>NC_142246.1:369280-738561 GCF_052056855.1 Sturnus vulgaris
AAGGCTTCCTCCCAGAGCCTGCACAGAGTTTGCAGCAGGACACACAGACACAGCACAGACAGACAGACACACACCCTGCAGGTTATATAATATATACTATATATTATATATATATATACACACTATATATAGTATATGCATACACAATATATACTATATATTATATATATATACACTATATATTTAGTATATATGTATATATACACTATATACTATATGTTATAGTATATCATACCTTATACATTATATCTTATATATTAATTATGTAATATTATATAAACAATAATAATTATAATAATTATAATATTAATTATAAATATATTTAATATGTAAAGATAATAAGATTATCTATAATTACATATTATAATAATTATAGTAATTATTTAATAATAATTAAAATAATTATATATTAATTATATCTTATATACTATATACTATATACTCTACAGTATATATTATATATTATATTATAGTATATAGTATATAATATATAGAATGTATTATATATACCATGCATACAATACCATGGATTATAATGGAGCAACCTTTATTCCTGAAAACCCCGGCCCAGCTGCCCCTGCAGGGCTGGAGTCCCCATCCCTGGGGGATTTCAGTGCCCTGTGCATGTGGCACCTGGGGACAGGATGGTTTCAGTGCCCTCTCCATGTGGCTCTTGGGGACAGGGCAGTGCTGGCAGTGCTGGCAGTGCTGGGGATGGCTGGGCTGGATGGGCTCCGGGGCATTTCCCAGCAGGAACCATTCTGTGTTTCTGTGACTGCAGAGCTGCTGGAGGAGGAGGAGGAGGAGGCAGCGATGGGGGGTGAGGGACACCCCCAGCAGTGCCCCTGTCCTGGGTGAGGGTTCCCTGTGCAGGGAGCAGCGACTTGGGCACCTTTGGGTCTGCCTGGGACACTGGGAGCTGTCCGGCCATGGCAGGGCTGGCACTGGAGGGGCTTTAGGATCCCTTCCATCCCAAACAATTAATGCTGTAATGCCATGGATGGGCTTTAGGGTCCCTTCCATCCCAAACAATGCTGAAATGCCAGGGTGGTTCTCCAGAGCAGCCTGGTACTGCTGCAAAGCAAAGAGTGAAACAGGAGAGAGGAGCCACACGACAGCAGAAATGTCCTGGCAATGGCAAATGCAGAGTTGTGCATCGTGGGCAGTGCTTGCTCCCACAACCTTGGGAGAGATTTTAGCTCATGAAGTGTCTGAAAAGCCCTCAAAGGGTCTCAAAATCCTGTGTCATGGCTGGAAATGGAGAGGCTTTTCCTCCTCCTGGTCCAGCAGGGCTGTGCTGGGCACTGACCAACACGAGGGGTCTGAACTCCAGAGTGGGGGCACATCCCAGCATTTCTGGGGGTGCAAATGGCAGGGGCAGGGCAGGTTCTGCTCACACCAGAACTCACAGCTCTATTTGTGGGATTTCTAGTGGACAATCTAGAAAGTTCCGTGGCAAAACCTCGATTGTTTTTTGATCATCATTTGCTGCTGTCAACAGGCTGGCTCCGTGTGGGTGGGTGTTAGAGAAAGGACAAAAATCACTCTGCTCTCCACACGGTTTTTCCCCATTTGTGATTTTCCCTGGTTTATTTTAGTTTGCTTTTGACATATCAGTCCTCGATTACAGGAAAAAAAAATCACAGAAAAATAAAAATTTCCACCTTTCCGTGACTTTTTTTGGCTGAGAGCAGGGCTGCAGTGCTGGGCTGGGACTGGCTGCAGAGGGAAAACTCCATCCTCCTGTTCCCAGGGGTGAACAAGGCACAGGCACCTCTGCCCAGCCCAGCACACCCACAGAGATCTCCTGTTCTCACCTGCCTGGCTGAGGATGAGCTCCAGGAGATTTCCTGCATTTGAAACAATTCTGCACTTTGGTCCTCATGAGCAGCCTGGCCTGGAAGGGATTTATGGACCAAAGATCCCTGAGGAAATCCTTCAGGAACCTGCTCCAGGTTTCTGGGGCACTTCCAAACAGGATTTCCACGTCAGCACCTTTAAATTCCAGACAGGCTCTTGAGGAAGGGAATAATTTGCATTTCCACTCATGGCTGATCATAGCTGGAGAGAGCTGAACAGAAGATGCTGAATGAAGATCATGGAATGGTTTGGGTTGGGAGGGAGCCTAAATCCCCTCCAGGGCCACCCCTGCCATGGTGTGACACCTCCCACTGTCCCAGTGTCCAGCCTGGCCTTGGGCACTGCCAGGGATCCAGGGGCAGCCACAGCTGCTCTGGGCACCCTGTGCCAGCCCTGCCCAACCTGCCAGGGAACAATTCCTGCCCAAAATCCCACCCATCCCTGTTTTCTGGCACTGGGAGCCATTCCCTGTGCCCTGTCACGATGAGGTGACAGAGGGTGGCCTGGAAAGGAATGAAGCTGGAGAGGAGTTTCAGAGGCTCCTGGAAAATGAGTGCAGGGTGATCCACACCCACCTCATTTCGGGGAAGATGCTCTCCAGCTCCCAGAGATGGATTTCCCACCCTTTCCCCAAGACTTTACTCTCAACTTTGTCTACTCCAAATCCTGAAATAAAGAAAAGTTTTCCTGCACGCTTTTCCAGGAACACTTCCTGCCTCTGGAACCTCTGGCTCCAGCTCAGCCAGGAGATGTGAGCAGCTCAGATTCCTGATTCCTGGAACCAGATCTGGGATTTCCAGCCCCTGCTCCTCCTGTTGGACTGGATGAAGGAGCAAAGGGGAAATGCAAACTGGGGAAGAGGAGGGAAGCTGTGGAGCATCTCCAGAGCTCAAAACCGATTTTAAAACTGTTCGGGTTTGAGTTCTGGGCACCCATTCAGGATGGCTCTGCTCCTGTTTGGATGGGGTGGCCCCTGTGTTTGTTGGGATCAGTGCACTAATGAAGGCTTGAAGGGAGAACAAACGCTGGGAAAGCCTTTTATGCATCTAATGACACTTAATTTCCATAGTAAATGCCTAATGTTTAACGAGTATTTCATTCTCCCCCAATTTACATATTTATAGTTAACTTTGGTGGCTGCTCCTGGGTAATTAGCCGTCTGTTTAAAAGGAGCCTGTGAACTCTCCCACCACATGCTCATCCCAGCGATGGGGAAAAAAAACCCAAACAAACCTTGGGCACTTCTTTTAGAGAAACATTTGATTACAGGTTGTTGAAAGAAAGTCAGGGGGGAAAAAGAGAAGGGGTTTGCATAATGAATAAAACACAAGGGAGGCAAAACTGGGACAAAATGACATTGAGACTGAATTGAAGGGAATTTCCCAGTTAGGAGAGCATTGGCCAGTCCCTCTGAGGGAGGTCCAGGCTGCCCAGCCACTGCAACGCTCCCGCCCTGGGATGTGCTGCAGTCGTGTTCATGCAGCTCTGTCCTAAACCAGGAAGGGCAGAAGCCCTGGAATCCAAGACTTTGCTCATCAGAAGGCAGGGAAGAGCTGAGAGCAGGACGATGGCACAGAGAAATCAGAGGTGAGATTCAGAGATGGGGCTGGCACTGACCACAAAGCCTTGCAGAAAATCATACCATCAAACATTTTGATTTTGCTGTGACTAAATAAGAATGAAAATTAAGAGTTCAAACCAAGTGTAGAGAAAACCCTTTGGAGAGAAGAGATATTTGCTGAAACACAACGTGAGCCTGCTCAGCAGCGTTCAGCAAAGGGCAGCTCTGTGCCTGGGAGCAGGGCTGAGATTCAGGCTGATATGAACCAAGGCATTCTTTGTGCTGGCCCATAACCTTGTACCAAACACGATAATCGGGTGTTTAACCTTTATCCTGATCACATCAACTGCTCCTGCTCTTCTTTTTCCCGAGATTTGCCTGGAGCTGAAGTCTGGAAAATGGCAAATTCAATTTGTATGCATGTGTGTAATGTTAGCATGTGCATTTAGGGCAGGGATCCATCACCCAGCATCAGATCAATGAATCAGGATCTCTGAATGGATATCAGCACTGATAGCAGAGGAGGGTGATGGGATCAGGATCTCTGAACTGATAGCAGCACGGATATCAGCACTGATAGCAGAGGAAGATGATGGTCAGAATCTCTGAACTCCTGCTATCAGCACTGATATCAATAGAGGCAGGTGATGGAATCAGAGTCCCTGAGTTTCTGTTATCAGCACTGATATCAGCAGAGGAAGATGATGGTACCAGAATCTCTGAATTCCTGCTATCAGCACTGTTATCAGCAGAGGAAGATGATGGTATCAGTCTCTGAATTTCTGTTATCAGCACTGCTATCAGCAGAGGAAGATGATGGTGGCTCTCTGAGTTCACCCCCCAGTGCTGATTCCTGGTGCTGGGCCCTGCCTGGGGCTGGGTCGGGTGTTCAGGTCCTGTCTGGGTTTCTGTCATGGGAGAATGGCTCCAGCTGTCCTTGGAGGCATCCTGGTCCCAGGAGAAGGGCAGGGACCCCCTGCTAAGGGTCAGGAGATCCTCCAGGCTGGATTTGGGCTTCTCCAGATTCCCCCTTGGCCACCGAGTGCAGCCTTGGCCCCTGGGGGAGGGAGTGACCCTGGGCAGGCTCGGACACTGCTGGTTCCACGGCCCCCGTGCTCGGGACAATCGTGCTCCTCCCTGCCGGGGCTCCTGGCAAGGTTCACCACGGGAATTTGTGCCCTCTGGATCTGGCACCGAGCTGAACTCCACCAGCACGGCTTTCTATGTTCATCCCAACATTCACAGAAACGTGGGAGCACAGAACCCCAGACTGCTTTGGGTCCCTTCCAGAGCATCTCATCGCACAGCCCAGAGCAGCTGGGGCTGCCCCTGCATCCCTGGCAGTGCCAGGGCCAGGCTGGACACTGGGATTGGAGCACCTGGGACAGTGGGAGCTGTCCCTGCCATGGCAGGGGGGACACTGGGTGGGATTTAATGTCCCCTCCACCCATTGCATGGCTCTGTGCTGAGGAGAACAGGAGCCTTTCCCGAGAGCAGCAGAGCAGCTCCTGCAGTGACAGCACCACTCACATCTCCCAAACTTCTCCATCTGCTGCATGCTGGGGTCTTTACTGGAGGCATAAAGTTGGTAACTTCACAAAAAATGAGAAGTTGAGGAAAGTACAAATGAGTTTTACCTCGATTTTAATGACTATAATTTTCTCTTGTAACGGTAATTTCGGTAATTAATGGCTGCATTCTTCTATTGTTGCAGTATTTGGAGATGACACAAAATGAGCAAGTGTTTTTGTGTCAGTGACAAAAAGAGAAGATTAGCTGGTGAATGCTGATAGGAAATGTTTGGTGGGAGGAATAAGCAAGGAAGGACTGATAACAAGTTTGGTGGTATTGTTTCTCTGCTGTATTATCTCTATTTTACTGCAAGGGAACTGCAGCAAGAGCAGTGATCTGATGGGAGCCTGAAAATCCCCTTCTCCTCCAGGGAGCCGGGATGGGCCCTGGGACAGCCCCACCCCTCAGCAATACCCAAAAATGCTGTCACAGCTGCCACCGGAGCACTGGGCTGGTTCCAAAGGTCTCAGTCCAAACCTTGGCTCTTGCCAGCCTTTACAGCAGATAATTCAGCTCGTGCCCTGTGCTGAGTGAACAGAACCATCCCTTCTCTCCTGGTGCCGTGGCAGGCCCCAGAAAGGCTCCAATCACATCAATGGGAATCTCACCCAGGCCAGTTTCCTGTGGTTTGTGGGGTTGGATTTTCTTACATTTCAAATGAAATCTCCAGCAGATTTCGATAGCAGGGATAAGGAAACCAGTTCAGAGCAGCACTCGTGTGTGTCAGCTCCTGGGAATCCTGCCCGGAGCTGCAGGAACGATGTGCCCATGGCAGGCTGCCCTTCCCAAGGGATTTTATCTGGAACAAGGGGGGCTGTGGAGCCAGGGCTGGGCAGGGGGGTCCCCTGTGCTCTGGCCGGGCCACTCTGCTCTCACTGCACCCTCTGCCCCAAAGCTCTGCCCCTCCACAGGGTCCCCGGGCCACTGCAGGGCAGGCTCTGAGCAGGGGAGCTGGGAGGGCTCAGGGCTGTTCTGTGTGACATCCTGGCCAGGTGTGGGACACGGGAGAGCTCAGGGCTGTTCTGTGTGACATCCTGGCCAGGTGTGGGACACGGGAGGGCTCAGGGCTGTTCTGTGTGACATCCTGGCCAGGTGTGGGACACGGGAGGGCTCAGAGCTGTTCTGTGTGACATCCTGGCCAGGTGTGGGACACGGGAGGGCTCAGGGCTGTTCTGTGTGACATCCTGGCCAGGTGTGGGACACGGGAGGGCTCAGGGATGTTCTGTGTGACATCCTGGCCAGGTGTGGGACACGGGAGGGCTCAGAGCTGTTCTGTGTGACATCCTGGCCAGGTGTGGGACACGGGAGGGCTCAGGGCTGTTCTGTGTGACATCCTGGCCAGGTGTGGGACACGGGAGGGCTCAGGGCTGTTCTGTGTGACATCCTGGCCAGGTGTGGGACACGGGAGGGCTCAGGGCTGTTCTGTGTGACATCCTGGCCAGGTGTGGGACACGGGAGGGCTCAGGGCTGTTCTGTGTGACATCCTGGCCAGGTGTGGGACACGGGAGGGCTGAGGGCTGTTCTGTGTGACATCCTGGCCAGGTGTGGAGCACAGCAGGGTCACAGGGATGTTCTGTGTGACATCCTGGCCAGGTGTGGAGCTGGGAGGGCTCAGGGCTGTTCTGTGTGACATCCTGGCCAGGTGTGGGACACGGGAGAGCTCA
Source organism: Sturnus vulgaris (assembly GCF_052056855.1). NCBI lineage: Eukaryota > Metazoa > Chordata > Aves > Passeriformes > Sturnidae > Sturnus > Sturnus vulgaris. Next base: position 375,938 of record NC_142246.1, read on the forward strand.
GGGATGTTCTGTGTGACATCCTGGCCAGGTGTGGGACACGGGAGGGCTCAGGGATGTTCTGTGTGACATCCTGGCCAGGTGTGGTGCTGGGAGGGCTCAGGGCTGTTCTGTGTGACATCCTGGCCAGGTGTGGGACACGGGAGAGCTCAGGGATGTTCTGTGTGACATCCTGGCCAGGTGTGGGACACGGGAGGGCTCAGGGCTGTTCTGTGTGACATCCTGGCCAGGTGTGGAGCACAGGAAAGTGCAGAGGTGGGAAGGGATCCTGGGGGCACAGAAGTTCTGCCAGGGGAAGGCTGAGGGCAGGGCTGCTTCAAACAACACATTCCTCTTGTCCCGGAGCTCTGAAAAGGAAGTGTAAAATCATCCTGTAAAATCATCCTGTAAAATCATCGTGTAAAATAATCCCGTGAAATCATCCTATAAAATCATCCTGTGAGATCATCCTATAAAATCATGCTATAAAATAATCCTGTGAAATCATCCAGTGAATTTATCCTATAAAATAATCCTGTGAAATCATCCTATAAAATCACCCTGCGAGTTAATCCCATAAATTCACCCTGTGAATTAATCCCATAAATTCACGCTGTGAATTAATCCCATAAACTCACCCTATGAATTAATCCCATAAATTCATCCTGTGAATTAATCCCATAAACTCACCGTGTGAATTAATCCCATAAACTCACTTTATGAATTAATCCCATAAACTCACCGTGTGCATTAATCCCATAAACTCACCGTGTTCATTAATCCCATAACTTCACCCTATGAATTAATCCAATAAATTCATCCTATGCATTAATCCCATCCGTTCCAGCTGCCGGGCCGGGCGGGATTCCCGGGGGCACGGGAAGGGCGGGCGGTGCCCGAGGCTGGAGCAGGAGGGAACAGCTCCAGGTTTTGTCCAATTTCCATCCCATAATGTCACCGCAACTGCAGCTCCTCGGGCACACGTGGGAGGGAAAATGTGGGGGTGTGGCTCCGGCTTTTAAAAACCATTCTCCCGCAAACAAAATATGGAAAAAAAACCCCTAAATAATGCGCTTGATTGTGAGTCGACCCAAACCTGTAATAAACCCTTCGTTGTTTCAGCTTTTTCTGAAAACACAGGCTAATAGAGGTCAAATTTGAAATATCCCTTCAGACCTCCAAAGAGGAGGGACTTTTTGTGCTGAAATGAGAAATCAAAATCCATTTTACATCCTCCCCAAAAAAATTCCCATCTTCGCTGTGTGCTTTTAACCAAAATGTTTTGCTAAGCCCAGCCAGAATGAACAAGCATTCTGGTCAGCCTGAATAGATTTTATTCCTTTTCATCCAGGGAGATAAAATATTCTACCAAATGTATTCGTGTATTTATTATGCATTTTGGCTGAAAATACAAATGCTGCTTTATGCCCACCAAAAAGCACACGCTATCATTAAAAAAAAAAAAAATAAATGTTTATATTAACACTGGAAGTTGGGTGTAGTGCCTAGCAGAGAAAATAATGTCAATTACCCACACAAATAGCTTTCCAAATCTCCCAGTGCTGCTTTCTGCATGAGCAGTTCGATTCAGAGAAATTAGAGATGGGAAAAGATCTTATTAGAGATCTCATCTCCCTCTCTGCTCACAGGGGTTTGTCCCCCACTGGGTGTTTTCCAGTTAGGTTTGCCCAGCCTGCATTTTAAATGATGGTGGTCTCTGGGGTAGCCTGGATTTTTTATATTTTTTGTTTCATATAAATATATCTTCATTAGGAAGCAGAAATAGTGAAATTCTGCTGTGAAAAACCCTGACTTGGAGTCAGGCGTCAGTAAAAAAATCACCTGCAAAACTGGGAGCAAAACTGGGAGAAAACTGGGAATAAAACTGAGAATAAAACTGCGAATAAAACTGGGAGTAAAATTGGGAATAAAACTGGGAAAAAACTAGGAGAAAACTGGGAGTAAAACTGGGAGCAAAACTGGGAGAAAACTGGGAGCCAGCAGTGCGTGGGCTTGGCTTTGGAGATGATGTCCCCACTGTCCCTGGGTGTCCTGGCAGGGATGGGATGGGATGGGATGGGATGGGATGGGATGGACAAGTTGGGGCTGCTGCTCTTTTCCCTCTGCACTTTGTTAGTGCTGAAAATGCTGAAAATGCTGAAAATGCTGAAAATGCTGAAAATGCTGAAAATTCTCTCCTGGTGAGACAGGTTTCCATCCAGGGGCTCCCTGTCCCCATCTCTATCTCTTTTCCTGTCCCTGTCCCATCCCTGTCCCTCCCCAGCCTCTCTGGGTGTCTGTGGGAGGTTCTGCCCCACCAGGGGCTGAGCTCTGACCCTGCTGAGCTTCCCAAAGAGCTGGGACTCCATGGGACTCCATGGGACTCCATGGGACTCCATGGGATTCCATGGGACTCCATGGGATTCCATGGGATTCCATGGGATTCCATGGGACTCCATGGGATTCCAGTCACCAAGGGCACCAGGGGACACCACGGGCCCCGTGGGCTACCCCAGGAGTGCCCAGGGCACCCGACTGCAGCAGCCCATGGGTGACCCCCAGCATGAGCATCCCATGGATCCCCAGGACCCCCAGGACAGACAGAGATTGATAAGGGAACAAAGAACGAGCGTGGAAGGCAAAGGATCAATAACCACCAGGAAAGCAAACACGAGGAGCTGTGGAACTGGGACCAGTGAACCTGAACGATGGATTTCCCTGGGCTTTGACTGTGTAAATGAGATTAAAGTCTGGTGAAGACCCACGTGTGATGGAAGGATGTTCTGTGCACGAGCCAGGCAATGTGTGGATGAAATGTCCCTGTGGATACAATGGTTCCTTTGGTTAAAATTATTCCTTTGGATGCAATGGTTCCTCTAAATTAATCCTATAAGTGGATGAATTGTTCCTTTGGTTGAAATTATTCCTGTGAATGCAATGGCTCCTATGGATGAAATTATTCCTGTGGATGCAATGGTTCCTGTGGATGCAACAGTTCCTTTGGATGAAATTATTCCTTTGGCTTAATGGTTCCTGTGGATGAAATGTCCCTATGGATGAAATTATTCCTGTGGATGCAATGGTTCCTGTGGATGCAATGGTTCCTGTGGATTAATTGTTCCTGTTGCACCTCCTGGCCAGAAGGAAGCAGTGCCTGGACTCTCTAGCACTCAAAGCTGCTGTTGGGGAATTTTAGTTTTTCCTGCAGTCTGGGGACAGCTCTGCACCCCAGGGGACACAGCCCCGTGCCCGGGGAGGAGCAGTGTCCGTGCCGGGCTGTGCTGTCCCAGTCCAGCCCGCGGGGTGCCGGGGGAGCAGGGGAAGGTGCTGGAGCTGTGCTTGCCCAGCAGCTCCTCCCCAGCACCCAGCCTGGGCTCTGCCTGCGGACACACGGATAGACACCTGGGGAAATTGCAGCAGGAAAATCATTCCCAGGCTGGAGTTTCTGCTGGCTCTCTCACAGATCCGCTCCCAAGCCGATAACGTGCTCAGCTCCGGTGGGGAGCTTTTCCCAGGACGACAGTTTTGTCAGAATAGAATGGAATAAATGACACAGATTAGCACCTGGTGCTGACCGTGGGACCTGTCCCGAAGTGCTGTCCCAGAGGGGTTTCTCCACCCACCCAAGGAGCTGCTGTCTTCTCTCAGTTCATCGGAAAACCCTCTACAAGAGGAATCAATAAAACTCTTCCTTTCCCCAAGGAATTCCGTGTTGCTCGTTGCTTTCTCTGGCTCAGTGGCGACACTGCCAGCCCTGAGTGCCCGTGGCTGCCACCCAGCCCACCAGCTCCGGCAGTGACACCCTGGCAGCTCCTCATAAAGGTCACCGGGAGCCGCCGGGCTCCTCTGTCAGCTTCTCAGCTCTGTCGCTGGTCCAGCTTCACGAGAACGTGCCCATGGTGAATAGAGTCTGCCAGAGTGCTCTGAGTGATGAGAACCGTCCGTGGGCCTGAGGCACTCTCTGCTCCCCACAGGGCCCTCACTGGCCAGGCAGGGGTTAACTGTGTGAGCACAGGTATCTCCATGGCCAGGCAGGGGTTAACTGTGTGAGCACGGGTATCTCCATGGCCAGGCAGGGGTTAACTGTGTGAGCACGGGTATCTCCTCCATGGCCAGGCAGGGGTTAACTGTGTGAGCACGGGTATCTCCTCCATGGCCAGGCAGGGGTTAACTGTGTGAGCACAGACATCTCCATGGCCAGGCAGGGGTTAACTGTGTGAGCACGGGTATCTCCATGGCCAGGCAGGGGTTAACTGTGTGAGCACGGGTATCTCCATGGCCAGGCAGGGGTTAACTGCGGGCCTCTCGCAGGGACATTAAAGCGCCCCCAATACCCAAGGTCTCGGTTCAGCCCCTAAACCCGCACGTGCCCTCACTGTCCCCTCAGTGTCCCCTCAGTGTCCCCTCAGTGTCCCCGCAGTGTCCCCTCAGCGAGCACACAGTGTCCCCTCACTGTCCCCCCAGTGTCCCCTCACTGTCCCCTCAGTGTCCCGGCAGTGTCCCCTCAGTGTCCCCTCAGTGTCCCCGCAGTGTCCCCTCAGTGTCCCCTCAGTGTCCCCTCACTGTCCCCGCAGTGTCCCCGCAGTGTCCCCTCAGTGTCCCCGCAGTGTCCCCTCAGTGTCCCCCCAGTGTCCCCCCAGTGTCCCCGCAGTGTCCCCTCAGTGTCCCCGCAGTGTCCCCTCGGTGTCCCCTCACTGTCCCCGCAGTGTCCCCGCAGTGTCCCCTCAGTGTCCCCTCGGTGTCCCCGCAGTGTCCCCGCAGTGTCCCCTCAGCGAGCACACGGTGTCCCTTGCCCGCCAGGCTGGGCTTAGCCAGGATCAGCTTTGCTCGGACCAAGGGAAGCTCAGCAGCTCCCGTGCTCCAGGGACAGGAATAAACGCAGCCCAAATCACCCCGCACCCATCCCAGGCCTTCTGGAATTCCATTCTGCTCCTTTCTGTGCGACACCTGGGGGGGTCAGTCCCGTCCTCGCTGTGACACTGACACACCTTGGGGGACACCTGGGGGCTCTTCTGGAGGTGACTCCCAGGCCCCTCAGAAACTCCAATTAATTTAATTCATCACCCCGAGGAAAGAACGGAACAGAGCCCCAGGGATTTATGCAGGGATGGGAGATTGCAGGCAGTGCCCTGAGCTCCGGAGTGGCTCCTCCACCTCCCGGGTGTCCCCCAGTGTCCCTGATTGTCCCCGAGCATCCCTGGGTGTCCCCGAGTGTCTCTGATTGTCCCTCGGTGTCCCCGAGTGTCCCGTGGTCCTGGGACACCCTGCCCAGGTGGAAGGAGTCACTTCCCACCCCCTGATCATCTTTCTCTAAGGTCTCATTTATTGACCATTGTTTTATTCCTCTCCAATTAATTCCTATCCCTCACTTGATTTCACTTTTTAATTCTCTTATTCCTTTTTTTAGTAACTTATAGTCTTGCTAATTGACCAAGGAACTCAGGGATAGGAGTATTATTTTTTTTTTTTAATAATCCATTTTATTGCTGCTCCTCATTTCACATTCTCCTGCTGTACTGGCTCTCCGATGTAATCCTGGAGTGGATTTTCCCATTTCCAGCCAAAATTCATAAATCTGAGAAGGAAAATTAAAATAATAATAACAATAATGATAATACTAGTTATACCAACAACAAGAGTGGATAAAGGTGAGGCAGCCCAAAGCCAGGGGAGTGGCCATAGCCCAGCCCTGAGAGCTGGGGCTTGCCATGGATTGATCCAGAGGTGTGCAAACGGGAACATTCCACTCTGGAGCTGACTTCATTCATCAAAGTCCTCACATTGCAGCCCCTGAGCCTCTCTGCATCCTGGATCCCCCAGGGGCTCTGGGCAGTGCCCAAGGCTCTGCCAGGGCGTGGGAATCAGGGATTTGGGTCATGGCAGCACACGGGGCAGAGCATGTGGGGACTCCCAGCCTGGTCCAGCCCTTCATCCTCCTCCAGCACAGCGGCCAGGACCGGCCAGGACCAGCCAGGACCGGCCAGGACCAGCCAGGACCAGCTCTGGGGTGGCAGCAGGGCCAGGGCAGTGTCCTTGTCCCCTGTGCTGGCACTGCTGGGGCACCTCCAGTGCTGGGACAGCTCTGAGAGCCCTGGAGGGGCTGGAGCGTGTCCAGGGAAGGGAATGGAGCTGGAAAAGGGCTGGAGAATTCCTGAGGGAGCTGGGAAGGGGCTGGAGAATTCCTGAGGGAGCTGGGAAGGGGCTCAGCCTGGAGAAAAGGAGGCTCAGGGGGGACCTTGTGGCTCTGCACAACTCCCTGACAGGAGGGGACAGCCGGACCCTCTCCTTGCCAGGAGCTCAGGGTGGGAAGGAGCCTGGAGCCATGGCTGAGAGCGCCGCAGGTACCTCTGCCTTTATGGCCTCTATTCCTGTGTCATTATTGCACTCAAACGCGGTTATTGCTCATTAGTATTGAAATCAGCTGATAACACAGGGAGAGCGATTCCTCCTGCCAGAGCCGCAGGCCGGGTGTGATGGGGCCACCTGATGCCATTTGTGTCAAACGGGATGGGATTGCTGGGATTTCAGGGATTTCTGCGGTTTCTGGGGTTTCAGGGATTTCAGAGATTTCAGGGATTTCTGGGGTTTCAGCCCCCACAATGATGAAATGATGGAGCAGGGCCCTGCCCGGGGGGATTTTGTGTTTTGCCGGTACAAAGGGAGGATTCTGGAGCTGTGGGTGGGAGGGGGCAGCGCCCCCAATCCCAGGATTGTTCGATTTTTGGCCAGGGAGGAGCAGCAGGAAGCGCTCCGGGACAATGAAAATGGCACAGGGCTGCTAAAAACGGGGCGGGGGCAGATGGGGAGTGGGGAGGGAAAGTTGGGGTGTTCAGGGCTGGGCAGGCAGAGAAAGGGGCTCGTTCTCTCCCTCCCTGCACCCACACAGCCTTTATTGAATTTGATTTGGCCCTTTGTGAGGTGCAAATAGAACAGAATTACAGCTTCCATTGGAGAGCTGCCTTAGGATTGTCATCTGTTGTTTGGGCTTAAGAACTTTGAGGTCCTTACCTTAGAAATAAGAATTTAGCCTGGATTTTCTGCCTGCGGGTCACTGGAGCCACGGGCAGTTTTTCATTTCAGCACCACAGGTAGAGGAGCAGATGGGGTGGGGGCTCTGACAGGGGCGGATCCGTGGCTCATTGGGAGATCCTTTGGGAATTGGCACCTGGGAGCTGGATGGGAGCTGATCCCACCCCGTTATCCCTTCCCGTTATCCCACCCCGTTATCCCTTCCCGTTATCCCATCCCGTTATCCCACCCCGTCATCCCATCCCGTCATCCCATCCCGTTATCCCTTCCCGTTATCCCATCCCGTTATCCCATCCCGTTATCCCATCCCGTTATCCCTTCCCGTTATCCCTTCCCGTTATCCCTTCCCGTCATCCCATCCCGTTATCCCACCCCGTTATCCCATCCCGTTATCCCTTCCCGTTATCCCATCCCGTTATCCCACCCCGTCATCCCATCCCGTTATCCCTTCCCGTTATCCCATCCCGTTATCCCATCCCGTTATCCCTTCCCGTCATCCCATCCCGTTATCCCTTCCCGTTATCCCTTCCCGTCATCCCATCCCGTTATCCCTTCCCGTTATCCTGCCCCGTTATCCCGTCCCGTTATCCCGTCCCATCCCTGCCCACCTCTGGCCGCACGGGCAGGACCCCCGACCCCCTTTGTGCTCCCCGCCTTTGTGCTCCCCCCTTGCTGTGTCAGACAGAAATGCTGTGGCCTCACAGGCTCCCATCCCCAGGGCTGGAGGATTCCAACAGGATTTGGGGTGTGGGGGAGTTTTGGGGTTAAACCCAGCAAAGCTGCTCCCTGCACCGGGAACCTCAGCCAGGGACAGGGGCACTGCTGGGGGGTCCCTCACCAGCCCGTGCCCCCCTCCTTCTCCAGCTCTGGAGTCACAGAACCACTGGGAAAGCTCTCTGAGGTCACTGTCCAACCACCCCAGCAGTGCCCAGGCCACCGCTGCCCGTGTCCCCAGGTGCCACATCTGTACAATGTAAGTGACACATCTGCACAATGTAAGTGACACATCTGTACAATGTAAGTGCCTGCAGGGCTGGGGCCTCCAGCCCTGCCCTGGGCAGCTGTGCCAGACCCCCGTGCTGGTGTGATAAGCACATATCAAATGTGATAAGCACATATCAAATGTGATCTCGCATCAATTTGATAAGCACATATCAAATATGATACCACATCAATTTGATCAGCACATATCAAATGTGATACCTTATCAGTATCACATATCAAATGTGATACCAGGATTTTGGGGGGAGCAGAATGAAGGACTGGGGGTGTTTTTGTTCTTCACCAGGACCTTGGCTGTGGCTCTGTCACAGAGCACAGACCTCCCTGCCTCTGCTGGAGGCACTTTGGGCACACGGAGGGCAGAGGCCACGGGCACAGCCCCTAAGGAGCCCCAGTGCTGAATGTCACTCTCCGTGCACAGGAACATCTCTGCAGCACCGAGATGAAAACAAACCCGGTCCCAAGGCAAAGCAGCCAGCAGTTCCCAGGCTACAAACCTCTGCATTTTCATAAGAAAGGCTCCTGCTCCTCCTAATTCCTCAGGATTCTATTCGCAGCCTTTTCTCTGCTCTGGGAAATAAGCTGTTCCATTTTAATTGGGAGAATCGCAGAAATAACTTGTTTAAATGCATTTTGGGCTCAGAATAAAAGCCAAAGAATAGAACAAAATTAAAAATGCAGCATTACCCCTGTCCTGTCCCCCCCCTCCTTCAAATCAGGAAAAATATCATTTCCGGATGCACAGTGATAGGATATTATTTCTTTCCTATCTCAGAGGAAAGGTTTTAGCTTGTTGCTTCCCTCCCCTCATTTTAACTGTACAGTAATCATCGCTTTTTTTTTTTGCTAAATTTTGAAATGGAGCAGCGCCGGAAAATGAAAAATCAAAATACTCCACGTGACAAAATTATTACAATTGAACTGCTGTGCCTGTTCAGAATAATTTTTAAAATCAGCCCTAAAAGATGGGGGAAAAAATCCCATAAGTGGCTTTTGATAAAATGACTGGAGAACTGCTTTTCTGAGAGCTTCTCTCAAGCCAAATCTCCATTTTCCTGCAAAATCAGCTCTGACCAAACACCTTTGGTGGGCTGGAGCAGCCCCTGGGCTCCAAATCCATGGGGAGGGTTTGGGGTAGAACCTGCCCGGCTGGGTGCGCTGGTTTTGGGATCCATGGGGGTTTGGGATAGAACCTGCCCGGCTGGGTGCGCTGGTTTTGGGATCCATGGGAGGTTTGGGGTAGAACCTGCCCGGCTGGGTGCGCTGTTCAGGGCTCAGTTTGGTGCTCGTGTGCTCTTCTCACATTGTTTGGGAGAAAAGCGGCTCCCGACAGCGGGAACCCTGCAGGGGCAGCAGAATTCCCTGGGTTTGAGTCTCGAGTTTGATTGCCAGGTTTAATTCCCTGGGTTTAAATCCGGGGTTTGATTGCCGGGTTTGATTCCTTTGATTCCCGGATCTGATTCCTCGAGTTTGATTCCCCGGGTCTGATTGCCAGGTTTAATTCCCTAGGTTTGATTCCTCGGGTTTGATTCACTGGATTTAATTCCCCGGGTTTGATTGCCGGGCTTGATTGCCGGATTTGATTGCCGTGTTTGATTCCCTGGCTTTAATTGCCGTGTTTGATGTTTGATTCTTCCGTCCAGCCCCGACCTCGCCTTTCTCCCGTGGCTCCAGGAGCCCTTTCCGAGCTCGGGGTGCCCTGTTCCTGTTCCTGTTCCTTCTCCTGTTCCTGCCCCTGTTCCTGCCCCTGTTCCTGCCTCTGTTCCTGCCCCTAGTCCTAGTCCTAGTCCTAGTCCTAGTCCTGTTCCTGTTCCTGCCCCTAGTCCTAGTCCTAGTCCTAGTCCTAGTCCTAGTCCTGTTCCTGTTCCTGCCCTGCCCCTATTCCTGCTCCTGTTCCTGCCCCTGTTCTTGCTTCTGTTCCTGCTTCTGTTCCTGTTCCTTCTCCTGTTCCTGCCCCTGTTCTTGCTTCTGTTCCTGCTTCTGTTCCTGTTCCTTCTCCTGTTCCTTTCCTGTTCCTTCTCCTGTTCCTGCCCCTGTTCCTTCTCCTGTTCCTGCCCTGTTCCTTCTCCTGTTCCTGCCCCTGTTCCTGCCCCTGTTTCTGTTCCTTCTCCTGTTCCTGCCCCTGTTCCTTCTCCTGTTCCTGTTCCTGTTCCTGCCCTGTTCCTGCCGTGTTCCGTGCAGGGAGGGCCGGCACATCCAGGCTGGGCTCGTCCATGCCCACGGACCCTCCCTCCCGGCCCCCTGGGCTGCAGCATCCCAGAGCTCCCCTGGATCCTTCCCGCAGGCCTGGGGGCACGGCTGGGGCTGCACACGGGTCACAGGAGGGACACTCCAGGGACCTGGGGACAGGAGGGGACAGCCCCGAGGGACGGGACAGAGCCCGGGGGCACCCGGAGCCCCCCGGAGCAGGAAGGATCTCGTTTATCAACAGCAGCCTTTGATTGCCCCATTGCCGCGGAAGATAAAATGGGTAAAATAATGGGTATTTACTCTTCTGCGCTCATACACAACACCATTGTGTTTCTTTTAATGGGAGCTGTGAGCTAATTGCCGTCATTAACAGAGTGAGGCTCTAAGCTCGCAGCAGCGTCTCTCCCCTCCCGGCTGCGATGTGCAGCCTCTCTGCTCTCACATCTCCCCCCGTGCCCCTCCTGGGACGGAATCGGGGCCACGCCGGGGTCCCGTCCCCAAAATCCTTTTTGGGATCCCCTCGCCAGCCCGGTCTGAGCCCCGCGGGCTGCGGAGGGCGCGGGTGAGGTTCAGTGCTGGAGCTCCCCCAGATCCGATTCCGTCTGAGCGCGTCCTGCGAGCCGCACATGGCACAGCAGATGGCACCGGCACCAGCCCAGCCGGGCACAGAAATCCCTGCGGAGCTGCCCTGCCTCGGATCCAGCCGGGATCCAGCGGGGAACACGCTGGGGATGAGAGGGGAGAAGGAGCAACCGTGGAAAATGAGCTGAACTCCGAGTGTCTCCATCGTCCAGAACCTGCCCAGGGGGCTGGAGCGAGTCCAGGAAAGGGAACGGAGCTGGGAAAGGGCTGGAGAATTCCTGAGGGAGGTGGGGAGGGAATGGAGAATTCCTGAGGGAGCTGGGAAGGGAATGGAGAATCCCTGAGGGAGCTGGGAAGGGGCTGGAGAATTCCTGAGGGAGCTGGGAAGGGGCTGGAGAATCCCTGAGGGGGCTGGGAAGGGGCTCAGCCTGGAGAAAAGGAGGCTCAGGGGGGACCTTGTGGCTCTGCACAACTCCCTGACAGGAGGGGACAGCCGGGGGGATTTGGGATCTGGGAACAGGGACAGGAGGAGCTCAGGGTGGGCACCAGGAAGGAGTGAGGGAGGTCTGGAGCCGAATTTCCCCTGGCTGCTGGTGTGCAGAGGGGATCATTAACATTCTCCACCACCCCGGGCAGAGGCTTGGACGCTGATCACACAATAGTTCAGTGCATCCAATTTCCAATGCAATTACATTTTAATAAGCTGTGACCCCGGAGGTGGGACCTGGCACCTGCCAGCCGAGCTCCAGCGCTGACCCAGCCTCGCCCACGGCTGCAGCTGGGGAGGGACAGTGCGTGGGGTTATTTTTATATCAAATAGAAGCCGTGCTCATGTCCAGCCTGGCTGCCCAACCCTGGCAGTGAGGTGACTCCACTTCCCTCAGCTCTAATTCAGGGCTCACTGCTGGCCTTGGGAAGAAGCTGCAGAGCCCTGGAAAGTCCTTTGGCTCCTCTGCCACCAGCCTGGCAGGGAAATGAGCCTCCTCGGGATCAGGGAAAGTGAGAAAAAGCAAAATGTTACACACCCTCGTGTCCCTGTGCCGAGAGAGGCTCCGAGGAGCTTCAGCCTTCACAGCTCTGACTGCTGCAAGCATTAAAAAAGAAATAAAAAATCATCCATAATCCCCCATGACAGATTCCAGAGAGGGTCAAATTCCTTTCTGAGGATGAATCGGGGGTTTTATGATCACACTGCCCTATTGCACACAGCTCTCTGTAGTGTCACATGCATCCTAAGAACCAATTTGTGTGTAACTCGCTCTCTCCAGCAATATTAGGAGCAAAATAACTTCTAAATATCCTTTCACAGCCGGAACTGCTGCTTTAGTGGCAAACCTTTGCCTGTGGAGTTCAGGAACCTCATCCCTGCAGAAGGGCCAAAGCATCCAAGCCTTGCTGAGGAGGGAGGAGGGGTTTTGTGGGATTTTCCTGGCAATGAAAGCCTCACACATTTTGTGATGGGAGAGGGGGCAGAGCCTCTGAGCGTGCTGGCAGCGAGGACGGCACGAGGCTCCTGCTTGGCTTTGGGCAAGACTTCATCTGCACAAGGGAAGAGTCTCTGGCTTAAAGGCAGAGAAACAATTGGGCCCCCTTTCCCTTCTCCTTTTCCCTTCCCCTTTTCCTTTTCCTTTTTCCCTTTCCCTTTTCTCTTCTCCTTTTCCCTTCCCCTTTTCCCTTCCCCTTTTCCTTTCTCCTTCCCCTTTTCCCTTTCCCTTTTCTCTTCCCCTTTTCCCTTCTCCTTTTCCCTTCCCCAAGCACTTCAATGGAGCAAATTCCCTTCCTGTGGGAACATGAAGCCATGAAGTCCCATCCCCACTGATGGGAGATGATGGGAGCAGCAGGACAGGCAGGAGCAGGTGGGAGGCACCAAGGACCTTCATCCCAGCTCCCATCCCCTCTCCCATCCCAGCTCCCATCCCCTCTCCCATCCCAGCTCCCATCCCCTCTCCCATCCCCTCTCCCATCCCCTCTCCCATCCCAGCTCCCATCCCTTGATCCCTTTATTTCCACGGGGCAGCCCCCTGTTAATCCCTTGGCAGTTGATTTTCCCTCAAAGGGGGACAGTTGATGTTTGGGAAAAGGGATTTTCTTCCTGGGATCTCCTGTGCCAGGGGGGAGCTTTGGAGCAGTAACTGAGCCTGTAGGGATCCCTTTCACCTCCTTTTTGCATTCCCTCCCTTTGGCTTTATTTATTTGTTTTATCTCCTTTCTTGTAGAGCTCTCAGCCTTCTCTTTCTTCCTTTTCTTGCTCCTTTTCTTACTCATGCCTTCAAAGACACCTTTGGCAGAGAGAGGAGACGCTCCCCTGGAAATTTCCTTCTTCTTTATTGTCAGGCTTGTTCAGAAAAGGAGCCGGAGTGGGGGAGAGAGGAACCCCCAGCACGAGAGCCCAGGGAAAGCAGCTCCTGCTCCTGCTGGGAATGGCAGGGGAGCCTTATCTGGCCTCGCACACGGGCAAGGAGAGCCCGAGCCCTGTGAGGTGTAATCGGGAACACGGAGCCGAACGGAAAAACCATTTGCTTGTAGCATTTAATTAAATATGTAAATTTATGAACGGCCCTGAAATCATCAAATTAAAAGGCAGAGCTGTCATGAATTTTGATTCTGTTTCCTCCACGGGCTTTCCCTCCCTCGTCCCCCCCCTCGCTGTGCCTTTAATCAGAGGTGGCACCTGGGGACAGCCGAGCTCCTGTCCCGGGGTGTCCCACGTGTGACGCACTCAGAGGCTGCTTTCACTCCCTGCCCATCCCAGGGATGAAATCCTGCTGCTCCAGGGCTGCTTTTACTCCCTGCCCATCCCAGGGATGAATTCCTGCTGCTCCAGGGCTGCTTTCATTCCCTGCCCATCCCAGGGATGAATTCCTGCTGCTCCAGGGCTGCTTTTGCTCCCTGCCCATCCCAGGGATGAATTCCTGCTGCTCCCAGGAGCTGTGTGTGGGCTGTGTTCTGCAGGGAGTCCAGCACTCAGCAGGGACACACAAGTTGTCACCATGTCACCCAGAGCCTGGCTGGTGGCAGCAGGTCCCTGAGCTCTGGTACAACAATTCCCCTTTGCAATTCCAGGCTCCCCAAAGCTGCCCCTCCACGGCCCCATCCTGCAGCTGCTCTCCTCCAAAATCTGCCTGGGAGTTTTCCTACAGGCTCAGAGATTTGGGACACTGGGATTGTGGCACAGGGAGCACTTCTATTTTCCAATCACGAAAGGTTAATATGTTACAGTTTAAGCTGGAAGTTCTTTTTCAGTTCTCTTGCAGTAGAAAGTTTTGAAATCTTTCTTTTTACTTGCAACATTGGCATTTTTGTTTGCCTGTGAAAATCTTTTTGCTTGGTAAAAACATCTTTTGTTTGAGGTGGATTTATCCTTTGCTCAGAGTCAGAAAAGCCCCTTCCAAGTCCCATACTAACACAGCCTCTGGCTTCTATGTTACCCACTAAGCCTGGCTCAGCAATTCTTTTCTTTTATATCAAAACTTGCCATCATTCCTATTCCTTCTTCAGCTTCTACATTCAAAGATCTTCCTGTGACACACACACACAGACCTTCCTGTCCAATCCTTCTCCATTCCCAGCTGGGACATTGGGGACACTGGAGGATGTGCCAGCCCAGAGCCTGGCCCTGCACTCCCAGCTGGGACATTGGGGATGCTCCGGGTGAATTCCCAGCTCCACAGGGACCCTCAGTTTGTTTGCACACCTGGCTGGGGCAGGGAGCAGTGTCCTGGGGACACAGGGACATTTATCCTGCAGAGCTGCTGCCCTGACACCCTGAGAGCAGCGAGAGGGGAAGGGACATCCCCTGCTGCAGCTCCCTGCTGTCCCACCAGCGCAGCTCCAGCTGTGCAAACGGAACCCGAGAGAATTAATGACATTTTAATGCGTGCTCTTAGCTTGGAGGGCTGAGTTTTTCCCCTTCTTGCTCTCCCTTTGATGGTGATAAATGCAGGGGATTTGTCATTTGCTTGTACAGCTGCAGGCTGGGCCTTTGGAGAGGGCAGGAGATGATTTAATCAGAGCAGAACCAGGGGGGTGCTGGTTCCTGGCGAGCTCCAGTCAGGAATTGTCCAACCTGGCAGCTTTTCCAGCAGCCAGGGAAGCGTCCATGGGGTGGACACTGCCCGTGGTGCCAGCCTGGCCCGGGCTGGTTCTGGGTGCTGTGAGAACACAGAGCAGGGCAGGAGCAGCTGCCAGGGGGGATCTGTGCCCCCAGGGCTTTGCCCCCACACGGCCCAGGGCTGGGGATGGCAGGGGACACGAGAGGCTGCAGGAGATGGCTGTGCAGCCCAGCCCAGCCCAGCCCGGCCCAGCCCGGCCCAGCCCGGCCCAGCCCGGCCCGGCCCAGCCCAGCCCAGCCCAGCTCAGCCCGGCCCAGCCCAGCCCAGCCCAGCCCAGCCCAGCCCAGCCCATCCCAGCCCAGCCCATCCCAGCCCAGCCCAGCCCAGCTCAGCCCGGCCCAGCCCAGCTCAGCCCGGCCCAGCCCAGCCCAGCCCAGCCCAGCTCAGCCCAGCACAGCCCAGCCCAGCCCAGCACAGCCAGCGTGGACTCGGGCACGGAGCTGCTCTGCTGGGAGAGCCCATCCTGGAGGAGAGAACGCCCTGGGGTGACCTCCCTGTGCCCTGAAGGAGCCAACAAAAACATGGAGAGACACTTGGGACAAAGGCTTGGACAGACAGGACCGGGGGGATGCATTCAAACTGAAGGAGAGCAGGGTTAGATGGGATAGAAAGAAAAAATTCTTTATTGGGAGGGAGGGGAGGCACAGGTTGGCCAGAGGGCTGGATGTCCCATCCTGGCAGTGCCCAAGGCCAGGCTGGACAGGGCTTGGAGCACCCTGGGACAGCAGGATTCCCAATCCAGGGCTGAGCAGCAGCAGGGGGACCCCCAGGGCACAGCCAGGACTCTGCTGCTCCAGGGCTTCCCCTCCTGGCTCTGCAGCTGCTGGGGCTGGAGGAGATGGGGGTGACAATAATCAGCACCTCCCAGTTCCCAGGGAAAGCTGGCAGGGAACGGACCCTGGGCTGGCTGTGCTGAGTCCCCCCAGCACAGGGCACAGCCTCGTCCCTGCCCTTGGCATCCTGCATCCTCCAGTGGCACAGGATGCAACCTCTGGGAATGCCACCAGTGGCTCTGCCAGGAGCTGTGTCCTCCAGAAACCCGGGGAGAGGAGGAGGAGGAGGGAGGGATGAGGGATGAGGGATGAAGGATGAGGGATGAGGGATGAGGGAGGGGAGGAGAGAGGGCTTTGTCTGGGTTTTAACTTTGCTGGAGGCTGCACTGACACAGGTGTTCCAGAGAAAATCCCAAAATCCTGAGCATGAGTTTTATCCTGATCCTCCTTGGTGCTGTCGTATAAAGCCATAACTGTTCCTTCTGCTGGAAGGAATTATTTCCTAATTAAATATTAGCAAGAAATCCTTCCCTGGCAGGGTGGGCAGGGCTGGCACAGGGTGCCCAGAGCAGCTGTGGCTGCCCCTGGATCCCTGGCAGTGCCCAAGGCCAGGCTGGACACTGGGACAGTGGGAGGTGTCCCTGCCATGGCTGGGGTGGGTGGGATGATCTTTATGGTCCCTCCCAACCCAAACCATTGTGGGATGTTAAATAAAGCCATAAAACCCCACTGTAAGCCCTACAGAGAGGAGCAGAACCTTCCAGAAGAAAAGGGAGGACGCTGGGGATGGGAGCTGCTGGAAACGCCTGCAGCCCATCCCTGCTGCCTGTGCTGGGGCTGGGAATGAGCTGCAGAGCCTGTGGGGAATGATCCCCCAGGGCAGCACAGGCTCTTTGGTGGCTGCAGCCCCCCCAGAGCAGCTCTGGGCCAGCAAAGGTCCCTTCCCAAAGCCCCAGGCGAAGCAATTGAGGGATTCGAGCATTTAAGAGATTTTCTGCACAGATTTCCACTTCGATTGACCTTTAAAAGGCCAGTTCTGAGGCCTTTGGAGTTGAAGCTGATCAGTGGGGGACACTGCTAGCACTTGTTTATTTTTCTTTTTTCTTTTTTTACCCCATGGCTTCCCAAAATGACTCTTAAAACTCCCCAGTCCCAACCTCACATGAACCATACGGACAAAGCAGTCACTGTAAAAACTTCATGTTTTTACTCTGTGTGCTCCCAGGGCAGCTCCATCCATCCATCATCCATCCCTCCCTCCATTTATCCATCCCTCCCTCCATCCATCCCCTTGGCCTGGGGACACAAAGATTCCTGCCCAATTGTTGGGAAGGATGAAAATTTAACAGAGAAGTTTTACAGATATACAGAAGGTTCTATAGAAATGAAAGCAAGTTTTGACAAATAAAAGATGCTTTTAGGGCCTGTTGTTGCTGAAACAGCTGAGAGAACAAAGATTTAGTCGAGTTGGAAAGAGTTTTATGACTAAAGTCCAAAGACTAAGTGGCCTTCAAACAAAAGGATAAACCTTCAAATAAGACATGCTTTCTACCAAGCAAAAAAGCATAGGCAGACAGAAAGATGTTTTTTACCAAAGCTGGGAGAAATTTGCACTGCAGAACAAGTCCCAAAGTTTAACATGTGACTACAAACTCAGAAGATTGGCCAGTCACTGACATCACATGGTAATGTCAGCAGTTTGATAGGTGATAAATGTAAAAGGTGCTGTGTATGAGGTTGGTTGGTTGTTATGTAAAGATGCAGAGAAAGGGCTGGAATGCATTGTAATGTGAATTAAAATGGGCTTCAGGACACAGGGCTGGTCCAGGGCCAGCTGCAGTGGCCTGGTCTGTGCAATAATCAGCATTTTCAGAGCTGGCTCAAGTCCCCATCTCTGTCAGGCTCAGTGTCCCTTCCCCACGCCCAGCCCTGGAGCTCTGGGCACATCCCAGGGCAGGAACCAGCTCATTCCCGAGGGAGCCCTCGCTCCTGGCACCTTTGGAGCTGGAAATGCCATCCTGGCAGCTGCCTGCCCCTTCCCCAGCCTGGCACAGCCCTCTGGGACAGCTCTGAGCCAGGACTGGCCAGGCCAGGGACAATTCTGAGCCCAGGACTGGCCAGGCCAGGCCAGGGACAGCTCTGAGCCAGGACTGGCCAGGCCAGGGACAATTCTGAGCCAGGACTGGCCAGGCCAGGGACAGTTCTGAGCCCAGGACTGGCCAGGTCCCGTCCCTGAGCCCAGAGCACACAGGTGATTCCACACCTGGTGAGCACAGCCCGGGCTCTGGTGTCCCTGTGGCACTGCCTGGTGACCCCAGCGCTGGGCAGGAGGGGATGGGGGGTCCCTGGGGCTGAGGGGGGGGTCCCCAACAGTCCCAGCACAGCCACCAGCAGCACTCTGAGCTCCCAGAGCCCTCCTGCTCCCCACACACAACTGTGCCTTAATTTGATTTAATTTAATTTAATTTTCCACTTCTGAGATGTTTGTTGTTTCCCCAGCTCTTTGGCATCCCCCACGTGCTGCAGGAAGGGGCCATGGACTGAGCTCCCCTCCCAGGGCTCCATCCCACCTTTCCCTCATGGAAAACTCTGAGTGGGCAACCTCACCATGAGCATCGTGCTCATGCAGATCACCTCACACTGCTCAGCACTGTCAGGGTGTGCATTTATACCCAAATTAAAACTACATTTAAAAAAATTATATATAGTGTATTGTATACAAGAATAACATACAACAATTTAAATTACACAACTTAAATTATACATTAATTACATACATATATGTATATATATACACAATGTATACATAAATATAAAAATTCACGTTTATATATAAAACTGAGAGGAAAGATTCCTTCCTTAGCTCCTAAAATGCTCTCAGAGGAGCAGCCCCCACCCTGCTGGAGTGCTGCTGTTGTACTCTGCTGCTGAATTAAGGATTTTATAAACTGAAAGGGCACAACTGTTGGCACCAAGTAAATCACCTTATCTTCCCCAGCTGAGAGCACAGAGCACAGGTGAGCTGTGGAAAATCACACAAAGGATGTATTGATTTCTCTTTGTTGAAGTCCTTTTGCCACTTTGCCAGCTCCCAGCTGGTGCCCAGGAGGAGCTGCCAGGACTGAGGGTGAGGCTCCTTCTCTGCAGCTCTGGGAACGGAGAAAGTCAGGGGAAGAAAAGCCTCAGCCAAGGGGGAAGGAGAGGAAACGATCCACGAGGTGAGAGCTGGGAGCTCCAGCAATGGGGGGTCCAGGGAGATGTGAAATAGGGAGGGGTTAAACCTGGCTCTGTTAAACCTGCCCTGTTAAACCTGGCTCTGTCCCAAGCTGAGCTCTGTGTGCAGGGGTTAAACCTGGCTCTTTTAAACCTGGCTCTGTTAAACCTGGCCCTGTTAAACCTGTCCCAGTCCCAAGCTGAGCTCTGTGTGCAGGGGTTAAACCTGGCTCTGTTAAACCTGGCTCTGTTAAACCTGGCTCTGTCCCCTGGCCACCCCGTGTCCCTGTGCTCAGGGCAGGAGGCTCAGCCAGGCCTGGCTCAGCCCCCAGGGAACAGGAGCTGGGGCTCCCTGCCCTGGCTGCAGTGGAAGATGCTCGGGGCACACATCTGGATCATCCCGGGGGGTGTCCGGGGCACACATCTGGAACATCCCTGGGGGTGTCCGGGGCACACATCTGGAACATTCCTGGGGGTGTCCGGGGCACACAGCTGTCACAGCTGGATCATCCCAGGGGGTGAGGAGCCTGTCCCTGGGCTCAGGGTGAGGCTGAGGGGTCTGGGGGTCTCATCCCCCACGGCACAGGCCAGGGAAGGACGTTTGTTCCCTCTGCTCCCTTTGCCTTCCCCCTTGGCTGCTCAAACCCCCCCGGGCTCGGGGGCAGGGCCTGACTCTCAGGGGGCTCCAGGGAAGCCTTTTCCCCATGGATCCTCTCCCTGGTGGCTCACGGGGCCCTTGGGCACCCTGGATCCCTGCCCTGCTCTCCCCCTGGGGAAGGGAAGGGAAGGATTTGGGAAGGGAAGGGAAGGGAAGGGAAGGGAAGGGAAGGGAAGGGAAGTTTGCTGCCCTGAGCCCACATCCCTCACGCTGCTCCAGCCCAGCCCAGCACCCCGATCTGGGCTCTGTGGCCCTGCCCCAGCAGGCTCAGGACTCTCAGCTGCCTTGGACCATCCTTTGCCAGTTCCTCACGAGTCTCCTCTCATTTCCCTCAACTGCTGCCCAAAGCAAGTGCTGGATGTGATCAACCCTCACTCCAAATCACCCAGCACTGCTGGAGCCCTGCAGGCTCAGCCCCAGCTCCCCTGGTCTGGCCTTGGCACCCCCAGCCCTGCAGGCTCCTGGGCTCAGGGCACCCAGCACGGCTCTGCTGGGGATTTCTGTGTGTGTGTGACAGTGTGCATGTCCTGACACGGCTGTGAGGGGACACCTCCACCCCTCCCAGATGGACCAGATGGGCTCAGATGGGTTCAGCCTAGATGGGCTCAGATGGGCTCAGATGGGCTCAGCCTGGGTGGGGTGGGCTCAGATGGGCTCAGCCTGGGTGGGATGGGCTCAGCCTGGGTGGGCTGAGCCTTCCCAGCCGTTCCCCAACAACCTCAGTGCAGGCTGTGGCACCAGGAGCTCTCTCCTGACCCATGGAGTCTCCTGAGCTGGGAGGGTCCCACAAGGCTCCCCCAGGGCAGCTCCTGCCCTGCACAGACACCCCAGCACCCCCAGGCTGTCCCTGAGGGGCAGCAGGGGATCCCAGCCCCAGGGGCAGCAGCTTTGGGATCGCCAATGGAAATTGGGATCTGTGTCCCACACTGAGGTTCCAAGATCTCAGGCTGTGCTTTCATGGGAGACTTCAATCCATTTCCAAAGCACAGACTGGAGATCCCTGAGCAGAGGCACAGACAGGGCTGGGAAGTTCTGCTGCTTCAGGGGCTGCTCCTGTCCCCAGGTTCAGATCTAAATAAAATACATTGCACAGAGCCTCAATCACACATTTCCTAGCAGTGCTCATTATCACAGCATCAGAGTATGTCACAACCCATTAATTAACTAATCTTCCTGTCCTTTGAGTACATTATCCCTACTTACAAATGGAGATTTGAGGTTCAGAGAGATTAAAACCTGAAGTTTCCAGGAATGCTGATTGCCCTGTACTGCACATGATGGGAGTGCTAAACCACATCAGGGGTGCTGCTCCTTCCCCCTCTGTGGTACCAATTATTCCATTTCCCATTTCTCCCCTTTTCCATTTTTCTTTCTGACCCTTTTTTTCCATTCACCTCTTTGCCTGCAGTAGATCTCTCACACGAACCTCCCCAACATCCCACGTCCTCCCGGCTTTTGTGGCTTGAGCTGGAACCTGGGATGGGCAGGTCCAGGTGGACCCTGGGCCACCAGAGGTCACAGCTGTGACTGTGGTGACCCGCTGAGCTCTCAGTGCTGCTGCCATCCCTCAGTCCTGGACAGACCCCTCCAGCAGTTCAAAGTCCTTGGGGATCCAGAGGGAAGGGAGGAGGAGCAGCAGCTCTGGCTCCGAGCACAGAAGGCTCAGCACAGGTCAGGCAGGGCAGCCCTGCTGGGCTGGCTCTGAGCCCCTTCCCCATCCCCAGGCCCAGCCAAAATCCTCCTCCCTGCAGCTCTGGAGAGCTGTGCCCACCTTAGGAAGAGCAGCCTGAGCGATGGCAATGCCACGTCCCAGAAAGTGCCCAGACTGCGGGAGTGAGCCTGTCCGTGTGTGCTGTGTCCATGTTTGTGCCGAGCCCTGCCCACCCCGGACAGGGAAATGCTCACAAGATCCCAGCCCTGGGTGTCCCCATCCCAGACAGGGAAATGCTCACTCACAGGATCCCAGCCCTGTCCCCATCCCAGACAGGGAGATGCTCACTCACAGGAGCCCAGCCCTGGGCTGTGAAGGAGCCCCCAGGGCCCGGGTGCCAGCAGAGCTGCCCCCGCTATCCAAACACCGCCCCCGGGTGATTTTACATCCCGGGGAGGAGCTGTTATCCAACAGCAATCATCAGCTAAACACCTTCAATTGCCTATGAAATGGAGAAATTCCCAAATGGGAGAGCAATCTGGGAAGCACTTTCTGATGGATGTTTAATGGGAATATTGACTATCTGGGCTTTCCTGCCTAATCAGTGCAGTGGATTTATGTGAATGTTCATTGTTCAGCCCTCAGTGTCATCAGGCAGCTCTGCTTTGATTATGGTGATTGATTCTGCTCTGCTGCTGTCTGTAACAGCTTTGAGCTGATTCAATTCCCTCTCAGCTCCCTCCCCAAAAAATCACCTGCGTTTGGGACTTCATAGATTTTTCAGAAGAGCATGAAAAAAATCCATCAGGATCATTTTCTCCGAGCTGCTCATCGGCCTGGCCCCCAGCTTTGTGCACTAATTCCCACCTCGGATCCAATAACAGGGATCAAAGGAGAATCCCTGCTTTTGGAGCCCAGCCTGGCTCAGTGCAAACCCCTCAGTGCTGGGAGCACAGCTCAGCCCTGGTGCTGCTCCATCAGCAATCCCTGCAAAAACCAGGGAACCTTTGATCATATCCCTGCAAAAAACAGAGAACCTTTGATCCCCTCCCTGCAAAAAACAGAGAACCTTTGATCCCATCCCTGCAAAAAAACAGGGAACCTTTTGATTGCCTCCTTACCAAACCAGGAACCTTTTCCTTCCCCTCCTTACCAAACCAGGAACCTTTTCAATCCCCCCCAGCCAAACCAGGCACCTTTTCCTGCTCTGCTCTGCCTGAGGAGCTCCAGCTCCCAGTCACTCCCGTTACTCCTCTGTCTGCAGGGCCAGAAATCCTCTGTCATCGATTTCTGCTCTCCATCAAGCCTCTCCTTAATCCTCTCTTTGTTAAGCTAAACACACCGAGATCCCGGAGCTTCTGGCAATGAGCAGGTTTCCAATCCTTTAAGCATTTTCTTGGCTCTTCCCTCAACCCTCCCCAGTCCCTGTTGGTCACCTGTTGATGCCAGCCTGGGCACAGCAGCTCTGCCAGGGGCAGGGGTGATCCAGCCTCCCTTTCCCACTAAAACTTCCCTGGTTTGTCAGCCCAAGGATGCCCCGAGGCCGTTCAGCCTTTGGGGCTTCTGCAACTTCTGCTCCTTGGAAAGGCTCTGGTGTCCTGTAGGGATGGACAGAGCCCAGGAGCTGAGCCCAGACCCTGCCCAGGCTCTCTGACACCTCTGTGGCAGCCCCTGCTCAGTGACCCCACTGGCCCTGGTCCCTCCCCACACTCTGCTGTGGCCAGAGGAAATGGCCTCGGGTTGCACCAGGGATGGTTTAGGTTGGAGATTGGAAAAATTCCTTCATCAGAAGGGTGGGCAGGGGTTGGAACAGGGTGTCCAGGGCAGGGCAGGGCTGGAACCACCATCCCTGCAGGTGTCCCAAAGCCTGGGGACGTGGTCAAGGGCTGGACTGGGGCATCTCAGAGGTGATTTCCAACTTTGTGATTCATGTAGTGACAGGGCAACGGGGATGGTTTTAAACTGGAAAAAAAAACTGGGGAAAAAATCTTTCCTGTGAGGGTGGGCAGGGCTGGCACAGGGTGCCCAGAGCAGCTGTGGCTGCCCCTGGATCCCTGGCAGTGCCCAAGGCCAGGCTGGACACTGGAATTGGAGCAGCCTGGGACAGTGGGAGGTGTCCCTGCTGTGGCTGGGGTGACTTTGAGGTCCCTTCCAACCCAAACCATTCATGATTCTCCATCTGCTGAGCCTCTCTCTCCAGACCCAGAAGGGTTTTAGGATGGGGTAAATCCCTCTAAAACTGGATTCCACATTTGGGAATCTTTACTTCACTCTCCCACGATGAGCCCAGCACTGAGCCCAGAGTCCCAGAGCAGATCCACACCTGGATCCCACAGAAACATCTCCCACAAAACCCCACACCCAGCCAGGCAGGAGCAGCCTCTGCTGAGCTCCTGTGTTCCAGGAGCTGGAGTGGCTGCACAGGATCCTTGTCCCCATTTGACCCTTGTCCCTGTCACCCCAGGCTGGCACAGCCTCCAGGGAGTTCAGGCTCTTGCAGAAGCACATTTCCCTGCCAAGCCTGGCCTGGCAGCGGGTGACAGTGACATTGAGCTGTCACACAGCAGATGAGACCCTCTCCTGCAGCACTGCCAAAGTCCTGCTTTCCTGGGGCTCCCAGTCCTTGGCACACTCTGACACCTTCCTGTCCCAAAGGGATGTGGGGCAGAGGCTCCATGGATGGAGAGAAAGGAAAGGAAAGGAAAGGAAAGGAAAGGAAAGGAAAAAGGAAAGGAAAGGAAAGGAAAGGAAAGGAATGACAAGGAAAGGAAAGGAAAAGGAAAGGAAAGGAAAGGAAAGGAAGGAAAGGAAAGGAAAGGAAAGGAAAGGAAAGGAAAGGAAAAAGGAAAGGAAAGGAAAAGGAAAGGAAAGGAAAGGAAGGAAAGGAAAGAGAAAGGAAAGGAAAGGAAAGGAAAGGAAAGGAAAGGAAAGGAAAGGAAAGGAAAGGAAAGGAAAGGAAAGGAAAGGAAAGGAAAGGAAAGGAAAGGAAGATTTTTGATGCAGAAATGTCCTTGGGGATGGCCAATGCTGGACTGGAACCCTGGCCCCGGGGTGGCTCAAGCACAGCTCTCAGCCTGTCTTTGGGCACAGGCTCACACAGGGAAGGTCCCCAGGCTCCCAGCCCCTCATGGAATCCTGGAATCATGCAATGGGGTGGGTGGGAAGGGACCCCAAGGCCCATCCAGAGCCACCCCTGCCATGGTCACTTCCACTGTGCCAGGCTGGGAAATGTTCTTTATTTCCCAGGCCAGACTCCATGGCAAGTCCAGCAGAGTGCAATGACCAGAACCCATCTTTTCACCACCTGAAACATCCGTGCTCTTGTTTTTCTTCTTGACTTCATGAAGCTCCGAGATTTAAAGGAAAATCAGCTCCAAAGTGAGGGTTCACAGATGAAATTTTGGCACTGAAACTCTGGAATATCCTTTGGACTGCTGCAAACTCCTCTCAGGCACTGGGGGGACCTTCAGGAGAGATGGGCAAGGCTGGAGAGATGAGCTCAGTGGGATCATTCTTTAAATCTTTTTTTCATTTTTTAAATCTTTTCCAGGAAAAGTGTCCCTGCCCATGGCAGGGGATGGGGGCTGGGACTATGGGGTTTGGGTGTTTGGGGTGTTTGAGGTCCCTTTCAAGCCAGCCCAAGCCAGTTCCCCCATTCTGTGAGATGTCCCTGCCCAGCTGGGGGTGTCAGGTGGCTCAGCAGCAGATGAATTTTTTCCACATTCCCTTTCCCTGCTCAAACAGGACCCATTTTCCTGCCTGTGGCTGTCGAGGAATCAGGCAAATCTTCCCAGACAGAGAATTTTCCTCTCCTCAGTGATTGGATTTGGGAAAGAGTTAAAAACCATGGCTCTGTCTCAAGCTGCCCATGTGATTTTTTAACAAAGTTTTATCAGGGCCAGAGATTTCAAAGAGCTCAGTTCCTGTTAGAAACACCAAAAAGAAAGAAAAGAGCCAGATTTGTTCCTGACCATGAGGCATCTTCTGGCAAGTCCTGCTGTGACATGAAGAGACAACCTTCA
Source organism: Sturnus vulgaris (assembly GCF_052056855.1). Lineage (NCBI taxonomy): Eukaryota > Metazoa > Chordata > Aves > Passeriformes > Sturnidae > Sturnus > Sturnus vulgaris. The sequence continues at coordinate 401,146 of NC_142246.1, forward strand.
AAGGGGCTGGTGGAGATCCAGCCCTTCCTCACCCCAGGGCTTCTCTCCCTTCATCCAAAAGGAGAAAGCAGCCTCAGATCACCGAGGTGTTCTGGGGCCAGATTCACAAAAATCCCTGCAGTCCTTGTCAGGGGAGGAAGCAAAGGCAGAGAAGAGATTTGGCCTCACAGATGGAGAGAGAGATTTTCCACTTGTCTCTTACAGTCCTTGCAGGGATGGCAGTAGGATTTTGCTCTGAGCAGGAAACATTGACAGAAATATTCCCCCAGCGTTTTCCTTGAGGTTCTGGGCGAGTTTGGCAGTGCCAGGACAGAGCATCCAGCAGTGCCCAGCATTTCCCAACCCTCACACACTGCCAAGTCCCTTCCCTCCACCCTGCTGACACCCAGCTCAGGGAATTGCTGCTGCTGGCACCTCCACAGGGTCCTCTTTGTCCTCTTGGCTGGTCCTGACATGGTCCTGTCCCCTCCAGGGCACGACAGAGCAGCTCCTGGGCACCAGGGGATCATCACAGCGTGCCAAGTGCTCCCCTCTCTGGGAGGGACCTGGCTCACAAAGCAAAAACCTGCCTTGCAAGGCCCCTCCTGAGCTGAGCTTGGTGCTGATGGAATGTGGGTGAGTGACCAGAACCCACCCCGTGCCCAGGATCTGCTGATGAGCTCTGATTTCACAAGTGAAAAGCAGCTTTAATTCATTTTTATAGAATTGCAGGAGTTGATCTGTGCTGTGCAAACCTGGGTTTCACACCCAGAGCAGGGAGAGGTGCCTGCAGCTCAGCCCTCCCACCACCACAAACCTTACCTGCAGCAGCTTCTGACTCTGCAAAGCTCAAACCAGATAATCCAGAACCTTCCAGCCAGGGTGCCCTGCCTTGGACCGACCTCCCCCACAGAACCTGTCCTGCTGTCTGCAGAGCAAAGCTCCAGGAGCCATCACTTCGTGCTCAGGCTTTTGTTCTGGAAATCTCTGAGGTGCAACAGGGAGGGAATGTGGGGTGAGAGTGAATGTGGGAGTGAATTTGGGAGTGAATGTGGGGTCAGTGCTGGAGGCTCCCGGGCTGTGCAGATTGCCCAGATTGCCCAGATTGCCCAGATTGCCCAGCCAGCCCAGATTGCCCAGATTGCCCAGCCAGCCCTTCCTGGCTCTGTGCTTTGCACCCGAGCTCTGTTTCTGCTGCTTGTGGCAGGTTTGGTTTCAGCTGAGCTGTTTGTGACCCCTCCCTGCCTCTGGAGGTTTCACCTTTAGTGCCACATCCCAGGACTTGGTCTGGGCGAGTCTGAAATGGTTTCAGCTTCTCTCAGCTCGCTGGGGTCAGGAATTGGGGAGCCAGATGTGCCAGCTGTGCTGGGCAGGGGTTTGTGGCACGGTGGGAGGTGCAGGGGAGGGTGGGGGTGTCCCTGCTCTGCCCAAGCCCTGCAGGCAGCTGCTGGCAGCTGGATTTCCTCCCAGTGCTGGTCACCTCCTGTCCCCGTGTCACCCTGGCTCGGGGCTGTCCTGCCATCCCTGCCTGCCAGCTCCTGAACCCTGCCTGGCTTGGCTTCTTCCACAAGTGTGGATCTCAAAGCTGCTGCTGCTTTTCTGCTCCCATTCCCTATTTTTGTTTTTTTTGTCTCGTTCCAACTCCCTGCAGCGTTTCACTGCTCTGTTACCCCCAAAGCTGTGGCTGCCCCATCCCTGGCAGTGCCCAAGGCCGGGCTGGATGGGGCTGGGAGCACCCTGGGGTGGTGGGAGCTGTCCCTGTCCCTGCAGGGGGTGGAACTGGGTGGTCTTTAGCCCTTCCAACCCAAACCATTCTGGGATTCTGGGATTCAACTCCCAGTTCTGCACATCAGAGCAGCTGCCCGCTCTGCTAAACAGGGATAAGAGTTTTGCCAAAGCCTAGTGAATATTTCTCCTAAGCCTTCAGCATCCTGACACTCACACCACCATTATTTATGCTGCAGAGTGGAAAGGCAGGCGGGATTTTAATGGAAACATCCCCTAATCCATCTGCACGAGCATTTCCAGCTCTGCATTATTCGGCAGCCCAGCTCTCCCTGCCATGGGCAGCCCAGCACTCAGCACCTCCCACGCGAGGCTGAGAGCCAGAATAACTCTCCCAGATGGCCAAATGCCAGGGAAGAGGGGATTTGTGATGGGAGCAGAGAGGAGAAACTGCTCCTGTCAGAGGCAATCGGGCTGCCCTCCCATCCCCAGCACACCCAGCAGAGACTGAGCTGGGCCTGGCATGGAGGGGCTGTGCCCCCTAAACTGAGCCTGGCATGGAGGGCTGTGCCCCCTGAGCTCAGCCTGGCATGGGGGGCTGTGCCCCCTGAGCTGGGCCTGGCATGGAGGGGCTGTGCCCCCTGAGCCTGGCATGGAGGGGCTGTGCCCCCTGAGCCTGGCATGAAGGGGCTGTGCCCCCTGAGCTGGTCCTGGCATGGAGGGGCTGTGCCCCCTAAACTGAGCCTGGCATGGAGGGGCTGTGCCCCCTGAGCTCAGCCTGGCATGGAGGGGCTGTGCCCCCTAAACTGAGCCTGGCATGGAGGGGCTGTGCCCCCTGAGCCTGGCATGGAGGGGCTGTGCCCCCTGAGCCTGGCATGGAGGGGCTGTGCCCCCTGCAGCAGTGACTCCTGCCCCCCTCAGCCAGGGAAGGACAGCAGGACACTCCCAGGAGCTGCCACTTCATCCATGGAGCTGCTGGGGTGCAGAGTGACCCTGCTGCAGCACTGCAGGGGGAACGGGAGGTGCAGGGGATGCAGGAGGTGCATTTCCAGCTGGGATGCAGGAGGTGCAGGAGGTGTGTGGGATGCAGGAAATGCAGGAGGTGTGCGGGATGCAGGAGGTGCAGAGGTTGCAGATGTGCATTTCCAGCTGGGAACACGTGGAGTCAGGAGATGTTTGGTGCAGAACAATCCCGGGTTTTCCAGCCTGTGGGCAGACCCTCAGGTGCTGTAGCCGCCATCCCTTCCAGGATTCTCACTGAATTTTAGCCCAAACAAAATCCTTCAGAACCCTTCAGAACCGCAGGGAGGAGCGCCCTGCCCTTGGTCACAGCCAGCTCTGCCCTGCACGGGGGGAATCTCTTCTTCCTTGGATGCCCAGAGCTGCTGAGAGAAACAACAATTTAATAAGGCTTGAAACACGCTGTCCCCTGAAAGGAAACGGAATAACCACGGCGCTGCGGAGAAGCAGGACAGGATTCCTACAGGGGCGAGATTTCTTTGTGAGAAGAGGATTTTTGTGAGCAGCCAGTCAGAAACGCAGCGGTTCCACTCCGGACCAGTCGTCCTTGTCCTTCCGAGGGCTCCCTGGAATGGAGGAGTCACTTAAAATAACATTAGAGCAGCGACAGCAGCAGCAAATTGCCTGATAAAGGCTTTATCCTAATCTTGATGGGAGCTGACATTTGGTGTCATCCCGAGTTAGCAGCTCTGGGTGCAGCCCAAGTCCTGCTGGAAGGAACGAGCTGCAGCTCCTGGAGGGACTGCACTGAGCTGGAAGCTTGTGCAAAACACAGAAACCCTCCTTTCCCAGAGTCTGCCTTTTGGAGTCCCTGGCAGAAAAATTGGATATTGGGCAGGAATTGGATATTGGGCAGGAATTGGATATTGGGCACCTGGGACGGTGGGGAGGGGCTGGGCTGCAATTCCCAGTTTTGCTGTGGCTGCCCCTGGATCCCTGGCAGTGTCCAAGGCCAGGTTGGATCCCCCTGGGACAGTTGAGGTGTCCCTGCCATGGATGGGTGGGATTGGGATGGGATTTAAGGTTCCTTCCAACCAAAACATTCCAGGATTCTGCTCTGGGACAGCTGGGAATGTTCCCCTGGAGAAGGGAAAATTCCAGGGAATGCTCAGAGTCCCTGCAGGGGCTCCAGGAGAGCTGGAATTGGGGACAAGGCCTGGAGGGACAGGACCCAGGGAATGGCTCCCACTGGGAAAGGGGAGATTGGGCTGGGATCTTGGGAAGGAATTCCTGCCTGGGCTGCAATTCCCAGATTTGCTGGGGCTGTCCCTGGATCCCTGGCAGTGCCCAAGGTTGGACATTGGGGCTGGAGCAGCCTGGGACGGTGGGAGGTGTCCCTGCCTTTGGATGGGGTGGAATTAAATTGTTTTCAGTGTCCTTTGCAGTCCAAACCTTGCTGTGATTCTGTGGAAAGCCAGGGGGATGTGACTCCATGGGCCAGGGGGACACGGAGGGGACACAGGGGGGACACAGGGGGGACACAGGGGGGACACAGGGGGGTCACAGGGATCCAGCAGGGAGCTGCTCTGCCAAGGGAGCTGTGCAGGCTCCTGTTTGTGCTCTGTCCCCAGCTCGGAGCGTGTCACAGCTCTGATAACTGCAGGGATTTGCCGTGGCTCGGCTCCCTCGGCTCCTCCATCCCTGCCCCGGCAGAGAGCTCCGAGTGGGGCACGTTAATCCGAGAGTGCACAAGTGAAGAATCCTGCTCCGAGTGACAGAGTGACAACTCGTGTCATGGGCACTTCACCCTGGTCCTGCTCTGCCTGGCTCACAGCAGCGTGTGCCACCCTCGGAGCCCGCAATTCTGCAGGAATTCTTTCTTTTGGATTCCTTTTTTCTGGCTGTCACTGGAGGTGTTACAGACAGGCAGAGCCAGGGAATTGCCCTGGCTGCTGTGCCCAGGCTGCAGCAGCTGGGCCACAAAAACCTCCCACTTGTGCAGGGCTTCGAGCCAAAATAACTCCGAGGGTGGCTCACAGAACCCGGGGGTGACAGGGGTGACAGGGTGTGACAGGGGGCACAGGGGTGTCACCCACCCTGCAGGGCTGCCCTGACAGCTGTGCCCAGCTCTGCAGGAGCAGCAATGCCGCCATCCCCTGTGCAGGTGAACGTCCCACCTTTGTCCTGTGCTGCAACACCAACAGCTCTGCCTCCTCTTCACCCTCCTCCTCCTCCTCCTCGGCCAAACAACACCTCCAAGGGCTGCTTTTGGCTGTGACATTTCCAGGCATTTTCCTGCCTATGGAGAGGGAAAAGTGACCAGCACGGATTTAATTGTGCTGGTGGGCTGCTCTCACACAAAGGCCAGAGCTCTTTTCACCATGTGCCTCTCAAGGCTCTGTGGGAGGCACCGTGGGCTCAGCAAAGGGGATTTCAAAGCTCAGGGCTCGCCCCCCACTTATGGTAAGGAGGGGAAACCTGGCCCTGCATCCCTGCCAGCTTGTCCAGGCTCCTTTGGGGCTTCCTCTGAACGGCCCCTCAGTCACTCAGGGGATGCAGTGCAGGACAGGGGGGGTTTTGCTCACTGGGGTTTTATGGCAGCTGCTCTCTGCTCTGCCCTGGGCTCTCTTCCTGCTCTCATTAAGGTGTTGCTCTAATTGCAGGAACAATTTATTATCACGTGAGCTCCCCAGCCTGCACAAACGAGAGTGATGCTGCTCCAGCCCCGTCTCTAAACTGGTGTTTGGGAGGTACAGCAGGGCTGAACTCGAGCCCTGAAAAGATCTTGGCACTGAGCGAGGCCCAAGCAGATCCTGTGCTGAGGAAATCAGTGCTGCCAGCAATAAAAAACCGCAAACAAAATAACAAAAATACAAGTAAGAGCCACCATCCCCTCCCAAATCAGCAGCTTAAGGTTAAAGTCGTTTTACAAAGACCCAGGGTGTGTGCTGCTCATCAGTCTGCTCATATTTAACTTGCTCGAGGCCTCACTTTTCAGCTTCCCTCCATAATTACAAGAGTTTTCACAAATTAATTACAGAGAGGGAAGAAAAAAAAAAAAAGCATAATCGTGTAAGTGCTGGAAGTGTGTGCAGCCACTGCTGAAATGTTCCTGATAAACTCTGCTGCCAGCTGAGGGCTCCTGTGAGGTTTGGACAGAAGGACCTGATGCCCAAACATGAATTTATGTCCTACACAAATTTTGGATCACGGTTTTTCTGTGGGTGATCTCTGCCCTGTGGCCTCTGCCAGGTCCCCTGTGCAAACACAGCCCTGAGTTTGCAGCTTCTTGTCCTGGGGCTTTTCCTGCTTTCCTGAGCCTGAGGCTCCATCCCTGCCCTTTGCAGGTGCCAGTGGGACACACACACACCCCCGGGTCACGTTTCCACACTCACTGGGGGGTTTAGATCACTTCTGATGATCATTCTTAATCGAATGAAAAGCAGGAGGAGCAGGCAGAGCTCTGGGTACTCAGGGATTGCACATCAAAGCTTCCTGCAGGGCTGCAGGAGCTGGGCTGGCACCAGGGAGGAGGAGGAGGAGGATGAAGGGTGGGCACAGCCTCCCCTGCTCCTGGAACTGCTCTGCTCTGGGGCATCTTTGGGTAATTGTGAGCAAAATTCTGCGTTTGAGGCACTCAGAGACCAAATGAGCCCCAAACGATGGAGTCACTTCTTTGTCTGGGGAGTGTCTGTGTGAGAATCCCAAACCATCCCTGCCCAGCTCTGGGGTTATTCACAGACCCCAAACCATCCCTGCCCAGCTCTGGGGTTATTCACAGACCCCAAACCATCCCTGCCCAGCTCTGGGGTTATTCACAGACCCCAAACCATCCCTGCCCAGCTCTGGGGTTATTCACAGACCCCAAACCATCCCTGCCCAGCTCTGGGGTTATTCACAGACCCCAAACCATCCCTGCCCAGCTCTGGGGATATTCACAGACCCCAAACCATCCCTGCCCAGCTCTGGGGTTATTCACAGACCCCAAACCATCCCTGCCCAGCTCTGGGGTTATTCACAGACCCCAAACCATCCCTGCCCAGCTCTGGGGTTATTCACAGACCCCAAACAGGGTCCCAGTGCCACCCCAGTGGTGAGAGCTTGACCCCAGCCTGTCCCCAGGGCCTGGGGGGGCTCGGGGTGGCCACCACTGATGGCCACAGGAATTCTGGCAGAGCTGGGACTGCTCATGTCCAGCCCCAAGCAGATCCCGACTGTTCCAGACATTCTAGGCCACGAAAACACCCGAGCCAGGTGTCCCTGCCCCTGGCAGGCTGCAGTGGGTGATCTTTAGGGTCTGTTCCAGCCCAAACCACTCTGGGATTCTGGGATTTTCAGGAGAACACTCCCAGTCCCCTGCCCAGCTCTCATGAGCAGCTTGGACACCTCCAGAGAGGTTTTAAATGCAATTTATTTTCCCTTCAGATGAAGCCAGGGTTGAGTGCTGGCAGGAGAGGAGAAGGTTGGGAAGGAGCAGGGGGTGCATCCCCAACAAATCCCCTCTGGCTCTGCTCGTGGTGTGGGATTGGGCTGCATCTGTCACATCTGATTAGATTGTGTTGTCCTTTTTTATCTCCCTGATCTATGCTATGATTCTTCTGTTTTATGTGACATTTCCTTGGCAGTAGAACTGCTTGGATTAGATATTCACAGTGTTTCCCTCACCATAAAACATGCAAATTGCAAAGGCTATTTATTTGCACAGTTATGTTTTGCTTTGTCTTTTTGTTTCTTTTTAATGCTGCTTTTTTATGATTTTTTTTTGTGTGTGTGTGCTGGTGCTGCTTGTAAAGAGGATCCACGTGGCTTTTTGCATTAAAAAATATCAGTGACTTAAATTTAGAGCAGGGCCACCAAGTTTGTACTTGGGCAAGGACAGATTTGGACTTTGGTGTTCCAGGAACTGCCTGTCCCTTGTCTTGGCCTGGTGTCAGGAGCTCCAGTAAATCCAATAAATCCATGGAGTCTTTTCAGAGAGCCATGCAATGGTTTGGCTTTGAAAGGACCTTAAAAATCACCGTGGGCAGGGACACCCTGCACTAGACCAGGTGTCCAGCCTGGCCTGGACACTGCCAGGGATCCAGGGGCAGCCACAGCTGCTGGGGGCACCCTGTGCCAGGGAATTCCAGGTCAAAACGTTCAGGGAAGGCAAAAACCCCAAATGAGCATCACCCAGCCCTGACTTTGCTGCAAAGTCCCTGACTTGTAAAAAACTGCTGGGAATGGTGACAAAAATAGAGAGCAGGGCTGATGTTCCAAACTGTGATCTCTCCATGGCTGATGTTCCCAGGCTGGGATCTCTCCATGGCTGATGTTCCAGGCTCTGATCTCTCCATGGCTGATGTTCCAGGCTGGGATCTCTCCATGGCTGATGTTCCAGGCTGGGATCTCTCCATGGCTGATGTTCCCAGGCTGGGATCTCTCCATGGCTGATGTTCCAGGCTGGGATCTCTCCATGGCTGATGTTCCAGGCTGGGATCTCTCCATGGCTGATGTTCCAGGCTGGGATCTCTCCATGGCTGATGTTCCCAGGCTGGGATCTCTCCATGGCTGATGTTCCAGGCTGGGATCTCTCCATGGCTGATGTTCCAGGCTGGGATCTCTCCATGGCTGATGTTCCAGGCTCTGATCTCTCCATGGCTGATGTTCCAGGCTCTGATCTCTCCATGGCTGATGTTCCAGGCTCTGATCTCTCCATGGCTGATGTTCCAGGCTGGGATCTCTCCCCATTTCCCCATTTCTGGGTCTCCAGAACATTCCATGGTGTCACACAGTAGCTGACTCAGCATTTCCCCCCAGCACAGGCGTCACCTCCTCCTGCCCTGCTCATCCCCAGCACCCTCCTGGATGTCAGAGAATTCACTCAGATAATGACGTCACTCAGGTAATTATGTCACTCAGATAATGATGTCACTCAAATAATGCCATCACTCAGATAATGACGTCACTCAGATAATTAGGTCACTAGATGATGACGTCACTCAGATGATGATGTCACTCAGATAATGATGTCACTCAGATGATCATGTCACTCAGATAATGACATCACTCTGATAATGACGTCACTGCGATAATGATGTCAGTTAGATAATGATGTCACACGGGTGATGATGTCGGTCAGATAATGACATCACTCAAATAATGACATCACTCAGATAATGACGTCACTCAGATGATGATGTTGCTCAGATAATGACATCATTCTGATAATGACATCACTCCGATAATGATGTCAGTTGGATAATGACGTCACTCAGATAATGACGTCAGTCAACTAATTATGTCACTCGGGTAATGACGTCACTCAGACGATGACGTCACTCAGATGACGCTGATGTCACAGCTCCTGCCCGCTCTGTGGTGGATGTTTCTCCTGGACCATGCCTCACACCCATTCCCCCCGCAGAGATTTTCCCCATTTTGTTCCTCTGGGCTTCTCCTGGTCTGCAGTTTGTGCCCCTCGTGCCCCTGCCCTGAGCAGCCCCCTGGGATTTGGTGTCCGAGCCCCGGGGGAGCTGCCTGGGAAAGCTGCAGGGCCCTGAAACTGCTGGGCTGAATTCAAGCCTGCTCACAAATGGCCGAGGGGCATTTCATCCCTGCACAGGCACAGGGTGCCAGTGGATCATCCCTGGGGTTCCTTCCAGCCCAAGCCCTGCTGGGATTCCGTGTGGGTTCTGGGATTCTCCACGTTCCTGCAGAGGGCTCAGCAGGAGCCCCCAGGGGAGGCCCCTGTGGTGACACCCACTCCCCTCCTGTGCCCACGGCAGCAGCTCGGGCCTTGCTGAGGGCCAGGAAGGGAAGGGTGTCAGGAGAAAGGTGGCACAAGTGTCCCCCCTGTCCCCCTCTCACTGCCCCGTGGGTAACCCCTGGCATTCCCTGCACGGGCCTGACCCCAGCCCACCAAACCTGGGCACATCCCAGTGCCAGCAGAATCTTTTCCCATTTCCATCCGGGATCAGCAGAGTGCTGTTAAACACCAACTTGGTGCCTGTGTGTGCATGTGCTGAGCAGATAAACACAATCCTTGGGACTGAGTGTCTAATAAACTCCTTTCTGGAGTCTGCTGATTATCCCCACGGAGTGAATCCATGCTGATGAATTTGCAATGGATTGTTGGAGCAGTCCTGCTCCTGTCTGCAGAGGCAATTTTCCTGCTGAGGTAACGAGCTTTGCCAAGCCGAGTGGCCAGCAGTGTTATCTCTGTCTCTTTGTTTGCAGGAGAACAATTCCCAGCCTCTCACCAAACCCTGGCATGGACAGGGAGAGGCTGAAGCTGCTTTGAGAGGTGGCAAAGAGGGGCTGGGGAAGATTTGCACCTCAGCTCAAACACCAGGGTTAAATAAACCCCCACAGTGATGGACAGAGCAGCTCCCACAGGCTCGGGGCCAGCCCTGTCCCAGCCCTGTCCCTTCTCCTGCCCAAGGACACCTTGGACCTGCAGCTCAGAGGTGTCACCTGGGCTCTGGACACTCTGCAGGGAAATAACAGCACCAGGGGGGTTGGTAGCCCCAAAACACAACGGGGGAGCCACAGATTGAAATGGGACAAACCCTCGGGACCAGAGCAAGAACCATTTCTGGGAACAAAGGGCTGAGCCCTGCATCCCTCCAGGTGTTCAAGGGCAGTGGGGCTGGGACAGCAGGGACAGGGACAGGGACAGGGACAGGGACAGGGACAGGGACAGGGACAGGGCCAGCAGGGGCAGGGCCATCTGGGACAGGAGGACCAGGCTGGGCAGCGAAGGAGCTGCAGAGGAATTTGGCAGTGCCCAAATCACTTCATGCAGAACAGCAGGCAAGGCCCGTGGCTGCCCAGCTCCTGCTCCTGAAATGAATTTTCTGCCCCAGCACTGAACACCCCCCACTGCAGCTGCCGGGATGAGCAAGGGGAGGAAATGCAAACACTTCCCTTTGGAAAGCCCTTCCTGAGCCCTGCCTGGCCCTCAGCTCTGGGCTCCTCAGTGCACCTTGTGGGTGAGTTACTGAAATGATATTTTACAGACAGGATTTTTTTCCACTTAACAAATTCCTTGCCTTTGTATGGTTCTAAATCAATGCTGAATCCACACGGCCTCTTCTCGTCTTTCCAAAGGATTTTAGAGAGGATTTTAAAGCTCTGCAGGCTGCATCCCCTAAATCTCACTGTGTCACTGCAGCTGCAATGCCTGGGGGGCTGTGCCAGGTGTGAGCACCTGGACCTGTCCTCAGCCAAGGGCTCCATGGGCTGCTGATAGGACTGGGCTCAGATCAGCCTGATCTGAGATGCCACATTCCCAGTTCTGCTGGACTGGGGCCAGAGAAGGCTCCCTAAAGCAGGAGTCAAGGGAGAAGACAAAGGATGGAGCCCTTGGTGTGGGGCAGAGCTGTGGAGCAGCTGTGGGGACACTCCATGATCCATTTCCAGGATCCATTTCCAGGATCCATTTCCATGATCCATTTCCAGGATCCATATCCAGGATCCATTTCCAGGATCCATTTCCAGGATCCACTTTGATCCATTTCCAGGATCCATTTGCAGGATCCATTTGCAGGATCCATTTCCAGGATCCATTTCCAGGATCCATTTGCAGGATCCACTTTGATCCATTTCCTACTCTGGATGTCCCCGGGCTGGCTGTGGGGATGTCCCAGCTCCAGCCAGGGGATGGATGCAGCATTCCCTGCTAGCCCAGGGCTGTGGCAGCATTTGCATTTAGATGGGAGCAGTTATGAGCTCAAACAGCTTTTTGTCACCACAGCTGCTGCTCACAGCTGCTCCCGGATGGAAAAAGGTCCCTTCTGGTGGTCACACGAGGGGCTCTGCAGTGCCTGGGTGTCTTCCTCCCTTCATCCCGACAAAAGCGTGGACTGGAGGTGCCAGACAGCACAAAATTCCCCTGTGGAATTTCCCTTCCCTCACTCCAGTCTCAGCTCTGACAGATGGGGGGGGTCCGTGCCAGGAGCATTTCTGTGGCCCAGGGCAGGGCAGGGGCTGAGCATCATCCACAGGGGCACAGCTCCATGGTCTGCAGCCACAGAATGCTTTGGAATCCTAAAGACAATTTAATTTAATTCCACCCCTGCCATGGTGTGACACCTCCCACTGTCCCAGTGTCCAGCCTGGCCTTGGGCACTGCCAGGGATCCAGGGGCAGCCACAGCTGCTCTGGGCACCCTGTGCCAGCCCTGCCCACCCTGCCAGGGAACAATTCCTGCCCAAAATCCCACCCAGCCCTGCAGTGGGGCCATTCCTGTCTCTCCAGGCCCTGTCCAAAGCCCCTCTCCTGATCTCTGTGCCAATCCTGGTGCAATCCCCCCTGGAACTGTCCATGCAGACACCCCTGGACACCCCAAACACCAGCACACACCTGCCTGTGAGGAAATGAGGCAAGCCCTGAATAAACCCCCTGGAGATGGGGAGGAACCCAGCTGGGGCTGTGTGTGCTCCTGAGGCAGCAGAACTCCCAAATTCCTTGGACCACACTGAGCACCTCCAGCAAATTCCAGCAAATTCCAGCGAATTCCAGCGAATTCCAGCAAATTCCAGCAAATTCCAGCAAATTCCAGTGAATTCCAGCAAATTCCAGCATGAGCTCTGAGCCTGCAAGGACAGAGGGGCCAGGGAGTGAATCTGGAGCTGAATCTCTCCTGGAGAGAGAAAGAAAATAAAAGGATCAGTTTAAATTCATTTGGTATGATCACAGAATAATTTATATTTGATCACAGAATGGTTTAGGTTGGAAAAGACCTCAAAGATTGGGTGCAACCATTCAGTGCTGGGATACAGCAGCACCTGGGCAGCACCTGGGGTGACATTGTGATATTGGGGATATTGTGACACTGTGACATTGCACACAGAGATGGCCCCAGGAAGGGCAGCTCAACCCCCCCATCCAACCCATCCCTCCCTTATTGCCAGGATATCCCATGGATCCCACTGATCCCATGGATCCCACTGATCCCACTGATCCCATGGATCCCACTGATCCCATTGATCCCACTGATCCCATGGATCCCACTGATCCTATTGATCCCAATAATCCCATTGATCCCACTGATCCCATTGATCCCAATAATCCCATTGATCCCACTGATCCTATTGATCCCAATAATCCCATTGATCCCACTGATCCCATTGATCCCAATAATCCTATTGATCCCACTGATCCCATTGATCCCAATAATCCCATTGATCCCACTGATCCCATTGATCCCACTGATCCCATTGATCCCAATAATCCCATTGATCCCAATGATCCCATTGATCCCTGCAGTGCCCAGGGGTTCCCAGCCAGCCCTGGGACCCCTCAGCACTCCAGGATCATTTCCTCACCCCAGCAAGGCCCATCCACTGCAAGGGAAGATTTTTCTGCTGGATCCCAGTGGCCTGGGGGAGGTCATGGATGTGGGGCAGTTCCCCCTGTCCCCTCCTGGGATGGGATGGGATGGGATGGGATGGGATGGGATGGGAGGGGATGGGATAAAAGCCAAGCACCAGGACCTGGCCAGGGACACAAATCCCCCTGGCTCCCTCTCCAGAAGTGCCCCCTGCCCCTTGCAGAGCCACTGCTGATTTGTTTACCAACCTCATTTTAAAACTAATATTAACCAGTATTAGGCTCTTGACAGGGATGGGTTTTTCCCCTTCAGTGGTGAAATTGGATGTGAATTTTGAATTTTCCAGTCAATTGAGCAAGCTAAGCACTGGTGATGCAACAGGCCCTGTAACGTGTGCATGTTTTATTCCATTTTTCCTTGAGGGATCTGTAGCAGAATAGACACAAGGAAAAGACAAAAAGAATGGGAGATACTGGAAATTACAGGGTCAGTCCTTAGAGGACTCTGAAATCCTTTCCAGGTTCTTTCCCTCTGCATCCTGGGGTTTACCCCGGGCTCCCCCAAGCACTGATATCCCTCTCACTTCAAACCTGCCAGGCTGAAGGAAAAAGGGTGTGGAGAACTGGGAGGAGCAGGGTGAGTTGGGAACAAACAGGAACCTCCCCAGTTTGGGCCCTTTCCAGCCCCGTCCCAGGAGCCCTGCAGCACTGGGGGAGGTTTCCCAGTTCGTGTTCCCCTGCAACAGGAACCCAGCAGCTCCAGGATCCACACTGCCTCTCCCCAGGGCATTTTTATTACAAATAAATTTTTATTTACCAATTTCCCAATGAGTTAAAAACACGAACCTGAAGCATTTCATCTAAACCTATTCGAATTCTGGTTCTATAGAAATAAAGTGGTGTTAATCCTTATGCATATAGATACTTATCTATTATATCTAGATCTATATCATCTATATCTATATAATCTATATACCTATATTTACCTATTATATCTATATCTATAACTATATAATCTATATCTATATATAAACAGATATCCCTTTAACACAATTCTATCTGTTCTAGCTGAAGAATGGAAGCAATATTCTTACCATGTTTTTATTATGTCTAGAATTATGTTTTTGAGCTCTCACTGCAGCTTGTTTTTTTTTCATTGGATTCCAAGGCTTTTGCTCTTTAAGGCACTTAAAACATATTTTTACTGACTTAAAACGTAGGCTTATACTTTTACTTCATATCTATGTAACTGAATAATATTTCCACTTACTTCAAACTAAAGCTTACACTTCTATTTCATGTCTGAGTGGCTTAATATATTTTAATTTCTCTAGAAGCTTTAATTCAAACCCTGCATTTAGATCTCTGTCTGAGGAACTCAGAGAGGCCTCTGTTTTTTACACCCCAACATCCAGGACGAGGAGGAACCGAGGGTCGGGTCCTTCCCTGCCTCCAGAGCTGCCAGGGGCACAAACCCAGGGGGACAAAGGCGAGTTCCAGCAGCAGGGAGCGGCCCTGGCTCCGAGCAGCCTTTAAATCTGCATTTGGGCAGCAGGGTTTATTCACCATATGTTCCTTCTTGACACAGTTTGTTTGATGTGAGCGTGGATTTGCATCAGGAGCGCCCCGGGGAGCAGCAGATGGGCACGAACAGCAGGGCAGGGATGGCTCTGCCAGGGCTTGGCACCTCCTCATCCTGCCCAGGGCTCAGGGATTGGCACCTCCTCATCCTGCCCAGGGATTGGCATCTCCTCATCCTGCCCAGGGCTCAGGGATTGGCATCTCCCCATCCTGCTCAGGGATTGACATCTCCCCATCCTGCTCAAGGATTGGCATCTCCCCATCCTGCTCAGGGATTGGCATCTCCCCATCCTGCTCAGGGATTGGCATCTCCCCATCCTGCTCAAGGATTGGCATCTCTCCACCCTGCCCAGGGCTCCCTCCTCCCCCAGCCTGGGCTCAGTGTGCAGTCCCAGTGTGGCTCAGGGGCACAGACAGAGCAGTGAATTCCTTTTCTCTGTGTGACTGTCCCCAGCCTGGGCAGGGTTTGCAGCTCTGCCTCCCGGGGGAACGTCCAGGTGCTCCACACCCACAGCTCTGGGATGTTCTCACAGGACGGATTTCCTGTTTTCAGCCCGAACTTTGATGCCCCGAAGAACAGTTCTGACTGAAATGCTGCCCTCAGGTTCCCCATTTCTTTGTGTCCTTATGACAGAACCAAGATTTTGGGATTTCCAGTCTCCCCACTTCCCTCCTGCCTCACTCTGGCCATTCTGAGTTCCCAGCTCAGACATTTTCCCTGTTCCCTTGCAAGGGTTAACAACAACTCACCTGTGAGCTCCGGGCTCTCACTCCCAGAACCTGTTCCAAGGCACCTGCTGCCAGTGCTGGCACTCATTTATATCCCACAGTTCCCAGGGACTCTGAGTCACAGTGAATTTCTGTGCTGCTGCACTTCTGTCACCGAGGGTTTGCTCTGGCTCTGCAGGAACTGTCCCTGCTCTGGGCAGGGCTGGAGCAGGGAGCTGCTCATTTCCCAGCTCACACGGGGTGTCATAATTTTATTAAACCCCAGACAAGCCTGACACCTTGGTGACAGAATATAATTTCCCTAACCAAGTGTCTTGACACCAAAAATTAGGCTAAATTGCATTATTTCAAAGGAGCAGATGGGAATGCTAAACATGTGGCCAGGGAGAAGCTCGGACTGCCACAGTCCATGGTGCCACCAGGGGCTCCTGCTGGAGGCAGAGGCAGAGTCCATCCCTGCCTGGGATCCCCATGGCCTTCCCAAGAACAGCAGGGAAGTTTTGGGTACATCCCGGGGGTGCTGGGTACACCCAGGGGTGCTGGGTTCAAGGGCAGCTTTGCAGAATCCCAGAATCTTTGAGGCTGGAAAATCCCTCCAAGGTCAGTGAGTCCCAGCTGTGCCCAATCCTCACCCTGTCCCCATCCCAGGGCACTGAGTGTCACATCAGGGATGGGCACTCCAACCCTCCCTGGGCCGCCCCTGCCGATGCCCATTCCGCCCCTTTCCATGGACAAATCCCTGGGGATACAGGGACACAAAGGCTGTGCCTGTGGGCTGCAGCCCCTCTGCCCATATTTCCCTGGGGGCAGCAGCAGAGAGGGGAACCCCCGGGAAAATGCCTGGAAAAGCTGAGCTGGAACAGAACAAAAGGAATAAAATCAGAATTTATTGAAAGGATTCACCTCGGGCAGTGCAAGAGCCCGGCCAGGGCTGCACCCAAATCAAATCCCAGATGGATCCTGGGCACGAATTTTTACTTTTATCAGGTTTGGTTCATCTTGGGGTCAATGATCCACCCACAGCCCCGGGCTATGAACTCTCAGCCCCTGCCTTGCCCCCTTTCCCTCGCTGTAATTTCTGATTTTTGGGTACCAGTTGTCCTCGATTCTCCAGCTGGGAAGGAATTGTTTTGTTCAGCTCCCTTGTGAAAAGAATTTACTAACACCTTACTAACACCTTACTAACACCTTACTAATACCTGACAAGAAGTTTGAGAGTTACACACCAAGCAGCAGAGATTCTGAAAAGTATAAAAGCTAAAAGCCAAGGCATCAAGAGGAGGGAGGAAAAGGAAGGAAGGATTCCAGGAAGGATTCCAGGATTCCAGGAAGGATTCCAGGAAGGATTCCAGGAAGGATTCCAGGATTCCAGGATTCCAGGAAGGATTCCAGGAAGGGAAATCTGTGTCACGCCATCGCTGGGAGGGACCTGCAGGAGGCACAGCCAGGGAAGGACACCAGCCCAGAGGGGACATCCGTGGCCAGGGCTCTGTGCCAGCCCTGGCTCTCGGGGCTCTCTGCCAGGGCCCAGCTGAGCTCAGCTGTGACCCAAGCCCGGCTGCACTGGAGCACTGCTCAGCCTCAGGAACCGGGAAAGCCCCGGAGTTGGCGCAGTGTGCCCCTCGTCCACCCTGGGGCTGTCTGGGGCTGGTCCAGCGAGGAGCAGTGACAGAGTGACACCCAGAGTGACACCCAGAGTGACACCCAGAGTGACACTGCAGCCCTCCCCCTGGACTGCAGGGTGTCACAGCTTGGATTTTACAGTGGCACTTGTCGGGATGCTGGCCAAGTGGTCAATGTGCTTTTGGCTGCCAGGCTCCATATCCACTGTCACATCCACACTTTGGAGGACGATGACACATTTGGCCCTCTGAACACTCTCCTGTTCCGTGTCCAAGGCTCCTCATCCCTGATCTGAAACGTCACCAACTGGAAGTCTCTGCACAAATAAAAAAAAAAAACAAACAAAAACTCCCGGTGATTTCTAAAAATGCAAACCCAAGTGCAAATCGGAGCAGATTGGGCAATTTCTGCACACCCAGGAAGCAGAAATGCAAGGAGATTTTAGGAAACAGTTGGGGAGAAAGCAATCAAAAGGACAACAACAACAACAACAACAATCAAACAACAAAAAAAAAGAGATGTAGATGTGGAAAAAAATGGTGTGCTGGAAATGGCAGCGTTTAGCTGGAAAGGAACCCCCAGGAGAGCAAACAGAAAATGCTGAGGGAGCAGCAGAGGGGGGAAGCAGCAGCAGAGAGGAAAAGAAGCAAAGCTGGGGGAAAGAGAGCAATGGAAGCAGCAGAGAGAGCACAACCCATGGTTAATTAGGGAAGCAAACAGAAATAATGAGCAGCTAATTGCGGGAGGTTGGGCAATGAGCAGCAGGGAATGCTCCGGGCTCCAGGACAGGGAGCTCGGCTCAGGGGCTGAGCAGGACCCCAGCCCAGGGCAGGGCGGGCACAGCTGGCACAGCTGGCACAGCTGTGTCACCACAGGGAACAGCTGGGATCTACAGGGAGCGTGTGACAGAGGGGGTTTAGCACAGAAATTACCTCAGGAGCCCGAATCTGTTCTGAGAGCACATCTGAGCACCTGCATTGGATTTTCCTTCGTATTTCTGAGCCCTTTTTCCCAGCTGTCAGCACTGCAGGCACGGGCCATGGAACAACCTCGAAGTCCTGCAGAGCTGAAGGAAAATAAACCAAACAAATCAAAGAGTCCCCTTGAAAGCCATTGGGCTGGGACACAGCTGAGTGAAATATTTATGACAGAGTTCCTCCATCAAAAGGGCAAGAGGGAAACACGAGCTGAAGCAATGGGTGAGGAGCAGAGGCAGGATCTGTCAGTCTGGTGGAGCCAAATAGAATTTCAGATGCAAACACACTGGTGTTTGAAAAGAAACTTCTTGGTGGGGTTTTGTTTGCTTGGGAGAGCTCTCCTATTTCATCTTTTCTTATTCTTGTCCTTGGAATTATTGAAGTATCCAGGACAACTCTTGCAAATCAAATGTGAGTCCAATGCCTTTCACTTCTCCCTCAAAGAAACCTTTTCACCAATTAAAAATGAGAGGAATTCAAAGCCCGACTGAAGGCACATCCTATTGTCTGTAAATGCACAAACACCAAGCTTTCCATTTGAGGATTAACTCGATTTTTTACCTGTATTATTCTGGGGGAACAGTGCAAACCCCACTTTTGCCTGGTAGCCCATGGATGTGGGAAATGATTCCCCCTGCAAACCAGAGCATCCCGTGGCACTGAGAGCCCTCCCACGCTGGAGTCAGGATCTGAACCTCACACCTGTGCCAGGTATTTATTGGTTGCCATCCTTTGTTTTACCTCCTTAGCTGACTTTCCTCCTGCTCTTCTCTCAGAGGTGCCATTCATTTCTCAGCTAAACATTTCATTCAGGAG
Source organism: Sturnus vulgaris (assembly GCF_052056855.1). NCBI lineage: Eukaryota > Metazoa > Chordata > Aves > Passeriformes > Sturnidae > Sturnus > Sturnus vulgaris. Next base: position 419,850 of record NC_142246.1, read on the forward strand.
CAATGGATTCTTTTTTTGGGATAAATGGCTGTCACTGTCTCCTCTCAGCAGCAATTAAAGCTCTCAGCATCCCAGGTGACGAGCAGTTCGTGCCTCTTGTCACAGGTAACAAGTGTTTCTGGGGAAGGAGCTGGCAATAATTCCTCTGCCAGGAGCCCCTGCCAGCTCTGGATCTCCCAGGGAAAAGGCACTGGGACCCCCAGCCCACTGTTCCTGGGATCCCTCAGGATTTCAGCTTTTCTATTTCCATCGATTTGTAATCCTGCAATTCTCCAGTGTATAATTCCAAACTCCATATCCAGTGCCAGCTGCTGCTCTCCCATTTCGGGCAGACACAACAATTCCTCTCCAGGCTGGGAATCCAGGACACCTCAGGCCTGAGAGATGGAAACAAAAGGGATTGGGGGGAGCAAACTGGGGGTAAATGACTTCATTACCTGGAGCTGGAATTGGGAGATTAACCCCAATGTGCAAATGGACCAAACTTATCAAAGTGTGGAAACCTATGACTTGTCACCCATCCCATCCCATCCCATGGATCCCATCCCATCCCATCCCATTATCCCATCCCATCCCATCCCATCCCATCCCATCCCATGGATCCCATCCCATCCCATCCCATGGATCCCATCCCATCCCATCCCATTATCCCATCCCACCCCATCCCATCCCGCTCTGGGATGGATTTGAGGCCATGCACAGACAGGAATTTCCCTCTCTCTGTGTCTGACAGATAAATCCTTTGGATTGCCCTTGGTGCCCACCCTGAACCCGGCCATGGCATCACAGCTCACCCACTGTTCCTGCCAGTCCTCAAAGCCTGTCCCGGGGATTGCTGAAAGGAAAACTGAACTCCAGCAATGCACAGTGAAACACAGTGAAACGTGTCCTGGGGATTGCTGAAAGGAAAACTCCCTCCCATTCCCATTCATTTCCTCTCCCATTCCCATTCATTTCCTCTCCCCCATTCCTGTTCAGTTCCTCTCCCATTCCCATTCCCGTTCTCCCCATTCCCGTTCTCCCCATTCTCATTGCGGCTCAGTTCCATCCCAAAGGAGCAGGAATCCCCCGTGCAGCAGTGGATCCCTTCCAAGGCAGTCAGAACCCCACAAATCTCTGCAGTATCGGGGCGTGCCAAAGCCGGGAGCTGTTCTCTCTTCATTTACATCTCCATTGTTCCCGGGCAGCAGAGCAGCGATGTTCCCGTGTTCGGACTAAACAGACACACGGGGAGGTTTTGTTGCTTCCCTGAGTGCAGGAAGATTAATCCCAATTACACATCTGCTCTTCTCCCCGTTCACACCTCGGTTCCACCTTTGCTGGAATTACAGAGCCCCCCTTGGGGTGTTCATGGAGCTCCTGCATGGAGCGGGGTTGGGCCCCAGCAGGAAGGTCAGGGGGGTCAGGGGGGTCAGGGGGGTCAGGAGGGTCAGGGGGGTTCGTGTGGGAGGATGGAGCTGATGGGGGTTCATCCCACCAGGGCTGATCCCCATTCCCTGGACCACGGCCCCATGGAGACCCCATAGCCCAATGGGGACCCCATGGAGACCCCACAGCCCCATGGAGACCCCAGGAAGGCCACAGCAAACCAGGGTGGGGCCAGCCACCCCAAGGGGAGCACCCAGCACCAAATCCCACTCTGGATCTGGAGGAACAAACCCCACAGAACAAACCCTCCCTCCAAAGCTGCCACGAGCTTTACAGATCACATCCCGTCCTCCCTCCCTCCTTCCCCGCCGTGCCTGTCCTCAGACAGCCCAGACCGTGCAGGGACAATTTCGGTGCCCCTTGGACTGTCTGGAGTCTGGGCTGGCACGGGCAAAGAGCCAGAGGAGGAGGAGGAAGGGTCAGGAGGAGGAGAGGAAGAAGAGAGGAGCGAGCAAAGCTTTGTGCACCAAAGTGGGCAACGGCTGCTGCTGTGAAATACGGGTAGAAAGGAGCCAGAACAAAGGATGGGTTTTGCTCTCTGGCCTTCCCACGTGGAGGGAAGAAGGAACCATTGGTTGAGGGTCTGGAAAAGGAAATTAAAGTCCAGGTGGCGAGGCTGGGTGAGGGCATCAACCTGGCAAAGGTGGCACCGGGTTCTGCTCAGCTTCCTGAGGAAAACAAACACCCGGTGCTCTCCTTAAATCCTGGTTTGGGGGTGCTGGGTGCAGAATTTGGGATCCACGCACAGCCTGGAGCTGGGTGTGCTGCAGGGGGATGGAGGCACTCGGGATTTGGGGTTCAGGGGTCGATTTATCACCCTGGGTGGAAATTTGTGTTGTGTCCATCCCCTTTGTCACCCTCCAGGCTGGATATTTGTGCCCAGGCAGGTGGGGACTCCTCAGGTGCACGCAGGAATCAGCAGGGATGGACTCCCCATCCCAGGCAGGGCGGGTGGGGCTTGGGCAAACCTGGGATGGCAGGGCTGGGGCTGGGTGGGCTCTAAGGTCCCTCCCAATCCCTTCTTTGATTCTGTGACTCCCTGGGCAAGCTGGGGGAGGGGGGCTCCTCATCCCAGCGGTGCAGGGGCCCAGGACCCCCCTCAGCACCCTGACCCTCCCTCCCTCCCCCCGAGAGCCTCTCCCTGTCCCTGCAGCCCCCAGGGGAGGAGATTTCCCGCTGTACGAGCAGCGTTTCCCTGCCCACACACCGGGGATGGGAGCAAGGCAGAGCAGGATCCCAGCCCTTTCCAGCCTCCCGGGTGATCCCTTGGAGCTCCTGAACCCCCACCCAGAAACGGGGCCTTGCTGAGCCTTTAATGCACGGAGCAGCTGCTGCCCCTGCACCCCTCACCTGCTCCGAGAGCATCACTTGGGATCCATCCCTGGGGATCTCCAAGGACAGCCAGGGATCAAAACAGGGATCAAAACAGGGATCAAAACAGGGATCAGCCCCAGGCAGCCGGGTCTGGAGCGTGTCCAGAGCTGGGAAGGGGCTGGAGAATTCCTGGGGGAGCTGGGAAGGGGCTCAGCCTGGAGAAAAGGAGGCTCAGGGGGGACCTTGTGGCTCTGCACAACTCCCTGACAGGAGGGGACAGCCGGGGGGATTTGGGATCTGGGAACAGGGACAGGAGGAGAGGGAAGGTTTAAGTTGGATTTTGGGAATATTTCTCCATGGAAAGGGCTCCCCATCCCTGGAGGTGTTCAGAGCCCTGTGGATGTGGCACTTGGGGACTTGGGGCAGTGCTGGGAAAACCCTGGACTCGACGTTGGGCTCAGACAATTCCATGTTTCTCTTTACTCTTCCCCTTCCAGGGTTTTCCCAAGTTTCTCTCTGTGCTCTCCAGAGGTTCCTAACCTACATCATCCCAGGCACTTGTGGTTTCCTACAGATCTGATTTTTAAAGGCCAGGTTTTCCTAAACCCATCCCAAGGTCCAGCTGCAGCCACTGCTCACAGACAGGGTCACCTTTCCCTCCTCCCTCAGGTGCCAGCTTGGCCTCGGCCCTTTCTTCTACCCCAGGGAGATAAGAAATAAAAAGAAATAAAAGGAAATCCTGGCATATTCCTCATTTTTCCTCCTCAATTTCATCCTGAGTGCATCCCACCATTTTTTCAAACATCCTGCAGCACCAGAAGAAAATCAATTTTCTGGGGCTGAGACCCGGATTTCTCTGCTGTGCCCACTCCTTGTTCCAGGGAGGTTTCAGGGCTCTTTGTGGCCCCTTCCCAGCCACACCTGCCGGGGTTATTTCCCCTTTCCCTGCCCAGCCCGGAGGAGCCGAGCTGTCACCAATTGCCACCCTGTTCTCACACTTCCCTGGCTGCAGGGGAAGCAGGAACGGACACCTGGCTTTGTTTTTCTGTTCAAACTCTCCCAGCCCAGCCACATCCAGAGCTGAGCAAACGGATCTGATCTCCAGAGAGGCACCAGAGCCAGAAATTCAACCAGAAACTCCCTCATCGAGTGAGGAGGCCCCGGGGCAAGGACAGCTTCAGGTCCTCAGGTGTGCAAACCTGCCTCAGGTACGTGGGGAGGATCAGGACCCTGCTCAGGTGTGCAGACCTGGCTCAGGTACCTGGGGAGGATCAGGACCCTGCTCAGGTGTGCAGACCTGGCTCAGGTATCCTGGACAGGATCAGGACCCTGCTCAGGTGTGCAGACCTGGCTCAGGTACCTGGGGAGGATCAGGAAACCCCTCCTGCTCCAGCGGCGCTCCCGGCAGCGGGGGGGGGGGGGTCGGGGGGTCGTGGGGCAGGGGAGGGGCTGAGCAAAGGAGAATTCTGTGATGAAATGATTGAACTGGAGCAAAGCCTCCCTTTGGCCCTGTCCCAAAGCTCTACTTTGCCATTTTTCACTGGCAAATCACTGGAACAAAACAAACCCATTTTGTTTACGTGGGAATTTCTTCCCGTTTAAAATAAATACTTTTGTGTTTTAAGCTGAAGTGAAACAAGGGAAATATTGTTTCAAACAGAGACATCAATTGGGTTTTTTTGGGGGGGAAAAAAGGTAAATTGAAGCTTTTCTCTTTCAAAATTGTCTGGTTTGGTTATTTCAACCCAAACAAGAGACTGAGATTGATATAAAACCACAGCATGTTGCAGGTGACCTGAAAGTGGATCTGTCAGTGTAAAAAGTTCCAAGGGAAAATGTTTTCCTGGCTCCACAACAATTGATTCCTGAGCAGAATTAGGATTTAAAGCCTGGGCCACACGGTTTAATCCACTCCCCCCAGACCCAGTGAAATCCTTGTGGAGCACGAAGGGGGAGGAGGGGAAGGGGGCACAGAAAGCTGCAGGGGAAGGGAAGGAGCAGATAGAGAGAGGAGGCTCTGCCATCCACTTACCTTGAAAATGAGAAAGAAAGCAAGGAAAGAACAGGACAATTAGAGCCCGAGCATCACAGACCTTCCCAAAACTGAGAGACAGCAGGGGGAATTAATGGACAGAAATGCAACCCAGTAATTAATTGATAAATGGCATTAGAGAGTTTTCTAAAGAAGGAGAGGCCAACGTGACTTATCTTCCCCGAGGCAGGAGACAACTTCTCCCTGCTTTCACCTTGCAGATAAGGACACAGGAGGGGGAATCTTCCCATGTGGAGGCTCGGGAGGGATCTGGAAGGTGAAGACAAAAGCAGGAGCACAAGCCCAGGGCCCCACCTGCAGCTCAGGGGCTGTGAGCTGGGCAAGAAGAGCCTGGAGCACCCCAGGAATTCCTCCTGCAGGGATGGGGGCAAAGGGGGCAGGAAAACGGGAGTGAAGTGACTCCTGCAGGAGAGGGACCAGGATTCTCCTTCCCCCAGCACCGGGTGGGATTTCCTGGAACGATTCCTGCAATGATGGATTCCCCTGGACAAGGCAGAGCCAGCTCTGGGCTCCCCACCTGCTCCAGGTGTCCCCATGTCCTGTCCCTGCTGTCACCTCCTGACAATCCCACCAGTGTCTCTGCCCCTGAGCTGCCCAGCCGTGCAGAAATTCTTTTTTCAAGGCTGAATAAACCCAATAATTGGCACACTTGCCTCCTGGCCTGCCAGGCTCCTGCTGTTCCCAGGCACAGGGGATCCCTGAGGGAGGATTGATGGGAGCACAGGAATTCCAGTCTGGCACCACTCCTGTCACAGGCTCAGCCCAGTGACCTGGATCAGGTGTTCTGTGCCATCCCAAGGCTCAGGGACCTGGATCAGGTGTTCTGTGCCATCCCAGGGCTCTGGATCAGGTGTTCTGTGCCAGCCCAGAGCCCCAAAGGTGTGCAGGACTCCTCCACCACCCCAGGCTGCTCCAGCCCCAGTGTCCAGCCTGGCCTTGGGCACTGCCAGGGATCCAGGGGCAGCCACAGCTGCTCTGGGCACCCTGTGCCAGGGCCTCACACCTTCCCAGGGGTTTCCAGGTGCCAGGGATGTCACAGGTGCCAGGTGTGTCACAGGTGCCAGGGATGTCACAGGTGCCAGGGATGTCACAGGTGCCATCACTGCTTTTATCCTCAGCTGCCACGTCTGGGCTGGCTCTGAGCTGAAACCACAGGCACGGCTGATCTGATTAACTCTGTGTTCTGAAACCTTTCTGCATCTTGTTTAAATTGATTTTCTTTTGCTTCTGCTCAAAAAGGGGAAGGGAAGAAAAGCACGCAGCAAAATAAAACCCCAAAACGGCTCCAGCCAAGGGAACATCAAAGGAGCTGAGCTGTTCTCGGTGCTGCAGGAAAAGCCAAAGCCATGCACAGAGCAAACTGCACGAGGGATGATAATGAAGTGCCCGGGAACAGAGCCCTGCACAGGGCTGGAGCCAGGCCTGGGATGTTTGCAACACAAAAGCTTCACATGTGCTCAACCCTGCGGGAAAGGCTCTGCTGAGGAGCCTGTGCCCTGCAAAACCTGCCAGGAATCCTTTGGAGCTCAAAGAATGGCTCAGCTTTGTCTTGGAGCCACGGCTTTTGTTCCTGCAAAGGGCAGCCAGGGGCACAAACCCAACGGAGCAGGGGGGGTAAAGAGCAGGAAAAGTCACCTGAGCCTGTGTGAGCAGCAGAAAATGAGGCTGCTCAGCCACGGCTGGGCCAAGGCAGCAGAGTGGCTTTGGTCACCCCAGGTCAGGTCAGTGGGGACCCTCGTGTCCCTTTGGTCACCCCAGGTCAGTGGGGACCAGGTCCTGTTCTCCCCTGGGACACCCCTGTGCTCTCCTGGGACATCCCTGCCTTCCCTCACCTGTGTTCTCCAGACCACAGGGAGCAGCAGCTCCTTTCCATCAAGATGCCTCATCCTCACCCTCATCTTCATCCTCATCCTCATCTTCATCCACATCCTCACCCTCATCTTCCTTCAGCCACATCCCCAGCTCACCTTCACCTCACAGCTGGGGCTGGACAGGCTCTCAGCTCCCCAGGATCACCTGAGGATTCCAGAAATGAGCCAGGACAGGCTCTCAGCTCCCCAGGATCACCTGAGGATTCCAGAAATGAGCCAGGACAGGCTCTCAGCTCCCCAGGATCACCTGAGGATTCCAGAAATGAGCCAGGACAGGCTCTCAGCTCCCCAGGATCACCTGAGGATTTGGGAGATGGTCCAAGGGCTTTAGGCTCCCTCAGCAGCAGCTCTCCACAGGAGCTCAGTGTTTGCCATGCTTTGTGTCACACTCTAAAGGATTTTTCTCCTCCTCTCCGTGTAGAGAGGAGTTGATGCAGAGAACCCAAATCCAGCTGTGCTTTGTAATTTCATTTTTACCGGGCCCATCCGTGCCCCAGGGAGGGGCTGAGCAGCCTGGGTGTCTGCAGAGAGCAATCCCCTCCTGCCAAAGCAGAGAGACAGAGCAGGGCTGCAAGGTGACAAATGGCCCAACTTCCCCAGCTCCAGGAGCCTCTTCATTAACGGCTGCACTGCTTGTTTTCCCTTTCCTCTTTGATTTCTTCCTCTGGCTCCGTGCCTGTGTCTGGCTGCCTGCAGCTCCGTGTGCTCAGGATGTGCTGCTTGCCAGAGGCTGGGTGCTCCAGCTGCCCACCCCCCTCATCTCCTGCAGCCCAGCGTGCTGCACGGACAGAGGAAAAGAAAAGAGAAAATTTAAAAAAAAAAAAAAAAAAGGAAAGGAAAGAAAATAAAAGGATGAGAAAATAAAAGAGAAGAGAATATTTTAAAAAGGGAAAAAAAAAAAGGAAAGAAAATAAAAGGATGAGAAAATAAAAGGGAAGAGAATATTTTAAAAAGGAAAAAAAAAAAGGAAAGAAAATAAAAGGATGAGAAAATAAAAGAGAATATTTTAAAAAGGGAAAAAAAAAGGAAAGAAAATAAAAGGATGAGAAAATAAAAGAGAATATTTTAAAAAGGGAAAAAAAAAAAGGAAAGAAAATAAAAGGATGAGAAAATAAAAGAGAAGAGAATATTTTTTTAAAAAGGGGGGAAAAAAAGGAAGGAAAATAAAAGGAATTGTTCAAAAGTCATTTGGCAGCACACCCAGGCACAGGGTGGGGATGTTGGACTGTCCTGCACAGGGCAGGACTTGGCCTGGGTGGTCCTGGTGGGTCCCTTCCAGCCCAGGATATTCCGTGGTTTTACATCACAGGTCACAGCAGCAGTGTCAGCCCGGGGACAGAGCCTGCCTGGCCAGGACACCACAGCAAACTGGGCAGTCCTGGGGAGCCCAGGGGGAACCTTCCTGTCCCCAGAGTGTCCCGGGAAAACTCCACGTGCTGAACTCCCTGGGGGCCACTGGGACCCCCCTGTCCCCCCCCATCCCCTGGCCCCGCTCCCAGGTCCCAGCCCAGCCCCTGGGGTGGGTCAGGACAGGGCAGGGCTGGGACAGGGACAGGAGGGCTGGAGACTCCATTTGAGGGGGAATTGGGGTGGGGAGAGGGGAACCAAGGCATGGAGACAGGGAAACGGCTTCCCTGAGATCCTGGAATCCCGGCCAGCTCCACCAGGGCTGTGCTGGCTGACAGAGACCCCTGGGTGGCCGGGGAGGAGCAGACACAGAACAGGAGTGGGCTGGGAAGGGGAAGGGACCCCAAAGCCCAGCAGAGCCATGGCAGGGACACCTCAACTGTGCCAGGGGGATCCAACCTGGCCTTGGGCACTGCCAGGGATCCAGGGGCAGCCACAGCAAATCTGGGAATTGCAGCCCAGGCAGGAATTCCTTCCCAAGATCCCAGCCCAATCTCCCCTTTCCCAGTGGGAGCCATTCCCTGGGTCCTGTCCCTCCAGGCCTTGTCCCCAATTCCAGCTCTCCTGGAGCCCCTGCAGGGACTCTGAGCATTCCCTGGAATTTTCCCTTCTCCAGGGGAACATTCCCAGCTCTCCCATCCTTTCACAAATTGCACTGGATAAAAGGAAATGTCCTCAGAGACAAGCTGGAGGCTCAGCAGCTTTGGTTCCCCCAGCTGATGATTTTAATGGGTTTGGAAATGATGGGGCAGGGGAGGGAGATCAAGGAGAGAAGCAGCGCTGGAGGCCCGTGGCAACCGCGGCAATTCGGAGCAGAGGATCCGTGGCCATCTGCTGCCATCTAGTGCCACCCGGGCACCCCGAGCTCCTCCCTCTGCCAAAACTCCAGCCCTGCCCGTCCCACGGACCACTCAGGATGGACACACCGACCTTGAACCAGCAGTGTCCCCACCCCTGTCCCCAGTGTCCCCACCCCTGTCCCCGCAGTGTCCCCATCCCTGTCCCCAGTGTCCCCGTCCCTGTCCCAGCAGTGTCCCCACCCCTGTCCCCAGTGTCCCCACCCCTGTCCCCAGTGTCCCCTCCCCTGTCCCAGCAGGGTCCCCATCCCTGTCCCCAGGGTCCCCTCCCCTGTCCCCAGTGTCCCCTCCCCTGTCCCAGCAGGGTCCCCACCCCTGTCCCCAGTGTCCCCACCCCTGTCCCAGCAGGGTCCCCATCCCTGTCCCCAGTGTCCCCACCCCTGTCCCCAGTGTCCCCAGCCGTGTCCCAGCAGGGTCCAGCCCGGAGCTGGGCTGCACTGGCAGGGCTGTGCCAGCTCTGCTGCTCCCTGTGCCTGTCCCTGTGCTGGGAGGGCTCGTCCAGCCCCGGGACACCCCGGGGAGGGGAAGGGGCCTCGGGAAGGGTGGAGGGGTCTTTGGGCACGGCCTGTGCTGCTGGCCAGAGCAGCCCTGCGACACAAAGGGGGCTCTGCCACGTCCCCCCCCAGCCTGCACAGCTCCAGATGTGCGAGTGACCCGTGTGAGTGACCCAGCCGTGCACTGCTGGCACAGCTGGGGCACAGCTGGGGCACTGCCCGGCCTCCCTCCCCCCGGGGGCACAGGAAGGGACTGTGGTGGCCACTGAGGGGGCAGAGCCCAAGCCTGGGGACACGGGCCCAGCTCGATGGCATCAGGCAGGTCCTTGTCCCTCAGTGACCACAGCACTGTCACCCCTCCCTCTGTCACCGAGCTGGACGGGCTGATCCTCAAAGAGGATTTGTCCAATTCCATCACTGCAGGGACTTCTCCAAACGCCCTGCCCTGGGCAGGAGGAGGCAGGACACCCACGGGGAGCTGCTTCCCTCTCCAGCAGCTCAACAGGCCCTTCCTCAAGTCCCACCATGTCAGAAATCCTTGGGAGAGCCCTAAAGCAATGGGACTTTGGGAATGTTTAGGGATCAGTTCATTAATCCAGTCCTGGAGCTCAGTTCAGGTTGGATGATTCCAACCTCAATGACACTGATTTTCTGGGTTTGTTACCAGAGGAAATGTTGGATCCTTGATCCCAGCTGCCCATCCATGGATCAGGAAAGACCTGGAGGTGCCAGGGATCACAGAACCCCGGAATCATTGAGGCTGGAAAATCCCTCCAAGGTCACTGAGTCCAACCTGTGACTGATCCTCACCCTGTCCCCATCCCAGGGCACTGAGTGCCACATCCAGGGATGGGCACTCCAACCCTCCCTGGGCAGCCCCTGCCAATGCCCATTCCACCCTTTCCATGGAGAAATCCCTGCTGAAGATGCTTCAGGGAAGAACCAGATGCAACAACTTCAAAACCAGGCCTGAGGGAAGGAGAGCTTGGGTTGAGGTGGCCCCAGCCACAGCCTGTCGTGTGACAGTGGGGACAATGGAACACCAGGGCAGCTGCCTGAGGGCTGTCCCTGACCCAGGGCTGGACACGTCCCAGAAGGATTTTTCCCAGGCTGGGTGGGATCTGTGCTGGTGCAGTGACAGTCACCCACAGCTGGATCCCAGGTTTATGGGCCCCAGGGCAGGGTTAGGGTTTGGGATCTGTTCTCTCTGCTGGGGCCAGAGCCCTGGAGATCCCCTGGAGGCTGAAGGGGCAGGGGACAGAGAGCAAGAAAAGAGCCAGAGGAGCCAGGGGACTTTACAAAGTCTTTGTTGTCATTTCAGACCCTGATCGAGCCGCAGGTCAAGTCACAGGAAAGTGGCACAAACTGTGCAGGTCAACAGCACCTGGGATGGAGGGTTGGGAGGCCCTTCCAAGAATCCCTTTGTGAAACCTCACAACAGCCCTGTGAGGTAGGAAACACCCCCGGGGGGGGCTGAGGCACAGAGAAATGCAGCCAAGGCTTGGGACAAGCCAACGACAGGGGCAGGAGCAGCCCTGCTCGGGTTCCCTTGGGCAGAGGAGTGAGAGCAGCTCCCGGAGCCACTGCTGGCCTGGCCCGGGAGCGGGGAACAGGCAGCGCTGGGGGGGCTCCTGAGCCCCTCAAAAGCACCCTGGGAAGCGGCTGCCACCAGCACTTGGGGCATTCAGACATTCCCAGCCTTGCAGGTGACCCCAGCACCGTCACCTTTTCCTTGTGCAGTCGGGCAGGAGGGCGGGAGGAGCCTGAGAACTCGGATCCTTCATGGCAATGTCCCAGCACTGCGTGGCCCAGCCCAAACTGGGCACCACGTTGTTCTGTCATGGCAAACGCCTCCCCGAGACCATGGCAGCGTGGAGCTGGGGGGCTCCCCAGGCCTGCAGGAGGAGGAGGAGGAGGAGGAGGTAGCTACAAGGACACCACACGGTCACCAGGGACACCACACGGTCACCAGGGACACCACACTGTCACTGAGGACACCACACTGTCTCCAGCATCTTCCTTTGGTGGGGATGTTCACTTCCCCCGGGTGACCCCGTCCCAGCCCGTGTGCAATGTCAAGAGGATCCAAAGCTGGGAGGGAAACGGGCCAGGAAGGGCCAGGAGCTGTGGTGGGATCTCCATGGTGGAAACCCCCCCCCTGCAGCCCAGCCCTGGTGCCAATGTCCCCTGTCCACCCCCCACCACGGTTGGTGTGCTGAGTACAAATTCTGTCTTACAAAAATAGTCCTCTGGTATCAAAAGGGTTACTCAAACAAGGGACAGCCCTGTGGCCACAGCAGTGCAAATCACGAGAGCCAGCTCAGCAAGGGTGGGACAGGAGTCCTGGCATTGTCACTTCTTGGAGAAGGAGGTGGATTGGCCTTTGATGGCTGGGACTGGCCTGGAGCAAGAGGGAGCAGAGAGGAGATATTGGTGTGAGTGCAGGCCCCAGCCACCCCCAGCACCAGCTCCAGCTTCCCCAGGCCAGGAATTCCCCCATGGACACGGCCCCAAGGCTGGGCTCAGGAGTGGATCCTTGGGGCTCCCACACCCCCAGGATTCAGCAGTGCACAAGGGCTGGGGACAGGAGTGACACTGCAGAGGACCTGGACTCATGTCCCAGCTCCAAACTGGACACCCCCCACCCTCCATTCCCCGGGACACAGGGGCCCCATCCCAGCTGGGACATGTCCTGCTCCTCCAGGAGCCCCTGGGAACCAGGACTGGTCCCCATTTCCACCCCAGCAGGGCGATGTAAATGTTCTCTACTCACCTCTGAGGTGGCATCGGTCTGCAGGGGGGGAAGGAGAGAGCATCAGTGCTCATCCCTTCCCTCCCAAACCCAGCACAGCCCCAGCCAGGCTGGGAGGCCACGGGGACCCAGACCTTCCACCACCCACCCCTGGCCAGTGCTTGCCCATCCCAGCCAGACCTGGGGGGGGTCACTCCAGCCCTTCGGGATGTCCCCCCACGAGGCCCCCAGTGCCACCAGCTGATTTTCCCCATTTTCCCCCCTTCTCCCTGATTTTTCTCGATTTGCCTCATTCTCCCCTGATTTTCCCCATGTTTGGATCATTTTCTCCTGATTTTCCCCATGTTTGGATCATTCTCCCCAACTTTTCCTCCTTCCTGCCCATTTTTTTGCCTCATTCTCCGCCGATTTTCCCCATTTTTGCCTGGTTTTCCCCGGGTCTTGTCCCTCCCCACTCACTTGAGCGGCCTCGTGGGGTGGCCCGAGGCAGCGGCGCTGAGGTTGTGGGGAGGGACCGTGACCAGCAGGGTCTGCCCGTGGCCAGGGGGCAGCTCCGTGGCCAGCAGGGGAGTGCCCGGCAGGGGCCGGCGCGGGGCTGGCTGCTTTGGGACCTGCTGGGAGCACAGGGAGAGACCAAACCCCGAGAGGAACATCCATGGGGCGCCCCCAAAGCTCCGTCCCCTGCAGAGCTGGGGTCCCTCAAAGCCCAGAACAAGCCCCAAAAACCCCTAAAGATCCTCAGCTCTAAGGGATTCCTGCAAGGTTAGAGCAGCTCTGGCTCTCAGGGGTTGGGACAGCTCCTAAACTGAGCCCAAACCCAGCCTAGACCCAGCTTAAATCCAGCCCAACCCCAGCCTAGACCCAGCTTAAATCCAGCACAAACCCATTCCAAACCCAGCACAAACCCAGCCCCGATCCAGCCCAAATCCAGACCAGACCCTACCCAGATCCAGACCCAACCCTAACCCAGTCCACACCCAGCCCAGACCCAGAACCAGTCCACACCCAGCCCACACCCAGCTCAAACCCAATCCAAACCCAACCCAAATCCAGCCCAAACTCAGCTCAGATCCAGCCCAAACCCAACCCAAATTCAGACCAAACCCACCCCAAGGCCAGCCTAAACCCAGCCCAGACCCAGCCCAAACCCAATCCAAACCCAGCACAAATCCAGCCCAAACCCAACCCAAATTCAGACCAAACCCAGCCCAAACGAACCCAAACCCACCTCAAACCCAACCTAAACCCACCTCAAGCCCAGCCCAGACCCAATCCAAGCCCAGCCCAGCCCCAGGGCTCACCTGCGGGGTCCTCACGGGGCTGCAGGGAAGAGGTTTCCTGGGAGGTGGCAGCTTGGCCTGGGAGGCGCCGGCTTTGGGGGGGACCAGGGGTGATCTGCTGGCTGGGGGAGGGGGCCTGGCGGGTTTGGGGTCCCTGGGACGGGGGGGGATGGGATGGGGAGCGGGGCGGAGGGGGTGGACGACATTGATGGGCTGAGAGCCGGGCGGGGCAGCGCTGGATTTGGGGAGGAAGGCGGTCCCTGGACCCTGCTGGGGGGAGAAAACAGAACTGGGGGAAGGTCCTGGGTTCAGCCTCATGGCCCCTGTTCCCCTGGGTTGTCTCACAACAATCCAGGATGTGACCAAAAGTCTGGATTCTGTCAGCATTGGTTAAAACGAGGTGTGGCAGTGATCCCTTAATTTCAAAATGATAATAATTTGGAGAGAGGGAGTTTACATTCTCTATTAAAAAAAAAAAGCTCCTGCCTTTCTTGGCAGACACCTGTCTTTCAAACCAAGACATGGGTGATGAGCTGAACTGCACATGCCCCGTTTGTTTTCCTGGGTGATGAACACTGCTGTCCCCTCCAGGCCTGGGCTCTGCTTTTACAGCCACCACTTTCACCATCCCAGCCCAAAGCTGAGGTGGTGCTCAGTGCTGAACCTGCCAGAGTTGATGGTTGGATTTGATGATCTTAGAAATGGACATGAGAGGGCATTTCCAGCCTTCCTGGCTCTCTCATTCTGTGTTTGCTCCTCACTCACCCCATGGGAACACACAGGGATGAGAAACGTGCTGGAGATCCAGAGCACGAGCAGCTCTGGTGAATCCACACCAGCAGATGGAAAATAGCATCCAAAAATCCTGAATTCTTCCTAAATTTAGCCCTGGTGCTCAAAAAGCACCAGTGGATGCTAAAAGTTAAAAATTCACTGAAGTGTGGTACAGGATAAATAAAAGAACTTCTGGAAAATGAGGGAATAACCAAATGAAGGAATAATCAAACCAAGAGCAATGACCCAGAAAGGAACAACAGGACACCATAAATCAAACTACAGAGCCAAAGAGCGACTTGGTTTGAATTTTGGGCTCATTAATATCATTAACACCAACCCCACCCTACCACAGGCTGTGATCATCCCTCACTCCCATCCATCCCTTTTCCATACAGGAAATTTCCCAGTGGAGGCTCCTGGCGATCACCAGGGGAGTTTGAGCTCAGTAAATTCAGTTTTAGGAGGGATGGGCACAGCTGGCCCTGGGCTCAGTGCAGACACGAGGCAGGACCAGCACAGGGCACCAGGGCTTGCCCAGGTCCTGGGAGCAGATGGGATGTGCACAGGCCTCACATCCCAGCAGGGAAAACAAACCTGGCAGTGAGTTATCACTGATCTGAATGAGTTATCACTGATCTTAATGAGTTATCATTGATCTTAGTGAGTTATCACTGCCTTTGGTGTGTTATCACTGATCTTAATGAGTTATCACTGATCTTAGTGAGTTATCATTGATCTGAATGAGTTATCATTGATCTTAATGAGTTATCACTGATCTGAATGAGTTATCACTGATCTTAGTGAGTTATCACTGATCTGAATGAGTTATCATTGATCTTAATGAGTTATCATTGATCTTAATGAGTTATCACTGATCTTAATGAGTTATCATTGATCTTAATGACTTATCACTGATCTTAATGAGTTGTCACTGATCTTGGTGAGTTATCATTGATCTGAATAAGTTATCATTGATCTTAGTGAGTTATCACTGATCTTAATGAGTTGTCACTGCCTTTAATGAGTTATCACTGCCCTCAGTGAGTTACCACTGCCCTTAGGGAGCTGTCACTGACCTTGGCAGGGTGGCTGGAGGCTGAAATGTTCCTCAGGGTGAAAGCAGCTTTGGGACGGGCACTGCTCGACTTCCGGCCGATGGATTTGTTCCTGCTGGGGATGAGGGACGTGGCACAATAAAGCAACGAGGTGAGCAACTCCTGTCTCAATTAACAGCTCATTAACAGCCAGCCCACAGTGCCGGGGAGCAGGGCTGGTCAGTGTGTGATGGGCAGCCTGGAGGAATGAAATTCTCCTTCATACCAGGCCCCCTTCACCACTCCCTGGGACTGCCCTGTCCAGGGGACCATTGGTGTCCTGGGCTCAGGGAACTGAGCCTCGGATTTCCCAGGACAAAATTGTTCAGACTCACCCCGGGGTCTGTGCAGCACCAGCTCCCCACACCCAGTGCCAGGCTGGGTGAGACAGACCCAGATCCCAGGGGGTGAAACAATCCCAAATCCCAATGGGTGAAACAATCCCAAATCCCAATGGATGAGACAGTCCCAGATCCCTCTGGGTGAGACAGACCCAGATCCCAGGGGGTGAAACAATCCCAAATCCCAATGGATGAGACAATCCCAGATCCCAATGGATGAGACAATCCCAGATCCCAATGGGTGAGACAATCCCAAATCCCAATGGATGAGACAATCCCAGATCCCAATGGATGAGACAATCCCAAATCCCAATGGGTGAAACAATCCCAAATCCCAATGGGTGAGACAATCCCAGATCCCAATGGATGAGACAATCCCAAATCCCAATGGGTGAGACAATCCAAGATCCCTCTGGGTGAAACAATCCCAGATCCCAATGGATGAGACAATCCCAGATCCCAGGGGGTGCTCGGCTGAGGGGGATTTTGGGGTGCCCCACACACCTGCAGCCCCCGTGGCTCCTGTGCCTCGTCTCCTTGATCCACCTGCTGAGCAGGGAGTTCTCCTGCTGGTACCAGTAGTAGATGCTCAGCATCAGGGCGGGCAGCAGGAACAGGGAGATGACAACCAGGGCCATCAGGGTGGACTCGTGGTCTGGCAGGGCAAGCACAGGGGCCAGTGAGGGGCTGAGGCCTCACCGTGTGAGTGGTGGCCCCATCTGCCCATTCCTGGCCCCCCGAGCCGGAGCCATCCCTGCTGGCCACACCTCCAGGAAGGGGACAGACCCTCAGTGGCCTCTGATGACAACGGGTGGCCACCAACAGCCAGAGCTGGGCACAGCCTGGGGGGCTGCCTGGAGAGGTCCCACCCAACCCCTCTGAGAGCACCCAGCCCCCTCTGGCACCTCTGCAGCCCCTCTGAGAGCACCCAGCCCCCCCTGGCACCTCTGCAGCCCCTCTGAGAGCACCCAGCCCCCCCTGGCACCACTGCAGCCCCTCTGAGAGCACCCAGCCCCCCCGGCACCTCTGCAGCCCCTGGGGCACAGGCTGTGACTCACGGTGGCTCTGCACGGGGCCACTGTCCACGCTGCCCCCCAGGCCTGGCTTCTCACAGAACGGGGGGGCCCAGCCCGGGTCACAGTGACAGTTCTTGTTGCTGTTGCAGACCTGGGGACAGAGGAGAGGCTTGGACACCACCAGGATGTGTGGAAATGATGGTGCAGGGGGCAGGGATGGACAGATGGTGACAGAATCTGGGCTGAAGAAGCCTCACCCCTGACAATGGACATGACAGAATCCTGGGGTGGTTTGGGCTGGAAGGGACCCCAAAGCTCCTCCAGTGCCACCCCTGCCATGGTGTGACACCTCCCACTGTCCCAGTGTCCAGCCTGGCCTTGGGCACTGCCAGGGATCCAGGGGCAGCCACAGCTGCTCTGGGCACCCTGTGCCAGCCCTGCCCACCCTGCCAGGGAACAATTCCTGCCCCAAATCCCATCAATATCCCATCTACATCTCTTCTTTCAGCTTGAAGCCATTCCCCCCAATCCTGTCACTCCCTGCCCATGCCAAAAGTCACTCTCTCTCTTTTTTATCAGCCCCTTTTTAGTGCTGGAAGGTGCCAGAAGGTCTCCCCTGACCTTTCCCTTCTCCAGGCTGACCAGCCCCAGCTCTGAGAGCCTTAACCAGGCTGGGCAGAACAAAATGGTAGCAGTGCATGTTTTACCTGGCACAAAAGGGTTCATCAGATGTTTTAGGAGCCACATCCCTGCCATAACCCAGCAGGAATTCCCACAGCATTTCTGTTGCCTCGTGTGACAAATCCCTGCTCTCCACTGAGCTCAAACCACTGGAACGTTTCAGCTTTGGAGAACGGTGTCTCCTCCCATCCCTGAACCATTTCCCTGCCTTTCTGCTCTCCCACTTCTCTTTCCAGCTCTTGTTTTGCTCTCAGGGGGACCAGGCACCTGCTCTGAGCCCCAAACACTCTCCAGCTCAGATCAGACCCTGATCAGATCCAAGTTCTGCAGATGATCCTCACACCACCACCCATCTCCTTCCCCTCACTGGGACACGGGGGAGAAATCCCAAATCCCAGAGCCCCGCCTGGAGCTGGCACATGGGGCAGGTCTGAAAGGCAGAAATCCGGGGCCCATCCCTGGGGGATCGGGTTTGGCTCAAAGGCCCGCAGCTCCCAGCAGGAATTGCTGGGAAGGGCTCACCCCGTGGCCGTGGCAGCGGGACACGCACTTCTCCAGCTCGAACAGCGACACGTTCTGGCAGCGGCGGTCCTTGCACACCTGGGAGGGACACGAGGGCTCAGGTGAGTCAGACAAGGAGCCACGACAGGGGACTGGTGGCACTGTGGGGGTTCTCCAAAGGGTCAGACTGATGGAAAATGCAGGGTGGGGAAATTGTTCCAGCCCGTGGATTTCACTCCCTTTCCCTGTCCAGGACCCCAGGCACCACCACTCCCAGCCCCTCCACACACAGCCCACCTGCAGCTCCTGTAAAACCATTTCCCACCTGGCCCCAAAACCCAGGCACTGGCCAAAATAAACAATGCTGGATTTCAGATTTCCTCAGGAAAATGTCACTGTTCTGGCCTTCCCAATGAAAATTTCACTGTTCAAGAGCCAAGCAGGGAAAGCTGTGTCTGCACAGCCAGCTCTCCCTGGAGCACATCCCTCCTTCCAGCAGCCTCTGCCCTCTCAGCTCAACTGACCCCTCTAAAGGCCTTGGAGACACAGGGGCAGCAGAGACCAATGCCCAGGTAGCCCTGGATTTGTCACATTGGTTCCTG
This sequence comes from Sturnus vulgaris, assembly GCF_052056855.1. NCBI lineage: Eukaryota > Metazoa > Chordata > Aves > Passeriformes > Sturnidae > Sturnus > Sturnus vulgaris. Next base: position 438,318 of record NC_142246.1, read on the forward strand.
GCAGAGATCTCCTGTTTCCTCTGGGAAACAATCTCTTCATAGGAGGGATGGTTTCCATCATCCATTCATCCATCATCCATCCATCATCCATCATCCATCCATCATCCATCATCCATCCATCATCCATCATGCATCATCCATCCATCATCCATCCATCCATCATCCATCCATCATCCATCCATCATCCATCATCCATCATCCATCCATCCATCATCCATCCATCATCCATCATCCATCCATCATCCATCCATCATCCATCCATCATCCATCCATCATCCATCCATCATCCATCCATCATCCATCCATCATCCATCATTCATCCATCCATCATCCATCATCCATCATCCATCCATCATCCATCATCCATCATCCATCATCCATCATCCATCATCCATCCATCATCCATCCATCCATCATCCATCCATCATCCATCATCCATCCATCATCCATCCATCATCCATCCATCCATCATCCATCCATCATCCATCATCCATCCATCATCCATCCATCATCCATCCATCATCCATCCATCATCCATCATCCATCATCCATCCATCATCCATCCATCATCCATCCATCATCCATCATCCATCATCCATCATCCATCCATCCATCCATCATCCATCCATCCATCATCCATCATGCATCATCCATCCATCATCCATCATCCATCCATCATCCATCAATCCATCATCCATCCATCATCCATCATCCATCATCCATCCATCTCTCCATCCATCCATCCATCATCCATCCATCTCTCCATCCATCAATCCATCATCCATCCATCATCCATCATGCATCATCCATCCATCATCCATCCATCCATCATCCATCCATCATCCATCAATCCATCATCCATCATCCATCATGCATCATCCATCCATCATCCATCATCCATCATCCATCATCCATCCATCCATCATCCATCCATCCATCATCCATCCATCCATCCATCATCCATCCATCATCCATCCATCCATCATCCATCCATCTCTCCATCCATCAATCCATCATCCATCCATCATGCATCATCCATCATCCATCATCCATCCATCATCCATCATCCATTCATCATCCATCCATCCATCATCCATCCATCATCCATCCATCCATCATCCATCCATCATCCATCCATCCATCCATCATGCATCATCCATCCATCATCCATCAATCCATCATCCATCATCCATCCATCCATCATCCATCCATCATCCATCCATCATCCATCAATCCATCATCCATCATCCATCCATCATCCATCCATCATCCATCATCCATCCATCATCCATCCATCATCCATCCATCCATCCATCATCCATCCATCCATCATCCATCATCCATCATCCATCCATCATCCATCATCCATCCATCATCCATCCATCATCCATCAATCCATCATCCATCCATCATCCATCATCCATCCATCATCCATCAATCCATCATCCATCCATCATCCATCATCCATCCATCATCCATCCATCATCCATCCATCATCCATCATCCATCCATCATCCATCATCCATCCATCATCCATCCATCATCCATCCATCATCCATCATCCATCCATCATCCATCCATCATCCATCATCCATCCATCATCCATCCATCATCCATCATCCATCATCCATCCATCTCTCCATCCATCCATCCATCCATCATCCATCATCCATCCATCCATCCATCATCCATCCATCCATCATCCATCATCCATCATCCATCCATCTCTCCATCCATCCATCCATCCATCATCCATCCATCCATCATCCATCATCCATCATCCATCATCCATCCATCTCTCCATCCATCCATCCATCCATCCATCCATCATCCATCATCCATCCATCCATCCAATCCTGGGGCCATTCCCACTGGGGTTGCTCCACTCTGAATTGATTTGTTGAAGAGTCTTGGAGGCCAGAGGAACAATTTGGTGGTCTAAACATTCTGAGTATTTGGCACTGCCCACAAATGCCCAGGTGAGAAGAACCTGGTGGCCCACAAACACCTGGTGACAGCAGGTGAGGAGTCACTGAGCCTGCAGGTGTGGAAGGAACCACATCCCTGGGCCTGGCTGTGACCAGAGGAGCCCTGTGCACCCTGGGGCTGGCTCAGAGCCCTGAGGTGGTGATCTGCAGGACAGCCCACCCAGGAGGGGACACTCACCCGGGGGGGGACACTCACCCAGGAGGGACACTCAGGGGGGACACTCACCATCCCATCTCCACACTTGGTGCCCGTCAGGACCAGCCCGGGGTCGGACAGGTCCTCCTGGTCGTCCTTGGCGCTGTAGACGAAGGTGCCCCTGCACTTGACCTCGCGGCCCTTGAAGCGGATCGTGGTGTCAATGGACACCGTGTTGGTCCCCTGTGGCTTCTTGGCAGAGCTCTGGCACTGGATCTTCCCACACATGGCATCCCTGGAGCGGGCACAGCCGAGGGGAGCTGGGAGCCCTCACCATCCCAGCCCCCCCATCCCACACCTGTGGGATCGTTCCCACTGGATTTATGGCCACGCTGGGGACGTTCAGGGGGTTAAATGGACAGAAATGGTGGAGGGAACAGCCAGGGGGAGGCTCCAACATCCCTGCAATCACTGGGAATCCCAGAGAGCACACACTTCCCAAAAACACAGGGAACCCCAAAGTGCACACACTCCCTAAAAAACACAGGGAATCCCAAGGAGCACACATTTCCCAAAAACACAGGGAACCTCAGAGAGCACACACTTCCCAAAAACACAGGGAATCCCAGAGAGCACACACTTCCCAAAAACACAGGGAACCCCAGAGAGCACACACTCCCTAAAAACACAGGGAACCTCAGAGAGCACACACTCCCTAAAAACACAGGGAATCCCAGAGAGCACACACTTCCCAAAAACACAGGGAATCCCAAGGAACACACACTCCCTAAAAACACAGGGAATCCCAGAGAGCACACACTCCCTAAAAACACCTCCCTGCACTGGCTTTGATTTTCCATGGGGAGCTGGGAGGTGCTCGTGGTGGCACAATGGAATCACAGGATCCTTGGGTTGGGGAAGAGCCTGAGATCTCTGTCTGGGGACAGAGCCCAGGAGGGTCCTGGTGGCTCCCTTGAGGTGGGGCACTGCCAGTGCCCTGGCAGGGTGGCAGGGGCGGGAGGGGTCTCAGGGCCAGCGCTGCACCCACCTCTTGTCACACTTGACGTAGCGGCCCTGGCTGTCCTTGCCGCAGTTGCCGTAGGTGTTCCCAGCCATGTTCACGTCCTGGAAACAGGCATCGGGGGCTGGCCACGCTCCTGCACACAGGGAAAGCTCCTGGGGAATGCAGCCAAAACCCCACAGCACAGCTGGGTGCTCAGGCAGGGCTGGCACAGGGTGCCCAGAGCAGCTGGGGCTGCCCCTGGATCCCTGGCAGTGCCCAGGGCCAGGTTGGACACTGGGGCACCATGCAAGGGTCCCCCAGGAGCTGCTGCTGGGGGTGCCAGGCTGAGGACAGGAGGGAGGAAATTCCCTTTTTCTGGAGTCTTGTGGAAGATTTTGGTCATTGAATGGTTTGGGCTGGAAGAGATCTCAAAGCCCACCCAGTTCCACCCCTGCAATGGTAAATGAGACTGACAGTACTGCAGATTGAATCAGCACGTGCAGCTTGGCAACGAGGATGCCCTGGCAAGAGCAAACAGCTCTGACTGCAGGAAGATTGAATCAAGTCGGGCTTAGGGGAAATAAGATTTTACTTAAGTGAAAATGTAAAGTTTGTCTATGTGATGGTTAACTAGATGAGTGTAGTAAAATATTACCAGCCTTCTACAAATGGTAAATAAGCTCAGTAAAAATTGGATCTGATCAACACTCAGTGTGCCCATCTCTGTCTCGTGGTCGATACCTGCCATGGCAGGGACACCTCCCACTATCCCTGGGTGTTCCAAGCCCTGGGGCACTGCCAGGGATCCAGGGGCACCCCCAGCCCCATGGGCAGGACCCCAAGGACTACAGCTGGGCAGGGTGGGAGCCAGACAGGGCACTGAGCACTGACCTGGCCCCCAGAGCTGCACACACTGCTGCTGTGGGTCACACACAGAGCACTGACCTGGCCCCAGAGCTGCACACACTGCTGCTGTGGGTCACAGAACACTGACCTGGCCCCCAGAGCTGCACACACTGCTGCTGTGGGTCACACACAGACTGACCTGGCCCCAGAGCTGCACACACTGCTGCTGTGGGTCACACACAGACTGACCTGGCCCCCAGAGCTGCACACACTGCTGCTGTGGGTCACAGAACACTGACCTGGCCCCCAGAGCTGCACACACTGCTGCTGTGGGTCACACACAGAGCACTGACCTGGCCCCCAGAGCTGCACACACTGCTGCTGTGGGTCACACACAGAGCACTGACCTGGCCCCCAGAGCTGCACACACTGCTGCTGTGGGTCACACACAGACAGACCTGGCCCCAGAGCTGCACACACTGCTGCTGTGGGTCACACACAGACTGACCTGGCCCCAGAGCTGCACACACTGCTGCTGTGGGTCACAGAACACTGACCTGGCCCCCAGAGCTGCACACACTGCTGCTGTGGGTCACAGAACACTGACCTGGCCCCCAGAGCTGCACACACTGCTGCTGTGGGTCACACACAGACTGACCTGGCCCCAGAGCTGCACACACTGCTGCTGTGGGTCACACACAGACTGACCTGGCCCCAGAGCTGCACACACTGCTGCTGTGGGTCACACACAGACTGACCTGGCCCCCAGAGCTGCACACACTGCTGCTGTGGGTCACACACAGAGCACTGACCTGGCCCCCAGAGCTGCACACACTGCTGCTGTGGGTCACAGAGCACTGACCTGGCCCCCAGAGCTGCACACACTGCTGCTGTGGGTCACAGAACACTGACCTGGCCCCCAGAGCTGCACACACTGCTGCTGTGGGTCACACACAGACTGACCTGGCCCCAGAGCTGCACACACTGCTGCTGTGGGTCACACACAGACTGACCTGGCCCCCAGAGCTGCACACACTGCTGCTGGTGGGTCATGCACATGCCGGTGCTGCAGTAGGCGTGGCCGTGGGCGCACTCGGAGCCGTCCAGCAGGTACACGTTGGCCGGGCAGTACGGGGAGGCTCCGGTGCAGAATTCGGGCAGGTCACAGGATCCCGCAGCCTCCCTGCACATCGTCCCTGCCGCCTTCAGCTGCGGGGGACAGGGCAGGGTCAGCGCACAGCCAGGGGGACCCGCCGTGCTTCCTGGCACAGCTGGCACAGCTGGCACAGCTGGCACAGCTGGCGGCCGTCAACACCTCACGGGTGCCCCGGGAGCCTGCTGGGGGCTGTACAGGGACACATTCCTCAGCTGGGCCTCGGCCACAAAGCTGGGATTCTCCTGGGGAGGGAGCTTGGGACAGGACACAGGGAATGGCTCCCAGGGTGGATTGGACATTGGGGTTTGGAGCAGCCTGGGACAGTGGGAGGTGTCCCTGCCATGGCAGGGGTGGGACTGGGTGGGATTTGAGGTCCCTCCCACCCAGCCCATGCCAGGATTCTCCTGCAGGCACAAAGCTGCCCATGAGCCCTGCCCATGGGGCACAGGGACTGTGACCTTAGGGACAAGCACAGGAGTCCCAAGGGAATGGCAGGGTCGGGACCCACCTCATCCCCTGGGCACAGGGTGGGCACAGGGTGGGCACAGGGTGGCAGGGTGGGGTCTCACCTTGCAGCTGTGGCAGCAGTCACCGTGGGCACACTGGGCCCCCTCCTTGAGCGTGCAGTTGTGAGCATTGCAGCAGGGGTTGGTGCATTCCTGCATGGAGAGGACAACTCCATGGGCAAAGGCTCCATCCCTTCCCCTTGATCCCAAAGGTTCCATCCCTTCCTCTGGGTCCCAAAGGTTCCATCCCTTCCTCTGGGTCCCAAAGGCTCCATCCCTTCCTCTGGGTCCCAAAGGTTCCATCCCTTCCCCCTGAGTCCCAAAGGTTCCATCCCTTCCCCCTGGGTCCCAAAGGTTCCATCCCTTCCCCCTGAGTCCCAAAGGTTCCATCCCTTCCCCCTGAGTCCCAAAGGCTCCATCCCTTCCCCTGGTCCCAAAGGTTCCATCCCTTCCCCTTGATCCCAAAGGTTCCATCCCTTCCCCCTGAGTCCCAAAGGTTCCATCCCTTCCCCTGGGTCCCAAAGGTTCCATCCCTTCCCCTGGTCCCAAAGGTTCCATCCCTTCCCCCTGGGTCCCAAAGATTCCATCCCTTACCCAGAGCTGCCCCCAGCCCCTTCCCCACCCATCACAGCACTGCCCTTCTCATCCTGCAGTGGGGGAAACTGAGGCACGGGGGGCATGAGGAAGAACTGGGCACTCAAGGGAAAAGTCAAGGAGAAATCAGGACTGGGATAAATGGATTCAGGGACTGGGAAAAGCCCTTGGGATGGAGCCCCTGTGCTGGCAGCCAACCCTTCTTTGGAAATGCCCAGTGCAGGAATTCCCTCAGCTGAGATGGGCTGCAGGAGGGTCCCTCTGTACCCCAATCCCACAAGAAAATCTCTGTATCCCAAATCCCTGCAGAGTCACTCTGTACCCCAATCCCTGCAGGACCCCTCTGTACCCCAAATCCCATCAGGACCCTCTGTACCCTAATCCCATTATAACCCCTCTGTACCCCAAATCCCATTATAACCCCTCTGTACCCCAAATCCCATCAGGACCCCTCTGTACCTCCACCTCCCCGCAGTCACAGTCCTCTCCCTCCTCCCTGAAGCCATTGCCACATTTCCGTGCCACCACCAGGTCCTTGGTGTCGGGCAGGTTGAAGAGGCACATCCCCCCTCCCTTCTGGAAGTAATTCTCCAGCTGCCTCTTGCTGCAGGAGCTGAACACGCGGGGGAAGGGGTGCCTGTGTGGGGAAAGGGGGAGCAGGGCCGGGGCAAGGTGGGCAGTCAGGGAGAAATGGGGATTTAGGACATGGGCAGAGTGGCACAAAGCCTGCCAGGAGCAGATTCCCCACTGTGCAGTGAGCCCAGGAACCCCTCCCAGCCCAGCTGGCACAGCCACACCAAGAGCCAGGGCACAATTCTGAGCCAGAACCCTCAGGAATGGGGTGGGGGGCAGGCACAGCCTCTGTCCATCACCCCTGGGACATCAGTCCCCCCATCCTGAGACTGGAACCCCCCTGGGGTGAGCCCCAACCAGCCCAGCACTGCTGCAGGTGTCACCTCTGCCCTGGGGCACCACAACCCCCCCGAGCCACCCACAGGGCAGGGCCCCACACCTGCGGGGCCCCTCTGCTCCCCACACAGCTCAAACCAACCAAACTCTTCCTGTTCTCACTGAACCACAGCTGCAAACACCCACCTGGGCTGGCATGGGCGAGTCACTTAAATTAAAGAAATACAGAAAACAAAAAAACACCCAAAAAACACCCAGAGAGCAGCAAAAAAAAAAAAAAATAGAGCCTACAATGTGCAAGGAGCTGAGAAAAACTCATTTCACCTCAGGACAAACACTCATTTTCTACAGAACCTCTGAGCAAGATTCTTCTCTAATTTCACCGTTTGGGGGGTTTGGTGGTTTATGAAGAAGAAGGAAGCATTTCCTCCTGCTTAGAAACAGTCTCATTTCCTCTTAAAGCTGAAAAAAATTTTCATATCAGGACATCTCATTCTCGAGATGACTCAGAGGACATTTTATAAAAGAGTTTTGAAATCTCCTGAGCTGGAGGGAGACCTGTAAGTGCCTGCAGCTCATGGAGGCTGAGCAGGCCAATGTCCCCTGTTTGTATTTGTACATGTTCACATTCATGGCTGTGCAATAGGGACGGCCTGAGCAGTCAGAAATGTGCTTTTCCCCCCACAATCTGCCCAGGTTGAATCCTGTGGGGTCAATGCCAGGGTCTGGCAGCCCTGAAACCACAACTGGGGTCCCACTGTTGCTTCCCAATAGGAAGAGCAGGTGGGTTCAAATACCAGGGAATAAACAGGGAATAAACAGGGAGTACAATCCCTGCTTTTCCTCAGTGCAGGGATATCTGGGATGGGTGAATCACCAGGAGCTGGAAATCCCAAAGGGAGGAGGACTCTGGAAAGGAAACTGGCACCAGCCAGATGGGTTATGGTGCCACCCCATCCATGTTCAGGGACACCTCAGCTGTCCCAGGGGGATCCAACCTGGCCTTGGGAACTGCCAGGGATCCAGGGGCAGCCCCAGCAAATCTGGGAATTGCAGCCCAGGCAGGAATTCCTTCCCAAGATCCCAGCCCAATCTCCCCTTTCCCAGTGGGAGCCATTCCCTGGGTCCTGTCCCTCCAGGCCTTGTCCCCAATTCCAGCTCTCCTGGAGCCCCTGCAGGGACTCTGAGCATTCCCTGCAATTTTCCCTTCTCCAGGGGAACATTCCCAGCTCTCCCAGAGCAGAGGTGACAACATTCCCTGCCCACCCCCACCTGCACACAGCACCCACAGCCTGCTGGTGGCTTTGGGGACACTCCCAGGGCATTGGGGACACACGCAGGACTTTGGAGACACTCCTGGGGCATTGGGGACACTGCCGGGGCCAGCCCCACTCACCCGGTGGCTGCTGCCATGACACAGCCGCCCTGCTCCGGGGTGGCCTCCACGCAGCAGCCCTGGCTGTCGTGGACCATGCCGAAGTTGTGGCCGATCTCGTGGGCCATGGTGGCCGCGGCTCCGATGGGCTGCTCCGCGTGGTCCTGGGGACCGGGGCAAGGGCACGGGTCAGCACGGCCAGCACGGGCAGGGGACAGGGCCACCCACAGCAGGGATGGGGGATAAAGGCACCACACGGCCCTGGGATGCAGCTGGACCCCGCAGGAGGAGGAGGAGGAGGAGGAGGGCTTGGAGGGCAGAAATGGGGTTGGGACTCCTGAGATTCCAGTGTTGGGGAGCTCTTGGCTGGAGCCAATTTAAATCCCGGGGCACATCCCAAAGCCCAGACACCGGGGTGTCCCCCACCACCCTGCCCAGGGATCAAAGGTCACCAAGGCCACCCCGACCACCCCATCGTGCCCAGGGCCACCATCAGGAGCAGGAGAAGTTATCTGGGCAGGGGTGGCCCCAGAAATGCAGGCAGGGAGCAGGCAGGGGCTGCCAGCTGGGGATGAGGCTGGACCTGGGCTGGGAGACCTTGACCAGCCCCTGCCCGCCCCACCGGAGGGGTCAGGAGCTACAGCATCGTCCCTCACCTTCAGGCTGCCCCCAGACCCCCCCCCCCCCAGGCCGGGGTGGCACAGGGACCCCTCCCCTTACCACGCTGACCCCCCCGGAGTTGTCGGCGCTGCACATCCCCTCCAGCGGAGCCATTCCGATGGTGGTGCCCCCGAACGTCTTCCCCCTGCCCGGGCAGGACAACGGGGCACTTCAGCACCCAGGGGTGGGTTTGGAGTGCCAGCCCCAGCTGGGACCCCCAGCCCGTGTCCCCAGCCCAGGACCCACGTCAGCAGCTGGGCATTGTCGTGTTTCTTGCGTGCCCTCAGCGATTTCTTCCACTGCAGGAACGCCCAGAGCGTGGCGTTGGCGTCGCTGCTCACCGCGCACTGGTCCCGCTCCGTCCACACCTCCAGCCCAATCAGGGCCACCTTGATGTTCAGCAGCCTGTAGAACTGCGGGAGGGGACAGCTGCAGGGCGTGGGGACAGGAATTGCCCGGGCACCCTCCCTCCCTGGTGTGGCCGTGTTCCCTCTGGCTGTGACTGCAGAGCACACCTGTCCCAAAACAGGCACAGGTGGAGCCAGCCAGGGTGGCACAAAGTGACAACACCTCCGTGTGTCCCTTCTGTGCCAAAGATGGTGGCACTGATCCCAGGCAGGGCCCAGTGAACGCTCCCCTGTGAGCTCAGCCCAGGGGGACAAAGCCCTTCCCGTGCTCTGAGAAATCCCCAAGTCCCTGATGGGAGGCCAAGCCCTGGCACAGCTGCCCAGGGCAGGGCTGGAGTTCCCATCCTTCAAGGATGGGGATTTAAAGTCTTTTAAATTTGGGGATTTAAAGCCGTGTGCATGTGGCACTTGGGGACATGGGCAGTGGTGGCCTTGGCAGTGCTGGGCATGGATGGACTCAAAGGACTTCAAGATCTTTTCCTGCATTAACAATTCCATAATTTGATGATTCCTTGCCCTGGTGGCACGGGGACAGTCCCTGAGGGCCACAGGGGGGGCTGCAGGTGCCTCACCTTGTCCACGTAGTTTGCGATCTCCACGATGCGCTGCTTGGTGTGGCCCAGGTTGAGGTTCTGGTTCCTGTACTGGAGAGAGATGAGGATGAGGAAGGGTCACGGGGTAAATCCAGGGTGGGGACACAGAGGGAGCCTGGTTTTCTGTCCCCAGCACTCACCAGGGTGTGATCAGCAACGATGAAGAGCTCCATGTACTTCATGGTCCTCCAGGCATCTCTCCTGGCCTGCGGGCACACACAGGGCTCAGCAAAGAGGGGCAGCCCTCGGCTCTGGGCACCCTCCAGGCACCAGAGCAGCCCAGGAGGGACAGCTGAGAGGGGAAACTGAGGCACAAGGTGACAGGGAACCTTTGGGTGACCTCGTGTCATGTCCCACACCGTGGGACATCAGACCCAACCCAGGTGTCCTCTGGGCTCTCCTGCCCAAACTCAAGCCACCCACACGGACCCTCCCAGCCCACGTGCCTGCACAGCCCTGCCCAGCACATGGCAGCAGTGCCAGGAGACCCTGCCAGGCCTCTGCCTGTCCCCAGACACGTCCCGAGAGGATTTACCCACGTGGATTTACCATGAGGATTTATCCATGAGGATTTACCTGTGGGGATTTATCCATGAGGATTTACCCATGTGGATTTACCATGAGGATTTCCCTGAGAATTTACCATTAGGATTTCCCTGAGTGGATTTACCCGTGGGTGCTGTGGCTGGAAGAGCTGGGCAATGCCAGCCATGGTGCTCCCCAGCTCCTGGCCGTGCCCACAGGTGCCCCCTGGCATGGGCAGGTGCTCTGCTCGGTGGATGAGGTGCACACCTGGCTCGGGGCTCCCCAGGGGTCTCAGGTAGTAGCTGCTGTTGCTGCTCAGCACGATGAGGCCCCTGGAAATGGGAACAGCCCCAATGGCTCCCGTGCTGCCTCCACCCCACAAACCCTGGCACATCAGCCTGGTCCATACCCCAGGTGGGAGCAGGGACAAGAGCTGGGGATCTCCTTCCTCCCTACCCTACTCCTTCCCCCATTCCCAATCCCCCATTCCCAGTTCCCCCATTCCCAATTCCCATTCCCCATTCCCAGTTCCCCCATTCCCAGTTCCCCGATTCCCATTCCCAGTTCCCCGATTCCCATTCCCAGTTCCCCCATTCCCATTTTCCATTCCCAGTTCCCCCATACCGGATTCCTGAGCAGGTGCTGATCACGACCCAGGAGCCGCGGTGGCCTCGGACGTGGCCGTGGTAGTGACAGTGCTCCTGGAGAGAGGGGACACCTTCCTAGAGCAGCAGCCCCCACGAGCTGATCCCAGAAAGCTCCCAGGAAAGCTCCCCTTTTCCATTTCCCCATTTCCCCTTTTCCATCTCCCCATCTCCATCTCCCCATTTCCATTTCCCATTCCCATCTCCCCATTCCCTTTTCCCATTTCCATCTCCCCATTCCCATTCCCATTCCCCTCTCCCCATTCCCATCTCCCCATTTCCATTTCCCATTCCCATCTCCCCATTCCCTTTTCCCATTTCCATCTCCCCATTCCCATTCCCCTCTCCCCATTCCCATCTCCCCATTCCCATCTCCCATTGCCCTCTCCCCGCAGCAGGGGCGGGAGCAGCCGGAGTTCAGCCGGGGCCAGGGCGGAGCTCTCGGCGCTGGGAGGGTGACAAGAGGCGCTGGGGACAGGGGGAGCGCCGGTGCCGCCCGTGTTTGTGTCCCGGGCCGGGAGCCGCAGGAGCCGCATTCCTGCGGTCGGGAACCTCCCCCACCCTCCCGGAGCGCCTCTGGCTCCGTCCCGAGTGCCCGAACCCCGAAACACGGAGGGGACCCCCCCTGCACCCACCGTGTGGTTGGGGGTCACGGTCACGGGCTCGCCCTGCTCGCTGTAGTGAGTCTCGGTGTAACCCGGGGCCAGCAGCCTGCGGGGACAGAGGGGCAGGAGCCGGGAGCAGCACATCCCCTGAGCTGAGCCTAAACCCGGCTGGGCCATCCACACATCCCCTGAGCTGAGCCTAAACCCGGCTGGGCCATCCACACATCCCCTGAGCTGAGCCTAAACCCGGCTGGGCCATCCACACATCCCCTGAGCTGAGCCTAAACCCGGCTGAGCCATCCACACATCCCCTGAGCTGAGCCTAAACCCGGCTGAGCCATCCACACATCCCCTGAGCTGAGCCTGAGCATGGCTGAGACAGAAAAAAGAAAAAGAAAAAGAAAAAGAAAAAGAAAAAGAAAAAGAAAAAGAAAAAGAAAAAGAAAAAGAAAAAGAAAAAGAAAAAGAAAAAGAAAAAGAAAAAGAAAAAGAAAAAGAAAAAAAGAAAAAGGTTTCCTGCATTGCCCAGATCTTTGTGACCTTGCCCAGATCCCGGGGTGATGGGAAGCCTGCAGTCCCCCTGGGGGTGCCAGGTCCCCCTGGGGGTGCCAGGTCCCTGCAGGGGTCTCAGCCCCCCAGAGAAGGACAAAGCCTGCCAGGTTTTCCCCTGCTCTCAGTTTAGCTCTCACTTTTGGGGGTTTGGCACCATCCCAAAGGTTGAATGGTGCAGATGAAAATAAAGCAGCAGCACTCCCAGAATAGCCCTGTCACCTCTCACTTGCTGCTCGGCACCAGTGGCCCCAGCCACGTCCCTGGGGGCACCCTGAGTGGGTGCCTGGCACCAGTGATGCCAGTCACAGCCCAGACAGGACACAGCAGCTCAGCTGCTCCCTGCCAGGGACACGGGGACAGGGTGGGGACACGGGGACAGGAGGGCTGAGGACACGGGAAAGGCAAATCCTGAGCCCAGGGCATGTCCTGTCCAGGCAGGACAGAGGCCCTGGGAGGGGAGGGCAGCACGAGCCTTGTCCACCAAAGCAGGGGGAGGAAAACACCCCAGGACCCTTCTGGAGACCCAGCAGATCTCCCAGTGCCAGGAAAAAGATGGAAGGTCTCACCCAGAGCTCCCCCTCCTCCCTGCCCACCCTGCCAGAGCCCCCAGGGCTGCTCCTCACCCTCCTGCCCCCCTCAGCACGGCAAAGTGGCACCGAGCCAGAGCAGGGGCAGGACAGGACACTCCAACATCTGCAGGCCTGGAGCAGCAGCCACACACAGGCTAAGCTTTGCTCATCACCTTCCAACCCCATTGCCCTCAGCCCTAGAATGTGCAGAGGGACCCCCCAGTTCCCATTCTTGCACACCCTGTGCTCCCCTGCTGTCACTGGGGGCCCTGGGGGACACGGTGGTGGCCGGGTTTGTGTCCCAAGAGCTGCAGGAAGGGGATTCTGCCAGGACCAGCCTCCCCCAGCTGCTGCTGAGAGGCAGAAGTGGGAGCAGAGGGGTCAGCTCTGCCCTGCTCAGCACGGGGACACAAACCCACCAAGGGACACGGAACTGGGGCAGCCTGGGCTGGTGGAAAATGTGCCTGCCCGTGGCAGGGTGGCACTGGATCTTCAGGGTCCCTTCCAACCCAACCCTCTCTGGGACTCTGGGATTCTGTAAAATGCCGTGGGGTCTCAGGCAGAGGGACAGGAGGGCAGGGCAGAGGGACACAGGTTCTGTCCTTGGCCCAGGGGAGGCCAGGCTGGGGGGGTGGCACAGGGGACAGGGGACACGTGCTGCTGCCACCTGCATCCAAACTGAACCAGAGGAGGAGCCCAGACTGAGGTGACCGAGGTGGCAAAAGGAGCCACACTGGGCTGCCCCTTCCCTGCTGGCCAGGGTGCCCAGAACGCTGCCAGTCCACGTGGGACCCTGGCAGGGGTCCCCAGTGTCCCCTCCCCAGTCCCAGCCCCACACTCACTGGTTCCTCTCCAGCACCAGCACCAGCTCTTTGCCCTCAGCTGTCACAGCCACCTCTGCCCGGGCAGGTGCCGGCACCTGCAAGGAAAGGAGGGAACGGGGTTAGGAAAGATCCAGAACCTTCCTCTGCCCCCAGCTCCAGGTGTATCCCAGCCTCTCCTCCCTGGGGCTGCCACGGGGGAAGGAGATTTCTTTCCCTGAACTCCCGGCCCAGCAGGGATAACACAGGATTCACACGGAGATTCAGGGCTGAGGCAGCAAATCCCAGCTCTGCGGGGAGTTTGGAGCAGGGGAGAACCAGGATGGGACCTGGGATGAGGAGCAGCACCAGAAGCATCCCGAGCTCTGTGTGCTCCATCCCACCACGGCTCTGTCCCACTGCAGATGCTGAGCCATGGAAAAGGGCCCCAGCCCTGGCAGGGTTGGTAGCCACGTGCACCCCTGGGGGGGATGGAAATCACCACCAACCCCTCCCCGGGCACCGGATAAGGGCTGTTAAAAATACCTCAAAATACCGGGCAGAGAAAGGAAAGAGTGACTCAGCTTCCCCAGGATGCCGCTGGTTTTACTCATTCCCTCTCTTCGGAGGGTGTGAAATGGGAACCCGGCCTTGGATCCACCCCAGCACGGCCCAGCTGCACGGGACACGATGGGCTGGAGCCCCAAAGTGCTGCCCTTGCCTGTGTCCCCACACCCTGGGGACACTGAAAGCCTCATGGCCTGGGCTCTCCCTGGTGTCCCCCTCAGTCCCATCCATGAAGGATTCAGGGAGCCCAGCAGCTGCCAGCCCTCGGGGTCACCACGGGTCAGGGGACCTGGCCACGGCCCCGCGAGGTTTGCCCGGCTCTGAAGGGAGAGGGGACACGGGAAGGAGCTGTCCCAGCTTTGGCCACTCCTGGCACGCCCGGGCTTTGCAGCTGGAGCACAGGAATGCAGCAGGGAGGGGCAGAGCTGGTGATCCCCTGCTTGGGATGGAGCAGAGCTGAAATCCTGCTTCCCGCTGGTTCCTGTGGGCTTGGCTGCACTGCTCCCAGAGCAGAGGGGAGCCCCAGGGGACCCCCGGGGACCCCCACCCTTAGCACGGGACAAAGGGCGTGGAGCAGCTGATGGCAGCACTGCTGCACCCGGAGCAGTCTGGGGTTTGTCCCCCACGTTCCTGCACATCCACCCCAAAGGCAGCTCCAGAGCTGGAACCATCCCACAACCTGCTCCGCCTGGCCAGGGCACGGCTGTGGGTCCGGGGAGCCCCGTGGGGCTGGGGCACAATTCCAGAGGGCAGGGAGGGGCCGCTCCCCCAGGCGGGATGGGGATGGAGCCGGGGATGGAACCGGGGATGGGACCGGGGATGGGGATAGAGTGGGGATGCAGGGATGGAGCTGGGAATGGGGATGGAGATGGAGCCGGGAACGGGGATAGAGACGGGAATGGGGATGGAGCTGGGGATGGGGATGGAGCTGGGGATGGGGATGGAGCTGGGGATGGGGATGGAGCTGGGGATGGGGATTCAGCCGGGATGCGGGGATGGAGCCGGGCTGGAGCTGGATCTGAAGCCGGGCTGGCTGAGCTCCCCCTCCTTCTCCGCCTCCGTCTGCCCAGCTCCAAAAAAGGCGAGCGGGCACCGAGCCCTAAGAACAGAACGGCAGAGCGGAGCGAGGCCAGGCCCCGGCCCCGGCACTGCCCGGTGCCCAGCGAGTGTCCCCGGTCCCCGGTGCCCGGTACCCGGTGCCCGGTGCCAGACCCGAGCCGAGCCGGGCCCTGCGGAGCCGCGATGGAGCCGGGCAGGGGCTGCAGCCGCTCCTCCGGCGGCGCTGGGAACGGGCGGTATTTTTGGAACATGATCTTGTACAAACATCGCTGCTCCCTGGCCAAACATGGTCCGGACATTTTTCTTGCCGTTTCCCTCCTTTTCCCCCCTTCATGCCCTCCTTTTTTTTTTCTCCCCGTCTCTAAACTCCCCGACACTCGCTCCCTGCAGCCCTCTCCTCCTCCTCCTCCTCATCATCATCCTCCTCCTCCTCCCCACGGCCCTGCCGGCTGTTCCCGGTTTAGAATTCCCCAGCAATGACTCCGTGCCTCGACTCCAGGACCGTTATTGGCAAAATGTTCTTTCTTTCTTTCCTCCTTTCCCAGCTGCTGCCTTAAAGGAGCCGTGCGTGTCCGGGGTTATCCCGGCACTGGCAGCTCCCATCCCGTGCCCCGGGCTGCCAAAGGCTGGACAGCAAACGGCTGCTGGAGGGATGTGGGAATGGAGCCGGGCTCTCCGGATCAGTAGCAGTAAAAACAGGGAAAAGGGGAATTTGGGCAGCACTCGTGCCAGGCAGGAGCCCAGTACCCAACCCTGGGGCCAGGCAAGGTGATGGCACTAATTAAAAACTGCTCATTGTGCCTCGGGCACTAATTAAACGCTGTTCATTGTGCCTTTGGCCTGGCAGGGAGCTGAGCCCCAGGGGATCCTGCCACAGGACTGCACACTGGGAATGATCCAGGATCAGCCTCTTCCTGCACTCCTGCATCCTCCTGGTCCAGCATCTTCCAGTTTCCAACATCATCCCAGGCTCCAATATCATCCCAGGCTCCAACATCATCCCAGGCTCCAACATCATCCCAGGCTCCAATATCATCCCAGGCTCCAGCATCATCCCAGGCTCCAACATCATCCCAAGGTCCAGCATCATTCCAAGGTCCAGCATCATCCTGGCCTCTGCCATTGCCTCTGGTTCCAGCATCATCCCAAACTCCACCATCATCTCAGGCTCCAATATCATCCCAAGGTCCAGCATCATCCCAAGGTCCAGCATCCTCCTGGGTTCAGCATCTTCCAGGCTCCAGCATCACCCTGGATTCCAGGACATTCCTTACTCCACTATCATCCCAGGTTCCAATATCACTCCAGGTTCCAATATCATACCAGGCTCCAGCATCATTCCAAGGCCCAGCATCCCCCAGGGCTCCAGCATCATCCCAGTTTCCAATGTCAGACTGGGCTGCAGCATCATCCCAAGGTGCAGCATCACCCTGGATTCCAGGACATTCCCAAGTCCAGCATCATCGAGGTTCCAATATCATCCCAAACTCCAGCATCATCCTGGGCTCTGCCATTGCCTCAGGCTCCAGCACATTCCAAGCTCCAGCAACATCCCAAGCTTCAGTATCATCCCAGGTTCCAATATAATCCCACAGTCCAGGATCATCCCACACTCCAGGATCATTCAAGGTTCCATCATCATCCCAGGCTCCAGCACATTCCAAGATCCAGCATCATCATCCTGGGCTCCAGCAAATCCCAAGTTACAATATTATCCTGGGCTCCACCATGACCCCAGGCTCCAGCATCCTCCTGTGTCCCAGCAATCCTCACAGGCTCCAGTCTCATCCTGGCTGGATCCCAGCAATCCTCACAGGTTCCAGTCTCATCCTGGGTGGATCCCAGCAATCCTCACAGGTTCCAGTCTCATCCTGGTCTCCAGCTCCTTCCCAGGCTCCTCCTGCTCCCTGATCTCCTTTTTCCAGCAGCCATGAACAGAATGTCCCAGTCCCTGCCAAGGCTGCAGGACCCCCCTTCTCTCAGTCCTGGGTGTGCAGGTGGTGCAGGCCCCTGTCCAGGACATCCCAGCACAGCCAGTCCCACAGGAATTAGGGAATTATGGAATTGCAGCTGGGATGACTCTGCCTCTGGACTGGCCCAGGGACCCTCCAGGTCCAGCTCAAGTCTGGTTTTATTTTTCACTCCATTGATCAGAAAAACCTCAGTGCTCTCTGCAGAGGGCCAAGGGGGTTGAGCTGCTCTTCCCTGTTTCCCCACAGCTCCTGGGCATCCTCCCCATCCAGGCTGGGAAGCTCCTGCTCCAGCAGAGTGCCTCACCCAGGAGCAGGCTCAGGGAGCACCGAGTTCCTTGGGAAATCACCGGTTAAGCCAAGTCCCAAAGCCCAGCTCAGAGCCCAGCCCATCTGTCAGGCAGCTCCCACAAGCCCCGGGGCAGCTCCCAGATCCGGCTGTGCCGGAGAGGACAGGGCTGGAAGTTCCCAGGAGAGCTCCATGGAGGATTTGCTGATGGGATTCGCAGCTGCTGGAGCAGCTCAGCCACACCAGGGCCTCCCCAGGCAGCTGCATCCCAGCTCTGAGGCTTGGGGGAGCAGCTCAGGGGTTGCATCACTTGGCCAAGGCCAGGAGCAGCAGCCGGGAGCTCATGGACGAGCCTCTCACACCAACTGCTCTCTGCAAAGGCATCCCTGGGAGTCAGGAAACGGGGCAGCGTTGGGGATGGTTCACAACAAACCTGGCAGGGTTTGCTCAGTCTGGCCACACCTCGGAGGGGGAAAAGGGGAAAAGAGGAAAAGGGGGAAAAGGGGAAAAGGGGGAAAAAGGGGGAAAAGGGGGAAAAGGGGAAAAGGGGAAAAGGGGGAAAAGGGGGAAAAGGGAAAGGGGGGAAGAGAGAAAAGGGCTTCCCTGCAGGGAGCAGGGCAGGGAAGTGCCCTCAGCACCTGCAGCACATCCTGATCCATGGTTCCTCCCCTCCCCACCCTTCCTGCTCCAGGGCAGGGCTGGGACCTCCCCAGGGTGTGCAGAGACCCCCGGGAGGGGCCGAGGGTCCCGCTCTGACCCTGCCAGCTTGGGGTGCTCCAGCTCTGCATCCCATTCAGCAGGGAGGAGGGGACAGGGGACAGGGGCTGCTCCAGGGCCAGCCCGGGGTGTGAGGGGACTCCATCAGTGCCAAGGGCTGTCCCTGCACAGGGATGGGATCCCAGGAGACCCGGAGGGCAGTGGAGGAGCTCCTGTGCTCCTCCACATGGAGCAGGGCTTGGAGCAGCCTGGGACAGTGAGAGCTGTCACTGCCATGGCAGGGGGGTGAGAAGCTCTTGAAGGTCCCGTTCATCCCAAACCCTTCTGGGATCTTGAGGCTGAGGAGAAAGAGGGGCAGGAGGGGAAAGGAGGGGCAGGGGGGGAAAGGAGGGGCAGGGGGGCAGGAGAGGCAAGATGTGGAGCAGGATGTGGAGCAGGATGTGGAGCAGGATGTGGAGCAGGATGCAGGGCAGGGTCCGAGGGAGCTCTTTGCAGTCAGGGTCCCCACGACCCCCTCCCAAATTCCCTCCATGTGTGCCGGGAGCCCGGGGGAGCTCAGCCCGAACAATGGCACAGGGGAGGGGGCAGGGCCAGCCCACCCAGCGCTGCCAGCCCGCACACGATGGCACCGCCGGGCCGGCACCGCCCTCCTGCTGCACGGGGGTGTCCAGGGACCACGGGACAGCCAGAGCATCCCACGGCATCCCACAGGATCCCACAGGATCCCACAGCATCCCACAGCATCCCACGGCATCCCACGGCATCCCACGGCATCCCACAGCATCCCACAGCATCCCACGGCATCCCACGGCATCCCACGGCATCCCACAGCATCCCACAGCATCCCACGGCATCCCACGCCATCCCACGCCATCCCACAGGATCCCACAGCATCCCACGGCATCCCACAGGATCCCACAGCATCCCACATGATCCCACAGCATCCCACGGCATCCCACGGCATCCCACAGCATCCCACGGCATCCCACAAGGAGCAGGGCCAGGGCAGGGATATAGGGATGAGGGGATGTAGGAGCAGCAGAGATGAAGGGGTGTAAGGGATGATGGGATGTAGGGATGAAGGGATGTAGGAATGAAGGGGTGTAGGAATGAAGGAGCAGCAGGGATGAAGGGATGTCGGGATGATGGGATGTCGGGATGAAGGGATGAAGGGGTGTAGGGATGAAGGGATGTAGGGATGATGGGATGTAGGGATGAAGGAGCAGCAGGGACGAAGGAGCCTGGGGGGGTCACCAGGCTGGATCCCATCACTCCGAGGGATGGCTGGGCTGCTGGCTCCTGGCACGGCTTTCCCCCAGCCGTGGTTATTTCCAGGAGCTTTGCTGGAGGGCAGGAGGAGACAGGGTGGGGACAGAACCGACTGAGTTCATCCTAAAAATACGAATGTCAGCAGTACCGGGGCAAAAAGGGCCGGTGTGGGGCTCAGCCCCATCGCTGCCCCATCCTTCCCCCACAAAGCCTCCCCTCTCCAGCACCGACCACGCCTCTGTCCCCTCCTTCCCCGCTCCACGAACAGGAGGCTCCTTGTTCCAGCCTGGAGCTGGAGGCACAGCAGATGCCAGGAAACACGGCGGGACCAGCCCAGCCCCCGAAATCCCCCGAAATTCCCCAAAATCCCCCAGCTGGGGTTTGCACCCCCAGCACCACTTGGGCACCGGGTGTTGGCAGGAGCAGGAATGAACTCCCCTGGCACGTGTGCCCATCCCGAGTGGCTTCCGGATTAAACACAGACAGACCTGGGGCTGGGAGGGGACATTGCTCCTGTCGGGGAGGGGACATTTCTCCTGATAGGGAGGGGACATTTCTCCAGGCCAGCACAGCGCCCAGCCGGGCTGTCCCAGCCCCGATTCGCAGGGAATTCCTCAGGACAGGGAGAGCCAGGGCAGCACCAACCCCTGAGCCCCGCTGGCCCCGCCTTTGGCATCTCCCGGAGCCACAAGGGCTCACCTGGAGCATCTCAGGTGGCACCAGAGTCCCCTCCCAGCAGTGTCCCCAGCCCAGCTCCAGGGCACGGCAGCTCCTCGGAGCTCTGAGTCCCGGCTGGGGAGGGGCTGGAGCTGCCCGGAGCAGCCCCCGGCCCCTCCCAGGGACAGCTGCAGCTGTGGCTGAGCCCAGGGCCGGGCAGGGGGCCAAGCCCTGGCCACAGGAACCTCATGCAGGGATCTGGGGACAGGGGGGGTGCCAGGGAGGGGGTGACAGCCGTGGGAGGGGACATCCTCTGCTCCCCCCCGGCCTCTTCCCAAGGGCACAGCTCTCAGATCTGGCAGCACTTCCCCTTTCCTTCTATCCCAGCCAAACCTCGAGCTCCAGATCAGCTCCAGCTCCTCTCTCTGAGCTCTCCAGAGCCTTCCAGTCACCCTGCAGCCCCTGGCCATCCATGGATCCTGCCCAGCATCGTTAACACCGTGTTTAATTAACCCCCTCTGCATGCTCTGCTTTCCCTGATCATCACCTGAGGATGGAGATGGATCCTGAAACTCCCCAAGTGCTCCTGAAAATCCAAACCCTGCTCATGGATCCTGAAATTCCACAACTGCTCATGGAAACTGAAATTCCAAATTCCACACCCTGCTCATGGATCCTGAAACTCCAAACCCTGCTCATGGATCCTGAAACTCCACACCTCCATCCTTGTCCCTCCAGGAAGACCCAGGCCGAGGAGGGAGGAAAGGGAGGGCTGGAGGAGGAGGAGGAGGAGGAGGAGGAGGAGCTCTCTGCCCTTACCTGCTCCTCCAGGCTGACGGCTCTCCGGGCACGGCCCCCCAGGAGCCAGTGTGGGGTGACCCGCTCTCCGTGGGACAGGGGCCCTGGGGAAGAGAAGAGCTGGTGAGCAGACCCAGTGAGAGCCTGGGAGCTGGAAATCCTCCATGGCCACCCCAGAGGGGGATTGGGAAGGGGCAGAGCTGAGGAACAACACCCAGAGCCTCCTCTCAGGTGTTTTTGGGGATGGGCACAGCACAAAGTGTCACCCCCCAGCCCTCGTTACTGGCTCCAACCCAGGTCCCAGAACAGTGCCCTAAACCCCCTAAATCTCCACCCTGGAGAAGCAGCTGGCACGTGGGAGCTGTGGCTGCCCCGGGTTCCCTGGCAGTGCCAAGGTCGGACACTGGGGCTGGGAACAGCCTGGGATAATGTTGGAGTCCCTGCCATGGGACATGGGAGTGGGGCTGGATGGGCTTTAGGGTCCCTTCCAACCCGAAATGCTCCATGACTCTGATTCCTGGGACAGGGAAGTGTGGTCCCATCACCCCAAATCCAGCCCTGATCTTTGCAGCCAGAGTTGGGTGGGAGCAGGAGCAGGAACAGGGCAGGGACAGGGACAGGAACAGGGGCAGGAACAGGGGAGCTGGGAGGGCTGTGGCTGTCAGGGTTTTCTGTGACTGCCAGGATTTTTCTGTGGATGTCAGGGTTTGGCTGAGCCATCCCAGCCCCCCTGGGCAGAGCAGCACAGGCCATTCCTTGGCTCCATCCAAGGCAGACAGACTTTCTAAGATTATTTTTTTCCTAAACAATGTGGCTGGATTTGACTCCAGCACAGGGAGCAGCCACTGATGACTTAAGCCTGGATGACAACACAACAAAAAATTAAAATCTGAAGCTGCTGCAGAGAGGGGACGGGGCTCCCCTCATGCCAAATGCCAGGGGTTGGGGCCACCTTGCCAAGCCAAATGTTGTCAGGGAGAGCTGGGATGGAATGATCTTCCCCAGCAGAGTTATTTACTCAGGGAGTGCAATAGCAGCGCTCAGGGCTCTCCAGTTTTATAGCCTTGTTTTGGTTCCTCGTGCAGAGACCCAGCGCTCTGGCTTGAGGGAAGCTCAAGTTCTTGAGGAGACAAAAGAAAAGCCGAGGTGGGGCCATGGGCTGGGAATTGCTGCCGGGGTTTGATGGGATCGGGTCACCCCCGGCGCTATCGCCGAGGTATTTAATCAGTGCCATTAAATATAGCCCGCAATCAGATTCCAGGAATAACTGCAGATAAGGGGTGGCACCATCCCAGCCTCCTTCTGCTCACCCCCTCCCAAAGCCAAGCCAAGGCCCCCAGCCCAGCTCCTTTTCCACGGGGAAACTGAGGCTCAGCGGGGCCGGGGGAGCGGCTCCGGCGGGGTTTGGTGCCCTCCCATTCCCGAGTAAAGGAATGAATCCCAAGAGCTTCCATTCCCAAAGGGAGGAGGGCAGGGAGCCGGCCCCGCTCCCGGCTCTCTCCCACGCCGGCTGGGGAGGGGATGGGACATGAGAGCCCCGCTCTGCTGGGCTGGGCTTTGGGCCACGGCCCAAAATTCCCTCAGCTGCGAGATTTCAGAGATGAGATGGCAGTTACGATATTTTAAATTTCCCACTGCTTTGGCTTTAAGTTTTGCTGGGAATCCAAGAGACTCAGAGCACGAAACGGAGCCTCAAAACCTAACTCAAATAAACCCAAATGCAGCACAGAAAGGGTTTCCCACACCCCCCTTCCTCCGATTTCCTGGAAAACGCTCACTCCCAGCCCTTTTGGGGAATGCTGTGGGCAGCAGCGCTGCTTTGGCTTTTGGGATGTTGGCACCCCGAGTTGTGGGGCCGGGGGAGCCCCGAGGGAGCCCCGCAGATGCCGGGATCCCCCCGGGGCAGGCAGCTCCCCCTTCTCGGGTTATCCAAACCCAGCTTGGGCTCCCACCGCCCTCCCCGCTCCTCTCCAGCTGCTCCGGCTCTCTTGGAGCCGCTGGAAAACTCTCAGCAGCAGCCGAGAGAGAACACGGCAAAGCTCGGAAGTGAAAAAAAAAATAATAACCAAAAATGTGCTTCGGGTAGAGCAACATCAGCCCTGACTTCTTGAATGGTTGGGGAAGGAAACAGGGATGAGGAAGAGGCTACAGGCGGCCGAAGGGGAACCGGCACCCCCCTCTCCTGCTCGGGTTCCCATTTAAAAAGTGATAGAAGCCTCTGGGGAAAATCCTGCATTTCCTCACGCACAGAACGAGCCGCGTTTCACCCCAAAACCCGCACGGCAGCTTTACAAACCCCGAACCCCTTCCCAAGATCCACGGCCGGGATGGGCACGGGATGGGCACGGGCTGGGGGCTCTGAGCCGGCCCGGGGTTCTGGGGGGTGAGAACCGGCCCCGTCCCTGTGCTGGAGGTCCCCGATCCCGATCCCGATCCCTCCCCATCCCCTCCCATCCCAGCGGGAGCCGCAGCGCCGAGCGCGGCAGCGCCGGGACGGGAGCGGAGCCGCGGGTGCGGGGTCTGGGGGCTCCCCGGGGGGAGCGAGAGCAGCCCGGAGCCCCCCATCCTATCCCATCCCATCCCATCCTGACCGCATTCCCATCCCACCCTCACCCCATTCCCATCCCATCCTCACCCCATTCCATCCTCATCCTCATCCAATCCTCATCCCCATCCCATCCCGACCCCGCGCCCCCAGCCCCCCTTACCTGCCGGCCCCGCCCGGCCCCGCGGGGGGAGCCCCAGCAGGACCCCCAGGAGGGCGAGGCGGAGCCCCCAGGCCTTGGCCGAGCCCCGGCGGAGCCCGGGGGGGCCCGGCCCGGCCATGCCGCCGCTCCCGGGGCTGTCACCGCCCCGACTCGGCGCCTCCGGCCCGACCTCCTCGTCTTTATCCCGCCGGGTCCCTCCCCCGGCGCAGCCCCGAGCGCGGCCGGCCCGGCCGGGGGGCGGCGGGGAGGGGGCTCCTTGTTCGCCTTTGTTCCCGTTATTGATTGCTGTGTTTCTTGGCCCGGCCCGACCGCTTAATGAGAACCAGACCCGCGGCTCGGCGGCTCCCAGGCTTCCCCCGCCCGCCGCGGCTCCAGCCGTCCATCATCCCATAGCCATGGAGCCATCATCCCATAGCCATGGATCCATCATCCCATAGCCATGGCTCCATCATCCCATAGCCATGGATCCATCCATCATCCCATAGCCATGGATCCATCATCCCATAGCCATGGAGCCATCATCCCATAGCCATGGAGCCATCATCCCATAGCCATGGCTCCATCAATCATCCCATAGCCATGGAGCCATCATCCCATAGCCATGGAGCCATCACCCCATAGCCATGGCTCCATCCATCATCCCATAGCCATGGAGCCATCCATCATCCCATAGCCATGGCTCCATCATCCCATAGCCATGGATCCATCACCCCATAGCCATGGCTCCATCATCCCATAGCCATGGATCCATCATCCCATAGCCATGGCTCCATCACCCCATAGCCATGGCTCCATCATCCCATAGCCATGGATCCATCATCCCATAGCCATGGCTCCATCACCCCATAGCCATGGCTCCATCACCCCATAGCCATGGCTCCATCACCCCATAGCCATGGAGCCATCACCCCATAGCCATGGAGCCATCATCCCATAGCCATGGCTCCATCCATCATCCCATAGCCATGGCTCCATCATCCCATAGCCATGGAGCCATCCAGCCATCCATTATCCCATATCCATCCCTCCATCCATTATCCATCCATGGATCCATCTATCCCTCCATCATCCCATATCCATATATCCATCATACCATCATCCCTCCATCCCCACCACGTCCCCCCTCTCTCCTGCCCAAGGAAAGCCTGGGAGGTTCCCACAGGCTGCCTGCACAAGGAGAGGAAACAAAAGTGATTAAAGCAATTAAATAACTCCACATATCCCACCAGAGACACCTCTGTGACCCCCCATCTGCTCCACAGTTGGTGTTCTTAATAATATTAATTATACTGATAGATATCATTAGTATTTACAATATTATGTACATTAATCAATATATTATACTTCCCTCCCACTCCCAGCCCCTTGGGGTGCTTCCCTGGGCTCTCCCAGGCCTCCCTGCCACATTCAGGGCAAGGATTTATCAATAGTTATTAAAATCCCAATAGCAATATTGATTAATGGTAGTAATTAAAGCTTTGCAATGATTTTACCCTGCAAATGGGGACAGCTTCCAGGCCCCCTACCCAGAGTGCTGCAGGCCCCACTGCCCAAGGTGACATTTGGGGACAGGAAGGCACCGGGGACTTTTCTGGGGTTTCCTGGTACAAAAGATGAATTGAAAGAGCCCAGCCCAGCAGCAGCAGAGCCCTGCTGGCACCAAACACGTTGGGATCCCGTCAAAGGGCCCTGGGGTGCAGCTGCAAACATCTGGATGGAGGTGGGGTCTTCCCCAGCACCTTGAGCCCCCATGGGCCCCCAGCTGGGTCAGGGACATTCAGCTGCTCCTCCCATCACCACGAGCTCTCCCCAGGCACCTTTAGGGAGCATTTGGGGAGAAATTCCCCCCTGGGAGAAAGAAGGGGAGAAGCTGTGGCTGATCCCTGGCAGTGCCCAGGGCCAGGCTGGGACAGTGGGAGGTGTCCCTGCCCTGGCAGGGGTGACACTGGATGGGGTCCCATGGACTTTTCCTGCACAGCCTCGGGGCTCCCTGGAGCTTCCACTCAGCCTGCAGGTCCTGCCAGCTCCACGAGAGCACAAATAGGGGACAAAGGCTCCAAAGAGGGTCCCTGTGGAAGGGTGGTGGGTACCGGGCACAGCAGGGCCGGTGCAGCCGCTGGGAATCAGCCCTGGCACAGCCACGAGAGATTCCAGGGCTCCCTGATGGGAAACAGCAGAGCCTGGCAGGGATTTCCAAGGAAAGGCGGTGGGGCCAGGGCTGGGATGGAGCAGGAGCCAGAGGGAGCCCTGGGCAGGCAGGGACAGTCCCTGGTGTCCCCAGCTGTGTCACAGCGTGGCCGGGCTGCTCCCCCAGGGAACATGGGGACATTTCTCCTCACTGCCCCTGCTCAGGCAGCAGCAGAGCCTCTGCTCCCCACCAGGAACGTGAGCAGGGCTGGGAGCAGCAGCTGGACCTGGTGCAGAGCCACAAAAGCCTTTCGTGGGCAGGGACAGGAGCTGTCCTGGCACCCAGCACGGGCAGCAGCTGAGCCTGGCATTCTGCAGAGAGCCCAGGGCAGCACGTGGGGAATGGGGCTGGGGTCACCATCATCCATCCCAGAACTCTGGGATTGTGGAGCAGGAGGGGCCCTGGGAATGGGGCTGGGGTCACCATCATCCATCCCAGAGCCGTGGGACTGCAGGGCAGGAGGGGCCCTGGGTGTGTGACCCTGCCAGGCTCTCCCTGTCCCCAGCACAGGGACATGGGCACTCCAGGGTGACCCTGGGCAGCCACAGCTCAAACTCCATCACCCCAAACCTGGCACGGGTCCTTCTGCCAAGGACACCCTCAGGTGTGACAGTCACAGAATTTGGGCATCCTTGGAGTTGGAGATCTCTGGGATCACCGAGTCCCAGCCGTGCCCAATCCTCACCCTGTCCCCATCCCAGGGCACTGAGTGCCACCTCCAGGGATGGGCACTCCAACCCTCCCTGGGCACTTCCAATCCCTCACCCCCCTTTCCATGGAGAAATTCCTGCTGGTTCCACCCTGAGCCTCCCCTGAGGCTGTTCCTTCTCCTCCTGTCCCTGTTCCCAGAGCCCAAATCCCCCCGGCTGTCCCCTCCTGTCAGGGAGTTGTGCAGAGCCACAAGGTCCCCCCTGAGCCTCCTTTTCTCCAGGCTGAGCCCCTTCCCAGCTCCCTCAGGAATTCTCCAGCCCCTTCCCAGCTCCCTCAGGAATTCTCCAGCCCCTTCCCAGCTCCCTCAGGAATTCTCCAGCCCCTTCCCAGCTCCCTCAGGAATTCTCCAGCCCCTTCCCAGCTCCCCCAGGAATTCTCCATCTCCTTCCCAGCTCTCTCAGGAATTCTCCATTCCCTTTCCCAGCTCCCTCAGGAATTCTCCAGCCCTTTCCCATCTCGGTGCTGCCCACACGAGCTGTGCCCTGACA
This sequence comes from Sturnus vulgaris, assembly GCF_052056855.1. Classification (NCBI taxonomy): domain Eukaryota; kingdom Metazoa; phylum Chordata; class Aves; order Passeriformes; family Sturnidae; genus Sturnus; species Sturnus vulgaris. Next base: position 465,607 of record NC_142246.1, read on the forward strand.
GACCCGGTGCAGTCTCCTCAGAGCTGGTGTCCCCTCAGTGCCATCCCGGGGACAGCTGGGTCACACTGGTGGCACAGGAATTCTGTCCCACCCTGCCCATCCCAGGGGCTCTTCCCTGGCCGCAGCAAGGTCAGGGCTGGCTCTGGTTCCTCGTGGCTGAGTCAGGGGCCAGCCTGGACAATCCATGGAATGTCCTCAATCCATCCTGGGCAGAACATTCTGGAATCTCTTTGGCACTGTCAAGTTCGAAGGAGCCTCTGGTGAAGCAGCAGGGCTGCAGCACATGGCTACGTGAATAAAATTGGGTTCAAAAATCCCCTTTTTCCCTTAGGAAGGCTCCCACAAGTGGCCTCATCCCCCTGGAATTTGAGCATTAATCACCGCGGCTTCCATTTGTCACGCCGAGGTCGCTCACCCTCCTGCAGGGTCCCATTTGGCCGGGAGAATTCACTTTATCTGCTGATGTAGGGAGAAAAATATTACTAAAAGCTTGACTTTCAAACCTTGCTCGTGTGAAAGCGTGGGGCCTTTTCCATTTCCAGCCAAATTCCTGCCCCAGGCTGAATTCCTGCCCAGCCCAAGAGCTGGCCCCGAGTGCATCACTGGCTCATAAAGGCAGCACAAAGGAAACAATATATTAAAATCTGCTCCACTGCATTAAAGTGGGAGCTGCACTAATGAACAGGCAGTCAGGAAGTCCTGCCTTCCTCAGGGAATTGTTTCAGGAAAAGTGAATTATGATCCAGGATGTAGTCACAGAAAAAATGAGATGCACTTCGGGGAGGGCTGGTGTAAAATCCATAATCCGTTTAATCTGATGTGAAATTTATAATCTATTTATCTAATGTAAAATCCATAATCCATTTAATCTGATCTGAAATTTATAATCTATTTATCTAATGTAAAATCCGTGATCCATTTATGTGATGCAAAATCAATAATCCATTTAATCTGATGTAAAATCCATAATCTATTTAATCTGATGTAAAATCAATAATCCATTTAATCTGATGTGAAATCCATAACCCATTTAATCTGATGTGAAATCCATAATCCATTTAATCTGATGTAAATTCCATAATCCATTTAATCTGATTAAAACCCATAATCCATTTATGTGATGTGAAATCCCTAATCCATTTCATTTTAGGTCCAGTGCAGGGCTGGGTCTGTGTGTTCTTTCAGTCCAAGCCCTGCTGGAATTGTGGGGAACTTTCCTTACCTGCTTTGGCACAGGGCAAATCCCTCAGCTGCTCCTCTCCAAAGCCAGTGACAAAACAAACACCAATCTCCAAAGCACAAATCAGCAGCTGAGTGGCCTTGAGGGAGCTCCAAACCTGTCCCCGAGTGTCCCAGGGGATCCATCAGAGAGCTCAGCCCCAGCAGTTCCAGCACCTTTTGCTTCATTTGCAGCCCCAGCACAAAATTCCAAAGGCAAGGCAGCGATTCCATCCCAGCTGGTGCCAAGGACCAGGCAGTGCAAGGAGCAAAGCCCAGTTCAGGCTGGGCAGGGCAGGGCAGGGGTGGCACTGGATGGGCCCCAACCACACAAACCAGGCTGTGATAAACAGGGAAAACTGGATTTTGGGAAGGTGTGAGCTGATTGATCCCAGCCATGGGATGGTGTTAATCTGTAATCTACATTTTAACTTCCATTTCTGAGACCACACCACGGAATCCTGGAATGGTTTGGGTTGGGAAGGACCCAAATCCCATCCAGAGTCACCCCATCCATGGCAGGGACACCCCCAGGGGGATCCAGCCTGGCCTTGGGCACTGCCAGGGATCCAGGGGCAGCCCCAGCAAATCTGGGAATTGCAGCCCAGGCAGGAATTCCTTCCCAAGATCCCAGCCCAATCTCCCCTTTCCCAGTGGGAGCCATTCCCTGGGTCCTGTCCCTCTGTCCCTTGTCCCCAGTCCCAGCTGTCCTGGAGCCCTCTGGGCTCTCTCTGGACCCTTCCCTGGCTGTGCCCAAACATCCAGCACAGCTCACAGCCACTCTGCTCTCCTCCCTTTCCTCTTTATCCATCCCAGCGAGTGCTCGGTGCTGAGCACAGAAACTGAAACCACGAACCCCCCCGGGGCAGGACAGAGCCACCCCAAAAACGGGATTGTCCCAGCAAAGGCCTAAAAGCTCCCAGAGCTGTCTCTGCTCAGCCCCTGCACAGACACAGCTCTAACACCTACCACAGCTCAGGGCTTTTATTGAGGTACAAAACATAACAAGTGCATTTTCTACATCGAAACGGGAATTTAAAAAAATAATAATAATAAAAAAAATCCTCGTTAAAACCTATTGAAAATAAATATATAACACTTCTATTCCAATCAGGGAGTTATAAATATATCATGAACCCAGTTTTTCCAGCCTCTGTTTCCTCTGGAAGTGCCTAACACCACTATAAAAACCCAGCTATTCACTGCAAACCCTGGCACTGCCCCCAGAGCACGGATTCCTACACAGGGCAGGATGAATGAGCACAAAAGGGACCCAAAAGCACCAAGTCAGGCTGCAGAATCATTTAGTGCCTCCTCCCTGTCCCAGCCTGGCATCCTCAGCTCCAGGACACCTTCTTGCCCAGCACACGGTTGGTGATTTTCTGAGAGAAAAAAAAAAAGAAAAAAAAAAAAAAAAAAAGGGAAATAAATTAATTTTAGTGCTTGGAAAATGAAGAAATGCTGAGCACAGGTTCTCTGCACAGATTGATGTGGAACCCCAGAGGGGTTTGGGTCCCTCAAGCCCCTCCAGTGCCAGGGCAGGGTCACCTCCCACTGTCCCCAGTGGCACCAAGACATGTCCAGCCTGGCACCAAGGGGCAATAAACACTAAAAAAAATGGGAATTTACACCTTTTTAGCACAATTCCAGCAGCTCAGAATCGATCTCTGAGAACACCAGGATACCCCTGTGGTGGCTGCAGTGGGAATGGTCAGGAACATTAGCCCATAAATCCATCCCATAAATAACCCTTGGAATTGGCTGAGACTGCTCCCTTAGGCACAAATTTCTGGGAGCCCCAGGAAAAGGAGCAGAGCTCCAGGCAAGAGGCACAGGGAGAGGGGAAGGGGCTTTCCACCAAAAATCATGGAATAAAACAGGACACAACGAGGGAGGGATGAGCCGAGGCTGGGGGGAAGAGAGGAAAAATGTGAACACAGGAAAAAAGGGAAATGTGAACACAGGAACACAGGGAAATGTGAACACAGGAAAAGAGGGAAATGTGAAAAGAGAAAAATCTAACATAGAACAGAGGGAAATGTGAACACAGAGCAGGGAAATGTGAACACAGGACAGGGAAATGTGAACACAGAACCTTCCCCAGAGCAGCCTGGCAGCTCCAGAGCTGCTCTCTCCCTTTGGGGCAGTGACACCTGCTGGTCCCTGCCTGCCTGGGGACATCCCCATCCCTGCAGAAAATCAAAAAAATCCAAAAATCCTCAGGGCTGGGGCTGGGCTCAGTCTCAGGGACAGAGGGAAGTGTTGGCCATTGCCTGCTGCTCCCTTTGGGAATTTTCTCCCAATTTACTGGAATCACAAACTCACTCCACCAATGTAAAACCTCAGTAATGGAACAAATCTGGATCTGGTTAAAAAAAAATATAAAATCCAGTTCCACTTCACTGGGGTTGGAAGTTCTGATTGCTGCTGCCATCAGATCAGAGTGTGCAGAATTCCAGGGCACTGCCCATCCCCTGATGTCTCTGGGATGATTTTATGCTCTATTTGAAACTAAAAGTACAAAAGCAAAGGGCTGCTGGGACAGAACATCAGCCCAGATCCACGAGCACCCTGTGATAAAAATAACTTTGCAATCTTAATGAAGGGAATTATTCAACAATTTCAGATTGTCTGGGCACTCCAGCCCAGGGATTTGTATGGTTCCAGTCCTAGGTGGGCCAGTGTTGATCTCCCCCTCACTCAGTGCCAACAGAATTTGTAATTATTCTCTTTTCACCTCAGTGAGCTGCCCCAGTGCCTGAGGCAGCCCTGACAGCCCCTCCCAGAGCCCTCAGGGATATTTGCACTCTGCTGTACAGAAGGGAAACCGATTTTGTTCACAGATTCACCGATTTGGGGTCTGGTTTTGAGTCAAATCAACTCAGCTGCATCTCACCCCTCAGCCTGGACACTGAGATTGTCCCTCACTGGATTTTCACTTTTTGTGGAGCTCTTGGAGCAGCTCCTTCCTCCCCCAAAGCTCTGCCTCATTTTTGGAGCCATCCCACAAAATCCGCGGTTCATTTTTCAGGCACGAGGAGCTCGCTCAGGAGCTCTCACCCATCCCTGCCCTGATTTACAGCTCCCTCCCCTCGGTGCTTTTCTGCACCAGCAGGGAGAACTGCAGCACTGGGAGGATTTACTGCCAGGAATCATCACCTCCCTCCCAGTCAAACCCAGATTTATGCACACAAGTTCTGATCCTGTTCCCTCACTCTGCCACTCCAAGCCACTGACTGCCAGAACTCATTTATTCCTCAGAATTTACTGTACCAGCATCTGGAATTCTCAGACCAGGGAAAAAAAAAAAAAAAAAAAAAAAAACCTGTCCTGAAATTACCCAGCCCAAGTATAGCAACAAATTAAAATCTTGCTAGTGGTGAATCCCCCAAATTAGAGTAGGAAGATGTTCTGGAGAATACAAGTGCTGACTTTCAAAATCCAGTGACTGCTGTTCCCAACAAATACCCAAGCCTGGAATACTCCAGGAAAGGAACTGTTCCAGCCAGGAGTTTAACACCAAAACTCAAGTGCAAGTTTAAGATCCAGAGTTTTAAAAAGGCCAGTTTTGGTCTCAGGGATTTGTCCCAGGGGTTCCCAGACTGGGACCTGGCTGATGCCAGTGCTGGGCAAACAGAAACTGCAGAAATGCAGAGTTAAGTGTCCTGCAAGCTTAGACTGAATTAAGGATGACTCCAGGCTTTGTTAGGCACGGCTGGGAATTCCCTGAGCCAAACCCATCCCCAGCCAGGGCACAGGAGAGCAAAGGCAGCAGCCCCAGGGACGTTTGTCCTCCCTGGGATGTGCTCTGGGATCCCTCTGGCCCACCTGCACAATTCCTTTGTGGTATCAATTCACCAGGACCAGTTCCTTGGCATTTCCATGGAATGGGAGGAATTCAGGCAAGGAAAGGGGGAAGCTGGTGCTCAAATCTTGGCTGAGGGAAAGGAAGGAGCACCCTGAGCATCCCCTGTGTCCACAGCAATGGAATTCACACCCTGAGCATCCCCTGTGTCCACAGCAATGGAATTCACACCCTGAGCATCCCCTGGTGTCCAGAGCAATGGAATTCACACCCTGAGCATCCCCTGGTGTCCACAGCAATGGAATTCACACCCTGAGCATCCCCTGGTGCTGAAATCTTGGCTGGGGCCATGGAAGGAACACCCTGAGCCCCCCTGCAGCCCAGCCCCTGAATTCCCACTCTGCAAATCCCTGGGGAATGCTGGTGCTCCAGAGGGGGGCTACACACAGGGAAAACCTTCTAAAACCAGGCCTTGTTAAACCAGGCCTTGTTAGTCTGGCCAAGCTAACAGCCAGCCTGAGAAATTCCTGTGAGAAAGGAATTGTAAGAGTGAGAATCAGTTTGCAGAACTGTTCCTGTGAGAGGACCATTCACACCTGGGGAGAGGGAAATGCTCCCGGTGTGAGAGCAGGAAACAAGAATGGAAGCAGCTCCAGAAAGGGAAAAGCCTGATGGACACCAAGAGCAGCCAGGACCAAGCACTGAGCTGAGCTCAGTGAACGGCTCAGGTTTAACTCTGTGCCTGCTGATAACCACAGCCATATGAGCTGTGTGCAATTCTCAATTTTGTGTGAGTATTTGTGTGTGTGAGCCAAGGCTGGGCTGTTGTGCACAGGAACAGTGCCCTGCTCCATGCCCAGCGCCCAGGGACACTCACAGTTTTGTAGAGCTGAGCCCTCAGGCGGTAGGAGCTGTACTCCAGCTTCCTCTGCTCCTCCTCCCTCTTCCTCCTCACCTCGGGCAGCTGCTCGTAGATCCTGGAGGGAGGGGAAAGGCACAGACGGTGATTGGGAACTGCCCGATCCTAAAATCCACACCCTGTGCCCACCCACACCTTCCCTCAATGACAAATGGGTGTGGAGATTGCTGGTGTCCCACCGGGAAAACGGGGGTCCAGGGAATTCCTGCAGCCAGGAGGCCTCTCCTAGCCCGGGAATGCCTCCCTTAGAGACACAGAAATAGAATAGAAATAGAATAGAATAGAAATAGAATAGAAATAGAATAGAAATAGAATAGAAATAGAATAGAAATAGAATAGAAATAGAATAGAAATAGAATAGAATAGAAATAGAATAGAATAGAATAGAAATAGAATAGAATAGAAATAGAATAGAATAGAATAGAAATAGAATAGAAATAGAATAGAATAGAAATAGAATAGAATAGAAATAGAATAGAATAGAAATAGAATAGAAATAGAATAGAATAGAAATAGAATAGAAATAGAATAGAATAGAAATAGAATAGAATAGAAATAGAATAGAATAGAAATAGAATAGAATAGAAATAGAATAGAAATAGAATAGAATAGAAATAGAATAGAATAGAAATAGAATAGAAAAGAAATAGAATAGAATAGAAATAGAATAGAAATAGAATAGAATAGAAATAGAATAGAAATAGAATAGAATAGAATAGAAATAGAATAGAAATAGAATAGAAATAGAATAGAAATAGAATAGAAATAGAATAGAAATAGAAATAGAATAGAAATAGAATAGAAATAGAAATAGAATAGAAATAGAATAGGAACAGAACAGAATAGAATTAAAATAAGAAAGAATAGAATTTGTGGAATCCTGGAATGGTTTGGGTTGCAAGGACCTCAAGGCCCACCCTGTGCCAGCCCTGCCATGGGCAGGGACACCTTCCCCACACACCCTAAGAATACTTTTAAATGCTAAAAATCATTAAAATCATTAAAATGTTATCATAGAAATCATTAAAAACCACCAAGAAGGCCACTTCTCCCTCTGAGAAGGCCCCTGCATTTTTCAGTGGAAAAGCTGAATTATTTGCACACCCAGTTCTGTGAGTGCAGACAGGAGCCAGAGCCCCTCCCTACCCAGGGCACTGATCCACCCAAAATAAAACTCCCTCAACTTTACCTTTTAGACCTTTGAAACATTTCTCTCTTGGGAATTGCTCTTCTCCTTTCTTTCATCAGGAAACCTGAAGGGAAAATTTTGAGAGAAGGGAACGATGAACAAATTTGTTACTGCAACAACCTGAGGGAATCCTTTGGAAGTTTTAGAGAAGCTTTTACACAAAATTCCTTACAAGATCTTACAGACTAACTGTAATGAGAAACACAGAATAAAAACATATTTCTTCATGAGAAATAAATAAGAAATAAATACACTGTAAGAGCCTGATGGAGAGATGGAGACTTCAGAGGGCTCTTAAAATTTTCTTTTCTTATGTTTATTGCATAGACAATAAAAATCAGGTTCCAGCAGTTGGGGGCTGTGGGTGAGCCTAGTTCTGGTCACAATACATTAAATACTTTTCATTGCAGAGCATCTCAATACATGACAACCAATCAATTCCTTCACTATCACCTACAGCCCATCATAACTGCTGACATTTCATATTCATGGCACTGTTTTCCCATCACAAAAGGTTAATATGTTACAGTTTAAGCTAGAGGGTTTTTTTCAGTTTTCTTGCAGTGAAAATTTTTGAGATCTTTTCTCTACTTGCAACATTGGCATTTTTGTTTGCCTGTGAAAATCTTTTTGCTTGGTACAAACATCTTTTGTTTGAGGTGGATTTATCCTTTTCTCTTTTATCCTTCCAACTCACTTGTTCTTTGCCTTCTAGTTACCCACTAAGCCTGGCTCAGCAATTCTCTTCTTCTAGATCAAAATTTGCCATCATTTCTATTCCTTCTCCAGCTTCTACACTGAAAATTCTTTCTTTCTGTCACACACACACATCAGTGAGGCCTCCCTGTCCAACCCTTCCCCTTCCCACCAATCCCCGGAATCCCAGCGTGGGGGACTCAGGTACCTGGCTCTGACACCAGCTGTGTCACCGTCCTGTGCTTCTTCCTCTTCCCTGGAGGCTGCAGCAGCTGTTCCCTCTGGGACGGCCGCAGGTGCTCCAGCTGTTGCAGCTGTTGCAGCTGTCGCAGCTGTCCCCTCTGCTCCCTCCTCTCCTGCAGCTGCCGCAGGCGCTGCCCCGAGCGCGAGATGAAGTCGGGGCGGTGCAGGGCCAGCGCCTCCTGGGGACACAAACACCCCCCTGCCAGGTCAGGTGGGGCTGGGGGCACCCACAGCATCCCCCACCAACCCCAAAGCACGGGGGGAACCCCATGGTGGTGACAGGAGTGATTGTGTTATTTATATAACAGAATGTGTAATATAAAACTGCTGTCATTGATGCTGGGGAGGTGCTCAGAGAGCTCATTTCCACCAAATCACAATCTGGAAATAAAGTGGCCAGAAAGGAGAAAAAAAAAAACCCTAAAATAATAACAAAGAATAATAAAATCTCATTCTGATCTCATGGTCTCTGATCTCATGGTCTCTGCTGTCTCCTCTGAGCTCTGTACACCTCAGTGTTATTTCTGTGTGGGAATAAATGTGCTGGGATGTTCTGCCTTGGCTCCTGAAGCCAAGGATTGAATCCCTGCAGCACCAGACCAATCAAACTTTGGGGGAATGAACTGGGGAAGTGTTCTGGGGACAGCCAGACTGCCACAATTCCCCAGTTGCCACCTGGGTGCCCTCACCTGCAGCGTGAGCCCCTCGTGGGGCTGTGGCAGCCCCCTGGCAGCCCCCTGGCCCCTGCTGGGCTGCTCCCCCCAGTTCCTCTCCCGCAGGGGCTCCCTCCAGGCTCTGCTGATGGCCCAGGGCTCAAACCAGGCTGGCCCGGGGCCAGCAGAGCCTCGGGGCTGGTTTTCTTTCCTCCATTCACAGCTCAGATCCTCGGCTTGGACGAGCCACGGGGTCCCTGTTCAAGGAGCAGGGGAGAGAAAGGAGATTGGAAAAAATTCCTGAGCCTGGAGCAACCCCAGAGGCTGAGGGGACACCAAGAGCCAGGAGGAGATCCCAGGTCATGGTCAGGGACAGAGCTGGGAATGCTGGAACACTGGGAATGGTGGGGGGGACACTGGGAATGGTGCTGGGAGCACTGGGAATGGTGCTGGGGACACTGGGAATGGTGGGGGGGACACTGGGAATGGTGCTGGGGACACTGGGAATGGTGGGGGGGGACACTGGGAATGGTGGGGGGGAACACTGGGAATGGTGGGGGGGGAACACTGGGAATGGTGGGGGGGGACACTGGGAATGGTGGGGGGAACACTGGGAATGGTGGGGAAGGAACACTGGGAATGGTGGTGGGGACACTGGGAATGGTGGGGGGGGGAACACTGGGAATGGTGGGGGGGGACACTGGGAATGAGCTGTGATTCTGAATTTTCTAAATTAAACGCTCATGAGAGAGAATGATCAGTCCCCACAACAACAACAGTGATGAGGAAGGGAAATATTTTTAAACATTTAATTATGACGTTGTGAAGAGTGGCAGGAATTTAAGAGAGACAAAAAAACCCAATAAATGAAAATGTCAGGGGACTCCACCACATTCCTAAAAATGCAACTCTCAAACAACTCAAGACCAGCCAAATTCTTCCCAATTTTCACTCAAATACTCTGGAAAAATCTTTTGGGAAGCCTCAGGGCACGAGGCACTAAGGACAAGTTGGTGACCAGCACTGAGAGTTTGAGAGAATGTTTTGTATCCCAGAAATTAATATGAAATACCTGCAAGATTCCCACCTCTCTGCCTCATTAATTCCTTCCTAATTGCTGCATTTCCTGTGTGTAACACCCCTACCCTGACTGCACAGGCCACCAGAACTGGGCACCACGGGCACCAAGGGGCTTGGCTGGGCTCTGATTAAAAGTCAGGGCAGGGTTTAATGCTGGGCTCAAATTAAAAATCAGGGCAGGGTTTAATGCTGGGCTCTCATTAAAAATCAGGAGAGGATTTAATGTTGGGCTCTCATTAAAAATCAGGGCAGGGTTTAATGCTGGGCTCAAATTAAAAATCAGGGCAGGATTTAATGCTGGGCTCTGATTAAATCAGGACAGGGTTTAATGCTGGGATCTCATGAATCAGGACAGGGTTTAATGCTGGGATCTCATTAATTAGGGCAGGGTTTAATGCTGGGATCTCATTAATTAGGACAGGGTTTAATGCTGGGATCTCATTAATCAGGACAGGGTTTAATGCTGGGCTCTCATGAATCAGGGCAGGATTTAATGCTGGGATCCCATGAATTAGGGCAGGAAGGGGCAGTGCCAGGGCCAGCCCTGGTGTCCCCGTGCCTGTGTCGTGCTCACCTGGCTGCAGGTGCAGCCTGCTCCTGCTGGGGCCGTGTCTGCCCGGGCCCTGCCGTGCCCAGGGCTGGTGCCAGGCTCCTGCTGGGCCCCCCTGGCACAGCCCCGGGGGCTCCTGCAGCTGCTGGCTGCTCCTGGGCGTGGGGAATGTCACCCCAACGTCCCTCGTGTTCCTCCTGGTGCCGCTGCTCACGATCTCCAGGGCTCCTGCAATGGCAGAGCAGGGACAGCACCTCAGCCTGGGTGTGCCAGGGCAGGGACAATCCCCCTGGATGTGCCAGGACAGGGACAATCCCCCTGTGTGTGCCAGGACAGGGACAGCACCTCAGCCTGGGTGTGCCAGGGCAGGGACAATCCCCCTGGGTGTGCCAGGACAGGGACAATCCCCCTGCCAACCCAGAGGGAAAATTCTCTTTCCTCACCCATCTCCAGCCAGAAACTTCCATTCCCACTTCCCCCAACCAAGGTGAGTTTGTTACTTTCGTTATTGTGTGATAATCTGAGTGAAATTAAAATCAAATATCCCAAGCAAGGGACAGCCCCCCCTGTGTGTGCCAGGACAGGGACAATCCCCCTGCCAACCCAGAGGGAAAATTCCCTTTCCTCACCCACCTCCAACAGCCAAAACTTTCTCTATTGCCACTCCCCAAACCAAGGGGAGTTTCCAGTGGTTCAGGATTGTTAGTGTGTGATAATCTGAGTGAAATTAAAACCAAGTACCCCAAGCAAAATCTCCATTGATCTGGGGGTGGGAATTCAACTGGAATTAACTCTGCCCTATGAAAATCCTTCCCTGATTCAATCTGCTTGCACACAAGCAGGAATAAATAAATAATTGCAGTCTCTGATGAATAAACCAAGGCCATTACTCGATGTGATGATGGGGAGTTGGCGTGGAAATGAAAGCAATGAAGAAACTGCAAATTACCACCAGAAAAAAAAAAAAAAAAAACCCAAGTGCAGAACTGCACCAGGCCAGGAGCAGCTCAGGACTGAAATAGAACTGAGCACCCAAAATATTCCCAGGAAGAACATGGAACACTTCTGAAATAGCACATGCCTACAAAAGCCATTCTGGGAGGAACAGATGTCTTGGGGAAAAAAACAGATTAAAAAAAAAAAAAAAGGCAGATCACCTTTGCCAGTACAACGGGGCAGGAGCTGGGGTTAATCAAGTTACAAGTGAGAAAATTGGTAATTAGAGCAGCCCAAGAGTGGTAATTAAAGAGCTGCTGTTGATTGAGCACAGCACCCTGCTCTGGCAGCACTGCAGTGGATTTGGGGAGTGCAGAAACGTCCCCCAAACACCCCCAAACACCCCCAAACACCCCCAAAAACTCCCCAAACACCAAACACCCCCCAAAGACCAAACAAACATCCCCAAACATCCCCAAACATCCCCAAACACCAAACAAACACCCCCCAAACACCCCCCCAAAGACCAAACAAACATCCCCAAACACCAAACATCCCCAAACACCCCCAAACACCAAACATCCCCAAAGACCAAACACCCCCCAAAGACCAAACAAACATCCCCAAACACCCCCCAAACACCCCCAAACACCCCCCAAACACCAAACACCCCCCAAAGACCAAACAAACACCCCCAAACATCCCCAAACGTCCGCCAAACACGAAACACCCCCCAAAAACCAAACACCCCCCAAACACCAAAGAGCCCCAGACACCCCCAGACACCCCCGGCTGCCGAGGGGGTCCCCAAGGCAGGAAATGTGGAATTTGGGCTCTCACCTGCCTGGACGCCCTTGCTCAGCATCCGCGAGCGCCGCCTGCGGCCCGGGGCGATGGGGACGGGGCTCTGTGAGAGCAGAGGGGACAGAGAGCGCTGAGAGCCCCGGCGGGGGAGAACGGCACCGAAAACACAACGGGAGCGGAGAGCTCAGCACTGCCCGGCCCCTGCCGCGCCCGCGGAACCGCGGAACGGCTGTTCATGATGTTATTAATGCTGTTATTGCTGTTATTAATGCCGTCATTAATGCCGTTATTGCCGTTATTAACGCTGGAATTGTTATTAATGCCGTTATTAATGCCGTTATTAACGCTGTAATTGCTATTAATGCCGTTATTAATGCCGTTATTGCCGTTATTAACGCTGGAATTGTTATTAATGCCGTTATTAATGCCGTTATTAACGCTGTAATTGCTATTAATGCCGTTATTAATGCCGTTATTGCCGTTATTAACGCTGTAATTGTTATTAATGCCGTTATTAATGCCGTTATTAACGCTGTAATTGCTATTAATGCCGTTATTAATGCCGTTATTGCCGTTATTAACGCTGTAATTGCTATTAATGCCGTTATTAATGCCGTTATTGCCGTTATTAACGCTGTAATTGCTATTAATGCCGTTATTAATGCTGTTATTGCCGTTATTAACGCTGTAATTGCTATTAATGCCGTTATTAATGCTGTTATTGCTGTTATTAACGCTGTAATTGTTATTAATGCCGTTATTAATGCTATTAACGCTGTTACTGTTGTTATTAATATTATTAACGCTGTAATTGTCGTTATTAACGCTGTAATTGTCGTTATTAAGGCTGTTGTTAATGCTGTAATTGTTGTTATTAACGCTGTTATTGTTGTTATTAATGTTATTAACGCTGTTATTAATACTGTAATTGTTGTTATTAACGCCGTTATTAACGCTGTTATTGTTATTAATTGTTGTTATTAATGTTATTAACGCTCTTATCGTTGTTGTTAATACTGTTATTAACGCTGTTACTGTTACTAACGCTGTTATTGTTGTTATTAATATTATTAATGCTGTAATTGTTATTAACGCTGTAATTGTCGTTATTAACGCTGTAATTGTTGTTATTAATGCTGTAATTGTTGTTATTAACGCTGTCGTTAATGCTGTAATTGTTGTTATTAACGCTGTTATTGTTGTTATTAACGCTGTTATTGTTGTTATTAACGCTGTTATTAATGTTATTAATTGTTGTTATTAATGCCGTTATTAACGCTGTTATTGTTGTTATTAACGCTGTTATTAATGTTATTAACGCTGTTATTAATGTTATTAATTGTTGTTATTAATGCCGTTATTAACGCTGTTATTAACGCTGTTATTGTTATTAATGCTGTTATTAATGTTATTAACGCTGTTATTAATGCTGTTATTAATGTTATTAACGCTGTGACCCCAGGCTGCTCCCACTGCTCTCACAAAACCCAGCCCTGGGCCAGGGGCATTTCCAGCAGCCCGGGTTTGGAGGAAAATCACATTTCTGTGCTTTAGTAAAAGCACATTATTGCTGTGGGAATATTAATTATTAATTATTTATTATTATAATAATAACTGGGGCTGCTCAGCCGAAGGGAGAGCCCAGAGCTGGGAATGTTCCCCTGGAGAAGGGAAAAATCCAGGGAATGAAATTCCCACAGGGAGTGGGGCAGGAACCCCTCTGGGAGCTGAAATCTGCCCCACAACCACAGAGATTTCTGCTAAAAACACGAACAAATCTTGGCTTTTCCTCAGCCAAAATCGGAATTTTCAATTCCATTTGCCATTTTGCCATCTAGTTTCTCTCGCTCCTTATTTGAGGGGGAATTATTTATTTTTTTTAAAGAATATTTCAGCAGCAGATTAAAAAAATGAGAGTTTCTAAAGCCATGAGGGCTCAGTGAGCCTTTAAAGGCTTTATTCCCCATGGCATTAATTCCATTTGTCAGCTCACAGGTGATCTAACAGGTAAAAAAAAAAAAAATCAGATTTGGGTTTCAGGTTCAACAGACCCTGAAAAATTAATCTTGTGAATGGAACTTGGAATAAAATCATCTTTTAAATTCTATAACCATGCCAGAAACGTTGGATCCTAATGCTGGTGTCTGCTTCATTGTCTTAATATTGCAAAGTTCAGGCCAGTTTTACTTTACCTTCAAATAAATGTTAAAAATAAAAATATTAAATAAAATAGTTCTGAACCATTCTTCACCTTCAAAAAGATTATTTCTCCCCCAGATTTATTTAGTTATTTGCATTATTTTTTCATTATTTCATTATTCACTGGCTCATTTGACAAATGGAGTTGTTTCTATAAAATAAAATAGCTAATTTCAATTAAATCAGGTAGCAATGATGCCAGTTCCATTTTCATCTGGAAATACCAAAAAAAAATGAAAGTATTAATCCAATATTCCTCACTTGTTCTGTACTTTTCAGCACTCCTGTTTTACAGAAGCCCCAAACTCTGGAATTGCTCACTAAAATCACCAAGCCCAGGCTGAGTCCCTCTTTAGGAACATTTCCATTTCTCCTGCAAAGGGCCACAGCCAAAGCCACCTGAAGGAATTTATTTATTTATTCCCTCCCTTTCCAAGAGCTGCACTGCAGAGCTCTCACCTGCAATTCGCAGCTCTTTAGAGATAAAAAGAATTCACAAGCAGCCAGACAAAACCATCCCATTATTTATGAGACAAACAGCAGGAAAATTCTGAGAATTGTACGGATCCCTGCCCAGGGGGAGTGGTTTTGGTTTGTTAATTCGAGATTTTTTTTTTTTGGTTGGTGTACTAATTTGTGTGGTGGGGGAAGGAGAAAGGGGAAAGGGAAAAGGGGAAAAGAAAAGGGAAAGGAAAGGGGGAAAGAGGAAAGGGGAAAAGAAAGGGGAAAAGAAAGGGGAAAAGAAAGGGGAAAAGAGGAAAGGGGAATGGGGAAAGGGTGAAAGGGAAAAGGAAAAGGGAAAAGGAGAAAAGGGAAAGGGGAAGAGGGAATGGGAAAAGGGGAATTGGAAAAGGAGAAAAGGGAATGGGGAAAGGGAAAAGGTGAAAGGAAAAAGGGGGCAGAAGCCTCCCCTACAAGCCCTGCCAAGGAGTTTTCAGTGACTCCCAGCGCCCTCCCGGCACTGGGAATCCCCCGGGAACGGCTCTTACCTGGCCCTGCTGCCCCTCCCCAGGGCTCCGAGCATCCCCCGGGGCACGTCCCGCACTGCCCGCGGCTCTCTGCTCATCCTGCAGCTCTGAGCGCCTCCTCTGCTGCCTGATGGCACCGTACAGCCGGGCCAGCCCCGGGGACAGCCCCGGGGACAGCTGTGGGGACAGCTGTGGGGCCAGCTGTGGGGCCAGCTGTGGGGACAGCTGTGGGGACAGCTGTGGGGCCAGCCCCAGCCGGCGCTGCCCGAAGGCTCGGAGCAGCCTGGCCGTGTCGATGGAGGACAGGGACAGGGACAGGGACACGGAGCTGCTGTCCCCGCACGCAGGGGACGTGTCCAGCCCTGCCGGGGTCGCCGTGTCCCAGCCCGAGGTGCTGCAGGCGCTGGGCTCTGAGCTCAGCCGGGTGTCCGAGGAGCTGTCACTGGCAACTGCCACGGGCTGCTCCTCCAGAACCTTCTCCAGCTGCTGGGCCACCCTGTGCCCTGCCCTGTCTGCCCTGAGCTCCTCCAGGGCCACCCTGTGCCCTGCCCTGTCTGTCCTGAGCTCCTCCAGGGCCACCCTGTGCCCTGTCCTGTCTGTCCTGAGCTCCTCCAGGGCCACCCTGTGCCCTGCCCTGTCTGTCCTGAGCTCCTCCAGGGCCACCCTGTGCCCTGCCCTGTCTGTCCTGAGCTCCTCCAGGGCCACCCTGTGCCCTGCCCTGTCTGTCCTGAACTCCTCCAGGGCCACCCTGTGCCCTGCCCTGTCTGTCCTGGGCTCCTCCAGGGCCACCCTGTGCCCTACCCTGTCTGCCCTGAACTCCTCCAGGGCCACCCTGTCCCCTGCCCTGTCTGTCCTGAACTCCTCCAGGGCCACCCTGTGCCCTGCCCCGTCTGTCCTGAACTCCTCCAGGGCCACCCTGTGCCCTGTCCTGTCTGTCCTGGGCTCCTCCAGGGCCACCCTGTGCCCTGCCCTGTTTGCCCCGGGCTCCCCCGGGCTGTTTTTGCCGTGCCTCAGCCGTGCCCTCTCTCCCTCTCTCCCTCCCCTGGATTTTCCTGCCACTCTCACTCCTGGCTGTTCCCTTCCCTGCATTTCCTGCACTCCCTGCATTTCCTGCCCCCCAGCAGCTGCCAGGCTGTGCCTGATGGGGCTCTGCAGGAGCCGTGCCAGCCTCTCCAGCCTCTCCACCAGGGACAGCTGTCCCCTTGTCCCCAAGCCCTGCTGCTGCTGCTGTGTCCTCTGGCGCTGCAGGAACGTCACCCACAGCTCCTCCAGGCCGGCCCTGGGCTGCCTGCCCTGCCCCTGTGCCCTCCCCGGGCTCTGGCCGGGGGGAGCCCCTTGGCCAGGGGGCACAGGGGCAGGGCCAGCGGCTCCTGGCAGCCCCATGCCAGCCCCATGGCCCAAGGGTGCCCTGGCACTCAGCTCCTCCCTCCTGCTCTCATCGGCCTCTGCAGGGAGAGGGAAAAATTCCTGCTCCTGCCCTGTGCCCCGGGGGACACGGGGAGTGTGCTGGGCTGGGGACAGGGCCAGGGCCAGGCTGGGGACAGTCCCTGAGCCCCGGGGGACAATCCCTGAGCTGGGGACAATCCCTGAGCTGGGGACAGTGTGCCTGCAGAGCCCCCTGGGATCCGGGCAGCAGCTCCCAGGGACAGCACCAGAGGGTTTCACACTCTTGGAAGGCTCTGTCAGCTCTGCAAGAGAAGAAAACACATCGATGTTTCGTTTCTCAGCTTCAAGTGGAGGATTTTCATCCCAAAACTTCCAAAACACGTCAAAGGAGTAAAAGCAGGAACACTGAGCTCGCTCCCAAATGCAGTGAACTTGGAAATGCAGTTTGAGCATTATTTAAATCACATAAATCATATTTCCTGTCATTTGCAGCATGGAATCCAAGAGAAGATCATCTCCAAGTGAATCTAATTCCACCCCAGGGAAGTGCCCTGGCCAGCACTGAAGTGAGAGCCACGGAAGGGACCCCAAAGCCACCCAGTGCCACGGGCAGGGTCACCCCCCAGTGCCCCAGGGGCTCCAATTCCCAGCCAGCCTGGCCTGGGCACTGCCAGGGATGGGGATCCCTGAATCACACACAGCACGTGCCAGGACCACTCCCCAAAACAGCGTCAAAGTCATTTTTACTCGATTTACATGTTGTAAAATGTGCTTTTTGTTGTGGGGTTTTTTGTTTTTTTTTTTTTTGGATAAAGGACTGGCTGGATCTCCTCCCTCCCAGCACAGGGGATCAGGGATGCTGCAGCCAGGCCCAGCCTCACCAGCTCACAAGTGCAGGAATTTTTCTTCCCATACAAGGGCAATGTTTATAAACTGGTGTAAGAGGCTTCCTCCACATCCTCCTGACAAATGAGATCAGGCTTGGGAATGCCAGGCAGAACTTTGCTATTCCTGGATTTTTTAGAAAGTTACCAAGAAATGGAAGGAATGTAAACAGGCAAAAAAAAAAAAAATAAAAATAAGTTTGTATAGAGAAACTTTTTTTTAAAAAAATACATAACTTGCATAATTTTAAGCTCTAGACAAGCTCTGTGGGTAGAGGTAATCTTTTATTAGATCACCTAAAAATACAGTTGAAGAAGTCAGGGAAGATTTAAGACATTTTCTTCTGAAAGCTTCTAAAAGTTCCAGCTGCACTGGCTGCCTTCACAAAAGATTTTTTTCTCCTAACAGTTTTTTTTCTTACCTGGGCCTTGAGACCATCACAGCTATAAAAAAATGTTAGGAGATAATTTTACATTAACACTTTTGCTCCCCTCTCATTTTTATCCAGGTTATTGATGTTGCAGCCTTACATAACCACCGAAATTTTTCCTCTGCAAACAAAAATTGTCTTCTGGAAACACCAAAGCCTCTCCATTCTGAGAGGAAAAAGCTTCGAAGAACAAAACCCTACCTGAAGTGAAAAATGGAAATAATCAGCTGGAATCCCTGTCAGCACATCAGGAGAATTCCCTGACAGGAAAGTCAGGACAGCAGGAGAGAGGTGGCAGCACCCAGGAGTGTCTGCTGTGCCCAGGGAAGCCCCCAGGAGGGTTTGAGCTGTGCCAGGAGTGCCCAGGAGGATTCACTGCAGCTCCTGTCACCAGAGCCACTCCACACTGGGCTCAGCCTGATCCCATTTTGGCAACCTCCTCCCCAAAATAAGCCTGGGGTGGCCACTGGAGGAGCAAACCCCAAACCTTCCTCCAGCAGGGCCAGGGACAGCAGCTGGACCTGGGGACACCCAGGGGACACCCAGGGGACACCCAGGGGACACAGGAACCTGATGTGACATCACAGGACAGCAGAGTTCCATGGGCAGGGACAGCCCCAGCCCAGGTTCCCCAGCTGGAACCCCTGACAATCCCACACAGGAATGTCAGGAAATGCTGATTTCATTCAGCATTCCAGGGAATCCTGGAAGGCCTTGGGTTGGAGGGACCTTAAATCCCAGCCAGGGCAGGGACAGCTCCCCTGCCCCAGGTGCTCCCAGCCCTGGGACATTCCAGGCATGCAGAGCCCACAGACTGCCAGGGAAATCTGCATTTTAGCACTCAGGGAGAAGCAGAAAGGAGAGGAAGGGAAAACAGAGTCAAATTTAGCATTTTCTGGCAGACTGTCAGCAATGTCACCAGAAGCACAGATCCCGAAATGCCAATCTCCTGCTCTGACTTCCTTCACATGGATGAACACACATCAACGAGCACAGAATTAAAACCACATTTTAATTACCTGAAAACTGCTCCAGGGGCATCCTCTGCTCCTCAGCGCAGGCCAGGCCAGGCCCAGCCCTGTGGCCATGGACTGTCCCTCTCTGCTGGGCAGCTGCCCTGGCTCGAGTGGCATCGTCCCTGAGAGCCAGCACTGGGGACAGGAACCCTGCAGGAGCATCCTCTGAGCCTGGAGAGAGAGAGAACAGCATGGGGACAATGGGGACAGGGAGAGAACAGCCTGGGAACACCGGGAACAGCATGGGGACAGCCTGGGAACAATGGGAAGAGGGAGAGAACAGCCTGGGAACAATGGGAACAGCCTGGGAACAATGGGAACAGGGAGAGAACAGCATGGGAACAGGGAGAGAACAGCATGGGAACAATGGGAACAGGGAAACACACACACAAATGGCACCAGGAACCAGCAATGAGGAACCCTGGAGTGCCCAGGCCAGGCTGGATTGGGATTGGGGCAGCTGGGACAGGGGAAGGGTCCCTGCCATGGCAGGGGTGGGAGGGCATGGGATGGGATAATGGGGTGGGATCAGTGGGATGGGATGGGATCAATGGGATGGGACAATGGGATCAATGGGATGGGACAATGGGATCAATAGGATGGGACAATGGGATAATGGGATCAATGGGATCAATAGGATGGGACATTGGGATAATGGATGGGCTTTAAGGTCCTTCTAACCACACAATTCCACGATTCCATGATCCTGTCTCAGCATCAGAAACCCAGAACTGTCCCCCACAATCTCCCATCCTTGCCAACCCCACCTGGTCACATCCCTTGCATTTCCTGCACTCAGCTGCTCCCCTGAGCTGAGCCCTGAGTGCAGCAGGGACTGGAAAAACAAAATGTATTTTTTTTTTCATTTCTCTGTGTTTTCCTAGAACCTTGTGGTGCTGCTCCATTTGCATAGGGAATTTTTATATGTGGCATCATCATTTCTGCAAAACAACAGATTTGTACCACATTTGTTTCTCTCATTTTGGACACGTTTCCCCAGATAAACTGGAGAAAGTTGAGAGCAGGGACACCTGCACCATGCCCAGCACAATTTGTGGCTGCAGTGACTGATCTGGGCCCTTCAGGAATTCTTGGATCAGCCTGATCCCTTGGTCACCACTGCTGGGATTCAGGAACTGGACATCTCTAACAGCAGTTTTATCCACAGAGAACTCTGGGCATTAAAAAGCTCTGAGTGAAACCAACCTGCAAATAAAACCTGCAATGGATCACAGATAATTCAATGCCCATGGATCACAGATAATTCCATACCCACAGATCATAGACATGGATTATTTGTGATCCATGGATAATTCCATGTCCATGGATCACAGATAATTCAGTATCTATGGATCACAGACATGGATTATTTGTGATCCATGGATAATTCCATGTCCATGGATCACAGATAATTCAGTATCTATGGATCACAGACATGGATTATTTGTGATCCATGGATAATTCCATGTCCATGGATCACAGATAATTCAGTATCCATGGATCACAGATAATTCAGTACCCATAGATCACAGATAAATCAATGCCCAGGGATCACAGACATGGATTATTTGTGATCCATGGATAATTCAGTACCCATGGATCACAGATAATTCAATATCCATGGATCACACTCATGGATCACAGACAATTCAGTACCCATAGATCACAGATAAATCAATGCCCAGGGATCACAGACAATCCAGTGCAGAATATTCCATCCCCCCTGGAGGAAGGCTGCAGTACCTGAGTGGGAGCTGTCTCCACTGGCCTGGGCCTCCCCTGGGCACAGGCTGTTTGCTGCTCTCTGGTAAGGCACATAATACATGCCAGTGCTTCCCCAGGGCTTGTAGGGCAGCAGCAGGGGCTGGGCTGGGGGAGAAAGGCAAACAGTGAGAGGAGCCAGGCTGGAAACCTGCCATGGAACAAGGCAGCAGCTGGGGAGGCTGCTCAGGGTGTTCCTGCTGCTGAAATCTGAGGAACACCCTGTTCTTTAGCAAAATGGATTGTAACTGTTTCATTCATTCAATTAAATTAATTGAATTTTTTTAATCCCCACCCACAGGTAGAAGGTTACCATCCCTTACCTGGAGAAACCTATTCAATGTTACAATTGTGATCAGTGACTTGCAGAAACATTTTCTGTACCCACAGAGCTCCCAGCTGATCCCAGTTTGAGGGAATCATTTTAAAGGAGTGGGGATGTGTCCCTCAAGTCAATAAAAACAGCAAAGCCCCAGTACAAAACTGGGGTGGGAACCCCCAGTGAACATCCTCGTCCCTCTGCTGACAGCTGTCCCAAACCCTGCACCCTGCTCTGTTTTATTTTACTAAAAGCAGCAATGTGCACATTTCCCTCTGATTTTTTGGTGTTATCTTGACTAGAGAGTAAATCAGGAATCAGATCTCACTGAAATCCAAGTGAATCAAGTCCAATCATCCACACTCAAACCCAGAAAATATTCTCCAACCACACCTGGGCACAAAGAGTTCAGTTCCAGAGAAACCCACACAAATCCCTCCCCACTGAAGGTGGATTTATGATTTAAGGGTTTGGTTTTTCCCCCCATATGAGCAACTTCAAATATCCCAATCATCTCAAGGATGTTATTTCCCCCAAAGAGCTGGGTTTGCTTCGGGGTTTTAACATTTACAATGTGATCCATTGTACAGATTCGAACACAGGAGACAGGGATGTGCTCACCAGGCTGCCTCGGGAAGGGAGGAACGTCCTTGTGGGATGAAGGTGGGACCTGGGCAGCCTCAGGGGCAGCGTCTCCCCCGTCCTGGGGCTGCACACACTCTTCTGCCGACAGCGTGCTTTGGGTGGCACTCTCCACGGGGATCTGGGTGGCAGCATCAGAAACGCTCCTGGCAGGTTGTGCAGCAGGAGGGGCAGAGCTGGGGGTCCCCTCTGCACCCCCGAGCTGGGCTCTGGCCCTGCCCTGCAGCCTGGAGGAGAACATCTGGCTGGGATCTGCTGGCACAGCTGGGCTGGGACCCTCTGCAATCCCCTGGGCACCACCTCCCACTGCACATTCTGGAGCTGCTTTTAAAGGCTGAGCCTGTGCTGGAGCTTTGTCCCACTGCCCCATCCCAGCCCTGCTCAGCTCGGGCTGCCTGAGCCTGGAGGACAGGGTGATGTGCACACAGCTCAGGAATTTCCTCACCGGGGCCGAGGTGCTGGATAAACGTGCAGCTGCAGGGTGACCAGGAGCCGTCTGCTCCTCCCCAGCCTCCTTTGGAACCAGAGCTGCCTCCTGAGGGCTTCTCCTGCCCTCTGCCAACTCCTCACCAGGGCCCTGCAGCAAAGCCACGTGTGCAGCTGCTCCCGAGCCCCCACAGGGCTGGCTGTGCCCACCTGGCATCTCCTCCTGCTGGGCAGCTCTGATGGATTGGGGGTCACCCACGGGATTGATTTCCTGGCTGACTCTGAGCCCCCCAGCTCTGTCCCCAGCTGCAGTCACAAATTGGGGCTGCTCTGTCCCCAGGCTCTGTCCTTTGCCAGCCTGGCTGCTCCCAGGCTCCTGGGCTGGTCCCTGAACAGCTGCAGCCCTGGCACTGGCCCTGGCACTGGCCCTGGCACTGGCCCTGGCAGCAGGGACAGGAGGAATCTCTGCAGCATCAGCAGCCCTGGAGCTCTGCAGCTCAGTGCCCAGCCTCTGCTCCCCAGGCAGCAGGGCACTGCCAAGGTTGGGGCCGGGTGCCAGGGGCGAGCAGAGGGTGATGGAGCTGCTGGGCCTGCCCAGCTCCCCCTGGGCACGGGGGGCACACGGGGGGGCAGCTGCAGAGCTCCCTGCACAGGGATGCCCGGCCAGGGGGGCACCGAGCTCTGCCATGGCACTGGATGGCTGCTGGCTGCACACCTGCAGCTCTGCTGTGTTCTGGGGGTCCAGCTGCAGGTCCTGCAGCTCTGCAGCGTTCTGGGGGTCCAGCTGCAGGTCCCGAGCAGGTTCCAGCTGCAGGTCCTGCAGCTTAGCAGAGTTCTGGGGGTCCAGCTGCAGGTCCTGCAGCTCAGTAGTGCTCCAGGATTTCACCTGCAGGTCCTGCAGCTCAGCAGAGTTCCAGGATTTCACCTGCAGGTCCTGCAGCTCTGCAGTGTTCTGGAGGTCCATCTGCAGGTCCTGCAGCTCAGTAGTGCTCCAGGATTTCACCTGCAGGTCCTGAAGCTCAGTGGTGCTCCAGGATTTCACCTGCAGGTCCTGCAGCTTAGCAGAGTTCTGGGGGTCCATCTGCAGGTCCTGCAGCTCAGTAGAGTTCCAAGGTTTCACCTGCAGGTCCTGCAGCTCAGCAGAGTTCCAGGATTTCATCTGCAGGTCCTGCAGCTTAGCAGAGTTCTGGGGGTCCATCTGCAGGTCCTGCAGCTTAGTAGTGCTCCAGGATTTCACCTGCAGGTCCTGCAGCTCAGTAGAGTTCTGGGGGTCCATCTCCAGGTCCTGCAGCTCAGTGGTGCTCCAGGATTTCATCTGCAGGTCCTGCAGCTCAGTGGTGCTCCAGGATTTCAGCTGCAGGTCCTGCAGCTCAGTGGTGCTCCAGGATTTCAGCTGCAGGTCCTGCAGCTCAGTGGTGCTCCAGGATTTCAGCTGCAGGTCCTGCAGCAGGGAGCAATCCCAGGGCTCAGCTCTCGGGGATGGTGCTGCTGGTCGGGAGCTGGGCTGGAGGAGCTCCCGAGTCCTGGGGATTTGTCTGTGCCTGTCCCTGGGAGCCTGGGAATGCTCCAGGTCCTGCTCCTGCTTCCTCTGATACTCAGGAGCTGCTTCCAGACCACAGAGCCACGGATCCTGAAAAACAGAGCACAGCTCACAGAGGTGCTGTGGAGAACTCCCCACCCCGGCCAAAACCTGGGTGTGAGGAGCCAAAGGTCAGAGCTGAGACAACCCAGAGTTTGGGAAGGGAGAGAAACCAGAGTTTGGGAAGGGAGGGATCCCAGAGTTTGGGAAGGGAGGGATCCCAGAGTTTGGGAAGGGAGGGATCCCAGAGTTTGGGAAGGGAAGGATCCCAGAGTTTGGGAAGGGAGGGATCCCAGCTGCTAACGACCTCATTCAACTTCTCCTTTTTTAAATGCCCAGCTCCCGTTCCCAGCCATTTATCACCTCAACCCCGGGAAGTGTTGGCCTGGAGCACATCAAGAGCAGCTCTCACCTGAGCTGACATCTCACCTGGATTTGTACCTGGATAGAACAGAGCTATCCCAGATTATTCCATAGCCTGGCTCAATTCCAGACTGCACAGAGCTATCCCAGAATATCCCAGAGCTATCCCAGATTATTCCAGCCCTGACACAATTCCAGACCCTCACAGAGCTATCCCAGAGCTATCCCAGAATATCCCAGAGCTATCCCAGATTATTCCAGCCCTGACACAATTCCAGACCCTGCACAGAGCTATCCCAGAGCTATCCCAGAATATTCCAGAGCTATTCCCACCCTGACACAATTCCAGGATCAGGGCTGGGGACACTGGCAGGGGACAGGACAAGGGCACAATTCCAAGGGGATCCAACCCCTCATCCCCAGGGATTTGGGGGGGGGTCAGGCCCCACCCTCCTGTGCAGAAAACTTCTGCATTGTCCCCAGCTGCACCAGAGGGTGTTTAGACAGGAATTTAGGAAAAGCCTCTCCCTGGAAAGGGCTGCCAGGCATTGGAACAGGGAACAGTGGAGTCACCAGCCCTGGAAATGTGTGCAGGAGGCACTTGAGGAGATTTTAGTGCTGAACGTGGTTGGGCTGGATGATCTCAGAGCTCTTTTCCAACCTGAATGATTCCACGATTCCAACCATCAACGTAAATTTAGCCATTCAAGTGCAATCCAAAATTCCAGCACTTCCAGTGAAGAGAGGGAATCTGAGAGAAATGTGCTGCCATGGAGATGGGCCAGATAAGCTCAGTTAGAGGAAAAAGACCCAAAAATCGAGGTTATATTTACTTTTTCCTACTGGCAACAAGCAGAGTGTAGTCCAGCAATGAAGCACCACGGGTCCCCGGGTGATTTTATCCCCATCAGCCACTGGGAATTTGGCAACGAGAAGCAGTGGGAAACATTTTTGGTGTAAACCAAACGTATAAACAAGTATTTCACAACAGCTTTCCCAGCCTTTCTCCATCCCAGATGTCATGGGCCTGGATCATTATCCCACTTTTCTATTCCTTTCTGGATTTTAAGGCAATAAATCAGTTTATTTGGCATTTCCTGCAGCCAGGAGGGGCAGTGGGAGAGCACAGGGATGAGCCCAAAACTTCTCCTCCCTGCACCACGTGCCAGTTCAACAGGCTGAGGTAATCCAGAGCAACTCCCACCAGGCACAGGAGCTGTGATAAACTCATCTCCCCAAGCCTTTCACATGTTTCATTGTGCCTCTCATGTGTCATCCTTCCAAAAATGCTCCCTGTGCCATATGATCCACAGGAGCCTGCAGAGCAAATTTAGAGCTACAACTCCCTGAACTTCCTGGAGAAGTGAAGAGAGCTCAGGGAGTGGAAAAGTACAGCAGGGAGTAAAAAAAAAAAAAAGAAAAAAAATCACAGAAAACGTTGCACCAAGGGGGAAGGAACTCACAGCAAAGGGAACAGGGGGAATCTGGCACCCCAAATTCCAGCTGGGGGGATCAGGGCTCAGCTCAGGAGGAAAATCCTGAGGCTGAAGATGCTGGAATTGTATTTACATCCAACAGCAACTCCAAATCTGCCATGGCAGGGACACCTCCCATTATTCCAGGTGGATCCAACCTGGCCTTGGACATTCCCAGGGATCCAGGGGCAGCCCCAGCAAATCTGGGAATTGCAGCCCAGGCAGGAATTCCTTCCCAAGATCCCAGCCCAATCTCCCCTTTCCCAGTGGGAGCCATTCCCTGGGTCCTGCCCCTCCAGGCCTTGTTCCCAATTCCAGCTCTCCTGGAGCCCCTGCAGGGACTCTGAGCATTCCCTGCAATTTTCCCTTCTCCAGGGGAACATTCCCAGCTCTCCCAGCCTGTTCATGTTGGACATTCCAGGGGTTTTGAGCCCCTCCTGAATCCTCAGCTCAGCCAGAAATCCTCAGGATTTTCCCTGCCTGGGACAAAACAGCTCCCAGAGATCCTCAACTGCCTCAAAAATGGAAAACCTTCCCAAGCAAAACATCCCAGAGGAATTCCCCAAAGTGCCCTGCTCCTTTCCCTGCCCACACCCCTCACACACTTCCCGTGGCAAAGGAGAAAATGCCAAGAAAATTCAAGGTGGAATTGTCAGGAACCTGTGGACAGGAGAGGCAGGGTCTGAACATTCCCCAGGGATCCACAAACAGGACCCTGCTGCAGGGACAGTTTGTCTTCCTCAATCTTTCACAGCAGGAAAATGTCTTTTCCTCATCTCTGATCTTTTCTTTTTAGCTCCATGCACGGCCCTGTGGCTCTAAAAGCTCCACACTCTTTGTACACCACAATTCCCATTAAATTTACAGGAGATTCTTTTGCCTGCCTGTGGTTTGTTTTTTTCAGTGCAGTTTTGAACATTCTGTATTTTTTTCAGTGACTGTGTTTGTCTTGGAGGGGAAAATACATTTATCTTAAGTACAATAAAAAAAAACACCTCACTCACCTTCACTCTGCAAACTCAAACCATTTTTATCTCAAATTAAAAACACTGCAAGGCAAAAATATTTTCGAGATCAAAGCACGAGGTGCTGTGGTTGAACTAAAGCAATTTCTTGGGAGCTTGGTTTGCAAAATTATGGTGAATTTCTTCCTACTCCAAATGGGAATAAAACAATCCCCAGCTGACTCTGAGTCACAGAAAGGTGAAAGCCTTGGTTCCACACTGCATAGAGTTCACTTTAGGGACAAAGCTGTGACCAAATCTAAAAGTTTGGGGGGAAAAATGCTTTGATGCCTCTGGTTTTTTTTATTTTATTTGTGTTTTGTTTCTCTTTTTTAAGAAATCTGAATTTAAGAATTTTAAGAAACGTTAATTTCTAAAATAATAAATTATTTAGTTAGATACTGATTATAATAATTCATTATTTATTTTTATACTAATTATTTATATACTAATTATTTATATACCAATCCTAATTAGTGTATTAGTATATTAATTATTAGTAAAATAGTCACTTCCTTTTTCCCCAGCTGCCCAGAGACTCCACCAATGCAGGAATACCTGGGAAATTTGGGAGCTGCTGAGTCTCTGAACACTGAGCACTCCTAAAGCTCTGACTGTCATCCCTGCTAATGAAGGGCTTTTAATTAAAACAAACAAACCAACCCCTGCTGCTCCTCCTGGCAGGCAGCAGCAAACAGGAAAAAAAAAAATCGAGGGGAAAAAATAAAAAGGAAATTCTTCCTAAAGCTCGAGTCTGAAACATCAGCCCCTAAAAAGCTCAGCAGAGTCACCCTGAACAGAAATGGACAGAGAGAGAGAAAACAAAAGTGACACTTCCTGCTCAGGATAATTCCAGCCCTGAAATGCATTTTATATATGGGAACATTTTATATGGGAACATTTTATATGGGAACCTTTCATATGGGAACATTTCATACATGAAAATTTTATATGGGAACCTTTCATATATGGGAACCTTTCATATATGGGAACCTTTCATA
This sequence comes from Sturnus vulgaris, assembly GCF_052056855.1. Lineage (NCBI taxonomy): Eukaryota > Metazoa > Chordata > Aves > Passeriformes > Sturnidae > Sturnus > Sturnus vulgaris. The sequence goes on from NC_142246.1 coordinate 493,154, forward strand.
CATGAAAATTTTATATGGGAACCTTTCATATATGGGAACCTTTCATATATGGGAACCTTTCATATATGGGAACCTTTCATATATGGGAACCTTTCATATATGGGAACATTTTCTATGGGAAGTACAAACAGCCCAAGCAGCTCCAGGCCAAGCTGGCCCAGGCAATGGGAGCTGCAGGAGCCTGAAGCTCCTGATCCCAGCCCATCCCCAGCACCTCCACACCCCACAGACACTTCCCAAGCTCTGTCCTGTCCCCATTCCCAGATTGTCCCCCTGCCATCCTCACCTGCAGGAATGCTGGAGCAGCCCCTTCCCAGGGCCCAGCTGGGGACAATTCCCTCCCTGCTGGCCCAAGGAAGTTTTGGGAACATCCCATGGACACCCAGCCCCTCCACAGGAGGAGTTGCCCAGGCACAATCAGCATCTCCACAAATATTTTTGTGGCAAGAATTCCTGCAGCCAATGCAGAACCAGGAGCTTTGGGCACTTCCCCACAGCAGCACCAGTTCCCTCCCCACATCCCTGTCCTTCCTCTGGGACATCAGCTGATTGTCACCTCCCTGCCAAACCACCCCAAACCGCCTGGGAAAAACCCAAAAAAACCCCTAAAACCCCCAGAGCAGCATTTCCCCCAGCCTGAGCTGGTTTGTACCCTGGCTTGTGCAGATCTCCTGGCCTTGGGGAGCAGCTCTGCCTTGATTTCCTCCATCCTGTGCTGGGTCTCTTCATCCCAGCCTGGCCCCGACTCCTGGGACAGTTTCAGCTTCACCCAGGCTGCCAAAAACACAAAGCAGGACAGGTTTTCCTTTCCCATTTCATGCATGTAGGTATTAAAATCGAAGCTGAGTATTATTTCTGGCTCCCCCAGGTGAGAGAACAAAGACCAAACCAAATTCCAGAGCTCCTGCAATGACCAGGAACACAATGTCCAACAGCTCCTTGAATTATTTCTTTGCAGAGCTGGATCCAAGACCCTTTCCAGGTTTGTCATCCTCACAAGTCAGAGCTCACTCACACAACCCCACATTCCTGACTCAGTAACTGCGTGGACAAAATAATTCCTTACAGTGATGTCAGGAAAAGGAGGTTTTTGAGCTGGAAAAGCCCAATTCCATCCCAGCACAGATGACAGGGAAGTGTCCCTCACTGTCCCCTTAAAGCTTCTCATCACAACCCAAAACATGCAACAGCAGTGGGAGTTCTGCACTCTATTACTGCTGTGTCCCAGCCTCTTCTGCTTTTCCTCAGAGCCAGGATTAACAAAGACACGATGGAAATGGATTTTCTGCTGTTTGGGGTTGGTTGTTTACTAAATCTTATCAGAAAGTACAGAGAGTTCAAGAGCACTTCCAGCACCTGCTAGAAGAGAGGAAAATGGAGAGCTGCAGCTGCTACAAAGTCTCTTAAAACTGAATTAACACCTATATTATTTCTACTTTTACCTAATAATTAAATTCCCATGGCCCTCAGTGTGACACCGAGTGACCAACCAGAAACTGCTGCCTGAAACCATGGAGGAGGAAGATGAGCAAAGAAAGAGACACCACCCCAAATCCTCCATCTTGTCCCATACCTGCATCATAAAAACCTCAAATTTGAAACCCTCCACCATGTGAAATCACACACCTCTATTTCACTCCATCACTCATATTTAGAAGTTTTCTCCAAGGTCTCAGGTCAAAAGCAGAGTTCTGCAGGGGGTCAGTGCCTGACAGCACAGAGAGCTCAAAATCCCCCTATCAGCTGTTCTACATTTTTAAATTTAAACCATTGTTCATAACAAGTGCACTACATCAGCCATTTTTCAACGTTTTTCTGCAGTTTATCCAACTTTCTGAAACTCTTCAAAGCTACTAAAACATAAATTGTGCTAAACTGAGACAGAAAAAGCTGAAAAACAGAATACCAAAACTTAAAAAGCCAAGCTAAAGGTGGGCAGTGATGCTCTGGGCTGCAACCAATCCTTTGACCTGCAAGGCTCGTGCAAAGCAAACAAAATAAAAGCAAAATCAAAAAAACGTGCGATTGAGTGGTTTTAGAATAAGTAAAAAGTTAGCAATAAATCGGCTTGAGCATAACCACATGGATTTGCTGCCCAGAATTCCTTCATCCCCACTCACCTCGGATCTTCCTCTCCTGCTCCTCTGCATTCCTCAGCATCCGGCTGGCATCGATGCCAGGGGAGCCAGGGGCCCCCAGGAGCTCCCTGACCCGGGCACTGAGGGAGTCCCCACTGCTGCTGCTGCCACTGCCCACCCGGGTCCTGGCAGCCCCACTGCCTGTCTGGGTCCTGGCAGCCCCAGCTGTGCTCCCTGTCCAGGTCCTGGCAGCCCCACTGCCTGTCTGGGTCCTGGCAGCTCCAGCTGTGCTCCCTGCCCAGGTCCTGGCAGCCCCAGCCCCATCTCTGCTCCCTGCCCAGGTCCCCCAGGTCCTGGCAGCCCCAGCCCCATCTCCACTGCCTGTCTGGGTCCTGGCAGCCCCAGCCCCAGGCAGGATGCCCTGCAATGCCCCTGGGGCACTGCCCAGCTGCTGGGAGCTCTGAGGCCTCTCCAGGAGCTCCCTGACCCGGGCACTGAGGGAGTCCCCACTGCTGCTGCTGCCACTGCCCACCCGGGTCCTGGCAGCTCCATTGCCTGTCTGGGTCCTGGCAGCCCCAGCCCCATCTCTGCTCCCTGCCCAGGTCCTGGCAGCCCCAGCCCCAGGCAGGATGCCCGGCCATGCCCCCGGGGCACTGCCCAGCTGCTGGCAGCAGCCAGGTTCCCCCAGGAGCTCCCTGACCCGGGCACTGAGGGAGTCCCCACCGCTGCTCTCCTCGCTGCCCCGTGTCCCTGCTGCCCCTCCAGCCTGGGATGAGGAGCCCTGGGAGGCTGCCAGGACACTGGGGACAGTGCCCAGGGGCTCCAGGGCAGGAGGGTGGCCCAGCTCTGGAGCTGGCCCAGCGCTCAGGTGGCTGCTGGCCCTGCCCTGTGCCAGCCCCGCTCGGGCAGCCTGGTTCCTGCCCGTGCTCACACTGCTGCACCCCTCTGGCTCCCACCTTCCCCTGGATTGTCCTGTCCCTGCCTCCGGGGCTGGTCCCTTCAGCCCTTCCCTGTGCTGCAAACCCACGGCTGCAGGATTTCCCCATCCCAAAGAACCCACAGCATGCACCCCAAGCCCCTCTCCCTGCACACCCCTCGGGGTCACAGCCCCATCCCATGACAGCCTCCTCTGCAGCTCAGGGATCCAGCCCTTCCCTAACCTGGAATCCTTGGGATCACCTTTGGGATCACCTTTGGGATCACCCTCCTTCCTGACCAGCACTGGGGGAGAGTCCCCAGTGTCCCTGCAGGAGCCTGTGGGGACAGCAGGACGGGTCCAGCTGGCACTGAGACCCTCTGCCTGTGCCAGCAGCTCCTGCAGGGTGGTCCCAGATCCCAGCAGGGAATTCCTGTCCTGCAGGGTGGTCCCAGATCCCAGCAGGGAATTCCTGTCCTGCAGGGTGGTCCCAGATCCCAGCAGGGACTCCGTGTCCTGCCCCTGGCTGCTCTCACTCCCCACCCCAGAGCTCTGGGACCCTGGCTCTGATTCCATCTGATCCCTGCCTGCACACAAAGCCCCCGCAGCCCATCCCTGCAGGGCACCCCAGCTCCTGGGCTCCAGGGGCTCCTGATCCCCCCTGCCCCCAGCCCGGGGGCTCTCCCTGCCCGAGGAGCAGCTGGGCAGGTTCTGCTCTGCTCCAGCACACCCGGGGGACCCAGGGGACCCCTCTGCACCCCCGGCTGGGCACCCTGGGGCAGCCACCTCCTCCAGCTGGGCACCTGGAATGCTGCCCTGGCTGGCTGGGGGCTCCCCAAAGAGCTGGGGGGGGCTGGCACACAGATCCTGGGAGCTCCTGGCACACAGATCATCCTGGGGGCTCCTGGCACACAGATCATCCCGGGGGCTCCTGGCACACAGATCATCCTGGGGGCTCCTGGCACACAGATCATCCCGGGGGCTCCTGGCACACAGATCATCCTGGGGGCTCCTGGCACACAGATCATCCTGGGGGCTCCTGGCACACAGATCATCCCGGGGGCTCCTGGCACACAGATCATCCTGGGGGCTCGTGGCACACAGATCATCCTGGGGGCTCGTGGCACACAGATCATCCCGGGGGGGGCTGGCACACAGATCCTGGGGGCTCGTGGCACACAGATCATCCCGGGGGGGGCTGGCACACAGATCATCCTGGGGGGGGCACAGCACACCCGAGGCAGCCTCGGAGCCCAGGGCAAGGGACAGGCTCAGAGGGGACACGGCCGAGTCCCAGCTGGCTTGTGACATCTCAAAGGCTGGCAGCAGTGCACCTGCAAAACAACACAACACTCGTTAATCCGGGCCAGCAAACATCCCTTCCTGTACTACAGGGCACACACAGGAAGAGAAGAGCTCAAATAATGGGAAATATTCAAGGTGCTGTTCTTAGGATGAGACTTGAACTGAGATTTCCATGAGAATGAGATCCTGAAAGAAATCTCAGGAGTATTTCAGGTAAGTTCTGTATTTTCTCTGATATTTATCACAGAGTTATAGAATCTCTTGAGTTGGGTGGGTTCATCCATCCAAGGCCCACCCTGTGCATCCCTGGGAGCTCCTGGAGCTCTGGCAGAGCTGAGTTTTACAAAGCCACACTAATCTGGATGATGATGATGGGCGGATGGATTTAGGAAAAGATCTGCTCACTTATAAAAACACTGACAACTTTTTGCCTCACTGAACACACCAAGAAATCCAAGAATGCAGAAGAAACCAGGAATTATTCCTCTCCCAAGAAGGAAAGGTCCAGTCCCATTCCTACAATCCCAAGATACAAACATTTCCTCCTGAAGGACTCTTGGAAAAAGAGAAATAAATGAAATACAGACACTGTGTCCCTGCACTGCCCCACAGGCACCCTCCTGATTCCTTAGGAGCTTTCCAAAGGTTTGAATAAATCCCAAAGCCAAAACCTCCTGCTGGGGATGGGAGAAGGTCAAGGAAGGATCCCAGGAACATCCCAGCCCCAGAGATGAGCCCCTGCCCTACCCTGTGCCTGTGGGGGCACCCTGGCCAGCGTGCCCAGGGGATCCTGCAGCCTCCTGAGCTGCCAGGGGGAGAACTCCAGCTCCTGGAGGGGCCTCTGGGGCAAAAACGGTGCCAGGATGGTGCCAGGGGACTGCTCGATGCCCAGGTTCCGCAGGTAGATCTGGGGAAACAAGGAACAGCAACACTCAGGGAGGGCAGGGATGGACTCTAGGATGGCACAGGCACAGGGATGGACCCTGGGATGGCACAGGGATGGACCCTGGGATGGCACAGGCACAGGGATGGATCCTGGGATGGCACAGCTCCAGGGATGGACCACAATGGAAAACGCTGGAAAACCAATGGGAAAACTCAGAAAAACAAAGGGGAAACTCTGGAAAACAAAGGGGAAACTCTGGAAAACAAAGGGGAAACTCTGGAAAACAAAGGGGAAACTCTGGAAAACAAAGGGGAAACTCCGGAAAACAAAGGGGAAACTCTGGGAGCAGAGTTGAAATGAGAGCCAAACTCACCGGGATCCTCTCCTCAATATCCATCTCCTCTTTCTGGGGAGTGTCCAGAGGGGCTCCAGGGGGGACGGGGCAGGGCCCAGGGGACCCCCAGGGACCCCCAGGCTCGTCCCAGGTGCCCGAGGAAGCGGCTCCAGCTTTGTCCAGCCTGTGGTGCCCAGCGGCAATATCGGGACTGACACATCGATTTTCCTTTTGCCCACGATCCTCGGCTGGGGAGCTCCCGTTGTTTTGGGGGAGCTGAGCAGCGCTGGGTGCAAACACATCTGGGGCTGAGCTTCTCCTCGGCCGCCCCACATCTGCAGCACGAGATGCAGGATGAAGGCAGAGCGTCCTGGAGGGGGCTGAGGTGCTGCCAGAGCCCCCCGGAGCAGGATTCTCCTCCTCCCCTGGGAGCTTGGGTGCCCGGAGGGCTCTGCTGCCTTTCTCGGTCACGGCATTGTCAGACTGGCACCTGCGGAGGGCAGGAACGCTCCTGCCAGGGCAATGCCAACTCCCCGGAGAGCCCCCGAGAGCAGGGCACTCCTCGGGGCCGCCCGGGTTTTTGTGTGCTGGTATAAAAACACGGCTGGAAGTGCCGGGAGGTGCACTGGGGGTTCTCCTTGCAGGAGGAATTGCAGCTGGCACGGCCGAGCTGGTGGCATCGGGACATTGCCCCGGCTGGGGCACAGTCCCGGCTCCCACATTCTCCAGGAAACTCAGGCATGGGAAGGGCTGGATCCTGCCAGGGCAGGGGGATCCCAGCTTCAGGGACTCCAAACGTGCACGAGTTTCTTTCACAGCACTCTCGGGAGGATGCTCCTTCCCAAGGGATCCGGGAGATTTCCCCGAGGCTTCATCCGAGCAGGGAGGAGAATCCAAAGGGCCCAGCAGGGCTCCGGGTCCTCCTGCCTTGCCGGGTTTCTTGAGGAACACGCCAGGAGTGGACTGAAAGTTGGGCTGAGGCAGGAGCACAGAGAAGGAGCCCTCGGCTCCCAGGCTGAGGGAAGGGGAGATCTCGGTGCCTTTGTGTCCCCTCTCGATGGAGAAGTCGGATGCTGTCAGCTCATCCCTGCTGATGTGCCCGGGGCTGGGGGCAGTGGCCTGGGGTGGGCTGGGTGCCCCAGCAGCCTCTGTGCCCTGCCCTGTGCCCGGCCTCCCTGCAGCCTGCAGCTCCTCAGGGGCAGCCCCAAATCCCTGAGAGCCCCTGAACCCCGGCCCACGTTCCTCACCCCCTCCCCCTGCACAAACATCCTCAGCAGCCGAGCTTCCAGAACGACCCGTCCTCAAATGGCCCAAAAAATGCTGTGACAAAGCAAGCTCGGGCACCTTCGTCCCTTCCTGCTGCTCCTGCGGGGCTCCTGCTCCACTCCCAAGCACTTCCACCTTCTCCTGCTGCTTCCCCCCCTCACTTCTCCCGGAGAATTTGGTCAGGGCAGTTTTAAAGGAGTTTCCTGAGGATGAGGATGAGGATTCCCCCTGCCCTGGGGACTCGCTGTCCTTGTCTGAGAGCTCGGAGGCAGCAGTGCCCTGGGAGGAGTGACCAGAGCAGTGTCCATCCTTCCCAGCTGTGCTCCAGCTGTGCCCCTGGCCCAGCACCTCTGCAGCTGCGTGTGCTGGATCCCCCCTGCTGCCCAGCAGCTCCCCAGCACGCCCGGCCTGGGGATACTGGGATGAACTGGGAAGGGCTGGGCCCTGCAGGGAAAGCTCAGAACGCTCCAGGGATGCTCCAGAAACGTCCGGGATTCCTCTGCAAGGGACAAGAAAAGGGAATTTCTGATCATTTCTTTCATTTCAGCATCTCTGGTTTACATCAGAGGCAAAAGAACTTCGGGGGACAACAAAGGGTTAGCAATGTTCACACAAATGTACACAAATCCCTCTAAATGCATCCTCTAAAGGGGAAAACACCTGAAGGAATGCAAGGAAATAACAAAAAAATCTCCTATAAAATGAAGGCTCAAAATAATACAAAATAGAATAATATAGAATATAAATATAAACATAAAATATAAAAATACATCATATAAAACAAATATAGAATGTAGAAATTATAATAATGATGATATTATAATTAGTAATATAATAATATCAATTTCTACTTAGCATAGCAATATTTTTTCTATTTTAGGACCAAAACATTTTTTTACTGACAGGCTGTTATTAGTTACATAAATAAATAATATTAGCTAATTAAAATATGCAATAGGTACTTACACAAGTCTCAGCTTGCCTGTGACTTTTTTTCAATATAAATCACCCACTTCAGTTCATTGTATCAATTATTTTTTAAAGGATATAAAAGCAGCCAACAAATTCCTATAAAGTTCTAATACTCATACTGAGGATTGCTTAATTAATAGTTCCTTTATATTAAACCCTAATATATCAAATATTGTTCCATTCAAGCAGAGCACCTCGAAATGAAGGTGCCAAGGCCTTTTACTCAAACAGTTTTTTCTTTCTGCATTTGAACCCCAGCTTTGTATTGTACATCACACACATTGCTCCAGCATGTACAAACCACTGTGGTTTATATATTTCTATTTTGTGTATTTAATTGATATCCATGTATGTTTTACTCCTGTAAATACAGAAACCTTCTCCATCACCCATTTTCCATTATCCATTTTCCATCACCCATTCCCCAGGGAAAAGGAAAAGCCCCAGGAATCCCCATCCCACCTCAAGGGGAGGAATTCCAGCTGGGATCTCTGCAGGAACGACTCGGCAGGGGCTGGGCTCAGCAGCAGGGGCAGGCAGGGGGAGAATCTGCTCTCCTGGATATCTGGGAGAGAGAAAAACACCCACAGGGCAGTGAGAGCTGGCAGCAAAATCCCAAAGATCCCAGCTTCAAATTCCCAAAGACCCCAGCTTCAAATTCCCAAAGATCCCAGCTTCAAATTCTCAAAGATCCCAGCTGCAAATTCCCAAAGATCCCAGCCCCACATTCCCAAAGATCCCAGCCCCTCATTCCCAAGGATCCCAGCTGCAGGGAAGGGGAGGGAATCCCATCCTTAAACCCCTGGAGCCTCCCCCATCCCAGATTAAATCCATCCTTCTCATCCCATACCAAATCCAGGTGTCCAAACACTCACTCCTGGCACTGCCATTCATCCTAAAATTCCTTCTGTGCCATCCCCAATTCACCCTAAAATTCCTTCTGTGCCATCCCAATTTATCCTAAAATTCCTTCTGTGCCATCCCCAATTCATCCTAAAATTCCTTCTGTGCCATCCCCAATTCATCCTAAAATTCTTTCTGTGCCATCCCCAATTCATCCTAAAATTCCTTCTGTGCCATCCCAATTTATCCTAAAATTCCTTCTGTGCCATCCCCAATTCATCCTAAAATTCCTTCTGTGCCATCCCCAATTCATCCTAAAATTCCTTCTGTGCCATCCCCAATTCATCCTAAAATTCCTTCTGTGCCATCCCCAATTCACCCTAAAATTCCTTCTGTGCCATCCCAATTTATCCTAAAATTCCTTCTGTGCCATCCCCAATTCATCCTAAAATTCTTTCTGTGCCATCCCCAATTCACCCTAAAATTCCTTCTGTGCCATCCCCAATTTATCCTAAAATTCCTTCTGTGCCATCCCCAATTCATCCTAAAATTCTTTCTGTGCCATCCCAATTTATCCTAAAATTCCTTCTGTGCCATCCCCAATTCATCCTAAAATTCCTTCTGTGCCATCCCCAATTTATCCTAAAATTCCTTCTGTGCCATCCCCAATTCATCCTAAAATTCTTTCTGTGCCATCCCCAATTCATCCTAAAATTCTTTCTGTGCCATGCCCAATTCATCCTAAAATTCTTTCTGTGCCATGCCCATCCTGTTCCACCCCAGCCAGCACCTCTCTCCTGATTTCCAGGATTCCCTGTGGGATTTTATCCCATCACCTTTTTCTTCTTTACAAACCCAGGATCCAACTGGTTCTTTCCCTACTCTCTGTTTTTCCATAAACCCTGACTCCAAAAAGGCTGGGGGCCATTTTTTAATTGAATTAAAATAATAATCAAACCTAGCAGACCGTGGTGATTGCTGCAGCAATCCATTTTAGTTTCTGTCCTGCATTTCTTTGCTCTTTGGGGCACTTAATGTTTTTTTGGGTTTTTTTTTCCAGTTCATTACTTACAGAAACAAATGGAAATGGTTCATAGCACAAGAATAAAAGCAACTCTAATATCTGTGTAATTATCTGTGGGGTTTAGATATAACTGCATGTTTGGGGGGGTTTCTCCTTTTTTTAGCTCTGAGCTGGAATCTGAGGAGTGTAAATAACTACACACGTCTGAGGGGTGCAAAAAAGATTCCCAGTATTTTAAGGAATTTTTTATTTGTAAAGGGAAAGAGCAATTTGTGCTCAAGGGAGTGACTTCCTAACCCAGAAATGCCATTTATTTCCTTCAGGCTCATTAATTTCCAACCACTCACACAAGCCACAGTCTGCACTGCTTAGAGGAGCACAATCACATCACAAAAAATTATCATTACACACACACAAAAAAAAAAAAAAAAAATCAAATTTTCATTAATCAGCTCCACCCCAGGCCTCCCCACCCACACTGCATCACCTGACCAGGGGCAGCCAACCACAAGGCAACCTTGCTTATTAATTCTTAATTTAATACTTCCAATCAACATCTTTAATTACTTTAGAACTCTAGGTGGTGAGAAAATAATTACCCAGATAGAAATAACTGAATTTGCAACACCAAATACGATTAAAATGCTTTTATGGAAGTTTAGAGAAAGGAAATGAGATGTAGCTTTAAAAAATAAATCGAAATAATTCCTGAGCAATGGGACACAGCAGCAATTCCAGAGGGAAAGCAGAGCTGGGTGACAAAATTAATTGTGACACACGGGGAAGTGACAAAAAGGAGAGGAGAAAAGGGCAGGATCAGCACACAGGGAGCAGAGCCAGGAAATGCAGGAATTCAAAAATTCATTTATAACCCAGCAGCTCCTCAGGGCTTCAGTAAGGGCACCCCAAAACTGGGGGGTAAGGAACCCCAATGGGATTGGGACAGGGATGGGATTGGGGACAGGGATGGGATTGGGGGATTGGGGACAGGGATGGGAATTGGGGACAGGTGACAGGGATGGGGATTTGGGGACAGGGATAGGAATGGGGACAGGTGACAGGGATGGGATTGGGGGATTGGGGCAGGGATGGGATTCAGGGATTGGGGACAGGGATGGGATTGGGGCAGGGATGGGATTCAGGGATTGGGGACAGGGATGGGATTGGGGGATTGGGAACAGGGATGGGATTCAATCAGCCTCTGAATCCCTTTTCTAAGCCAGGACCAGGACCCTGAGCTGCCTCCCTGTGATCCCCCCACGTTTCTCTCCAAGCACAGAGAACACAGAGGTCTGAGCAGAGCCTGGGCTTGGCATTCCCTATTCCCAGCAATTCCCTGGGAGCACACAGGATTTCCTGTGCATGTGGAGCACTCGGTGCATCCACCCCAAGAATTTTTCACTGTTACACCTGCAAATGCTGAGCAGATTAATTTGGATAGAGAATTGCATTAAGGATGCACATCCATGTCTTTGAATAAAGCAAATTGGAATCTAAGTCTCTGTTAGATGGACTTTCTCCCCTCCCAAATCTTGTTTTCTATTTGAAATTACATTAATGAACAAATAATATTAATTGCAGTTATCAAATCAGACTTGTCAGCTGCCATCATGCCACACTTCATGTGGCAGAGCTGGCACCTTATTTTTAGTCATGCAAGAGAAGAGGCAAACAAGCTTTTCTGATTTCAGCTTAACTTCTCCTCTTGAATGGAAATGTATTTTCAAGCTAAATTGAAAAGCAGGAGTGATTAAAGAAAAGGTTGTTCCACACCAAAAAAAAAAAAAACCCAACCTGGGTGTGCTTTGGAAATGAAGAAACAAAGAGAATGAAGGGAGGGAGCAGAGAATAATTGGGAAAAAAGTTGTCAAAACCAGATGTTCCCAATCTTTTGTGTACATTCATTAATAAAGTAAATGTGGATATACAGCCCATAAATCACAACATGTGGCTGATAAATCAGTGCTTTCAGGCTCTGTTATACCAACAAAAACCTAAGTGCCACTCGACATTTGTATCAAGAAACTCAAACAGATGAAAAAGATGAAAAAGTGACTGAACATTCTCCAAGCAGAGCCATGAACACAAAACTCTCCCTGCACTGAGGCCCCCCAAGAGCAAATCATTGCCTACATGGAACCCCAGAAATCCCAATCCAACCCATTCCCAATCCAACCCAACCCATTCCCAATCCAACCATTCCCAGCCCAAACCATTCCCAGTCCAAATCCAACCCATTCCCAGCCCAAACCCAAAGATTCCCAGCTCAAACCATTCCCTCACCTGCCCCCACATTGGGATCCCTCACCTGCCCCCACCTTCCCCAGGGATTCCCCTCAGAACTGGGGAGCACATTTGGGATGCTCAGGGGGGGATCCTGGGCACATTTGGGATGCTCAGGGGGATCCTGGGCACATTTGGGATGCTCAGGGGGGCTCAGGAGGGATCCTGGGCAGATTTGGGGTGCTCAGGGGGCTCAGGGAGGGATCCTGGGCACATTTGGGGTGCTCAGGGGGGCTCAGGAGGGATTCCTGGGCAGATTTGGGGTGCTCAGGGGGCTCAAGGGGGATCCTGGGCAGATTTGGGGTGCTCAGGGGGCTCAGGGAGGGATCCTGGGCACATTTGGGGTGCTCAGGGGGGCTCAGGAGGGATTCCTGGGCAGATTTGGGGTGCTCAGGGGGCTCAAGGAGGATCCTGGGCACATTTGGGATGCTCAGGGGGGCTCAGGAGGGATCCTGGGCAGATTTGGGGTGCTCAGGGGGGCTCCCATGGCTGTGCTGGAGCAGGAGCCCGGGCTGGCAGCAGCAGTGACATCAGTGCTGCTCTCCCAGAGCTCCTCATGTCAAAACAGGAATTGAATTTTTTGCTGCTGCCACTCTGAAGGTCAAACTGCTCAGTGGATGGAGCTCAGTGAGCAGGCAGGGCTGGGCCTGTTGCTTTTTCTCCCAGGCTGCTGACAAGTCTGAATGCCACAGTCAAGCTGCCATTTGGGGGGGATAAAAAAGGAAGGCAAAACAAAACCAAAGGCTCAGCTCTGTCAAGCTGCTCCAAGGAGCAGCAGGAACACTTGAGTCCAAGTGTCCCTGTCATCCCTCCCCTCCTGACATCAAACCCCAGACACTTTTCGAGGAGGAGAAGAAGAAATAAATGAATATTGCAGCTATGGCTCCTTCCCTCTCACCTCTCCTCCCCTGCCTGGGAATTCTGAGCTCACACAGAGCCTGCAGCTCATCTCTAGAGAGCAGCAGATAAAACAGCACAGGACAGGAGCCTCACACCTTTTATCTCATCACTGAGCCTCCTGCTTGCTCCTTAATTCCAGCTGCACTGCCAGCACAGAGCTGGACAAAGAGCAAAAAGATTTTCTTGATTAAATGGTTTCCAGCTCTGCAATTAACAATCATGGGGAAAGGGCTGTCAAACACAGAATGGTGCCCAGAGGATGTGGGCAAGCACAAGGCATGGCCAACCTTCCCTGTCCTCCCACTTGGACCTCACTTTCCTACAAAAATGGGAATTTATTCACTCTGCACCAAGTCCCTGTGATGCACACACAGCTTTTCACCACCACGCTCCTGCAGACCCAAATCTGAGACACCCAGGAATGATTTTCCTTTCATGGAGGAGAAAAACTCCTCAAAAAAACTTCTCCAGGGAGCTCCAGATGCAGAGCAGTCAGCTGTTCACTGAGGCTGCCAATGAACTCACACAGAAATCTTCTGAACCAGATAACCCAGGCTCTTGGGCTGCAATCCAGGATGTGACCAAAGGTTTGGATTCTGTCACCATTGGTTGAAACGAGGTATGGCAGTGATCCTGATCCCTGTGGGGATCTCTGCTGTTCATGTTCCAGCTGTTCACCCAGCTGTGGCAGTGATCCTGATCTCTGTGGGGATCTCTGCTGTTCATGTTCCAGCTGTTCACCCAGCTGTGGCAGTGATCCTGATCTCTGTGGGGATCTCTGCTGTTCATGTTCCAGCTGTTCACCCAGCTGTGGCAGTGATCCTGATCCCTGTGGGGATCTCTGCTGTTCATGTTCCAGCTGTTCACCCAGCTGTGGCAGTGATCCTGATCTCTGTGGGGATCTCTGCTGTTCATGTTCCAGCTGTTCACCCAGCTGTGGCAGTGATCCTGATCCCTGTGGGGATCTCTGCTGTTCATGTTCCAGCTGTTCACCCAGCTGTGGCAGTGATCCTGATCCCTGTGGGGATCTCTGCTGTTCATGTTCCAGCTGTTAAATCCAAGTAAAGCAGTTTTCTTTCTCTCTTCCAGGACCCATCCCCTCATAATTCCCAGGAGATCTCTGCTGTTCATGGGCCAGCTGTTAGAACCAAGTTTTCTTTCTCTCTTCCAGGACCCATCCCTCCTGATTCCAGGAGATCTCTCCTGTTCATGGCCATGCAGTCCCAGGGCAGGGCTGATCAAATTCCATCATCCCATGGGGAGATGCTCCAGCCAGGGCAGGAGCCGAGCATTTCCTACCCAGATCAAAGGGGAGATTTGGAACAGCAGAGCAGCCTTTTCCCACTGGATCCCAGAGGAAAACCAGAGCCTTGCACATCATCCCTGCAGCTTTGGAGGAAAAGTGCACCTTGTGCAGGAGCCCTGCTCCAGCAGAACCACATCTGTCACTGCAGGAGGATGCAGCCACCATGGAATGGGACTGCACCAACCCTGCCTGACTGACGGGGGCACCTTGGATTCTCCCTCTGCCCCTGCTCTGGGTTTGTTCTCTGCAATGCTGCATTTCCATTTTAATTTTCCTAATAAGGAACGGTTACTCCTATTCCCATATCTTGGCCTGAGAGCCCCTTAATTTCAAAATTCTAATAATTTGAAAATAAGGAGTTTACATTCTCCATTTTTAAAAGAGGCTCCTGCCTCTCTTGGCAGACACCTGGCTTTCAAACCAAGACACCAAAGTCACCAAAAGCCAATTCAACCCATGCAGTAAATGTGACAGGAGACACCAGGGACCCAGAGCAGGAGGGACTGAGCCTTGGGATGAACCAAACCCCACCCAAGATGCTCCTGCTCCTCTTCCAGGCTCCTTCACCAAGGATGGAGCAAAGCATTCCCAAAATCATCTCAAAAACTGATGGAAATAACCAAGAGCTTTGCATTAAAAAAATTTAAAAATCAAATTTCCTAAACTGCTCAGGAGCTGCTAAGAGGCAATTCCCAAGTTCAACTCCATGGCCCTCAAGTGATGTTTAAATCCCAAACAAAACCCCAAAAAAAGCAGCTACACACAGGCAATGGCAAATGGCACAGCTGAACGTGCAGTTAGCTGAAAGCACTGAAGGTTTATTTGAAAAATATCACAATTATGTGATTTGCCTCACAATCATTTTGTTTTTTTGTGAAGAAATTGGTGAAGCAGCTTTAGAGGCACCTTCAGTCACATCCTGGAAAAGTGAGTCCCAAAAGGAAAATCCCCATGGGCAGGGGAACTCTTGGATCAGTGCAAAAACAATCACCCTGGGCTGAGCAGGAGAGTTTTTAAATTGTGTTTCCAATGAGGTGGAGCTCTGAGACCACATGAAAATGAATGGAAGCAAGGAAGCACAAAGGTGAAATATTAAACCCTGGGATTCCTCAAAGCCCTCTTTAAGTGACCTGCTGGGATTAGAAAAGGAGCAAGAGAGGCAGAACCTGGCTGAGGGTGAGTGCTGGAACTGCAAAGTCTCAGCAGCAGGAACAGAAACTGCACCCAAAGCCAAGGGGGAGCAGTGAGGAGTAAAAACTCTGGGATGGTTTGGGTGGGAGGCATTTAAAGATATTTAAAGATATTTAAAGACATTTAAAGACATTTCAGTGCTCCCCCTTGCACTGCTCCAGGCTCCTCCAGCCTGGCCTTGGACACTGCCAGGGGTGGAAGGTGCATTCCTCAGCAGCTTCAATAATAACAACAAGAATAAATTAAGGATTAATTTAAAAATAATTAAGATTTATTTTTAATTCCACAGGGAAGCAAGAGTGAAGCTTTACCTGGGACCTGTTCACTGTTAGAAGATCCAGGGGAGGCACACAAACCCTTCCCCTCATCTTGAGGGGACTCTGACACCAAAAATCCCCCCAAATCCTCTTTGTAAACCTCATTTCCCACCCAAGAGAGGCCAAAGCCAGCAACGGTGACATCAGAAGCGTGCAGCAGTCACTGTGAACTCACCCAGCAGGGAGGCAGCAGTTCCAGAAGCTTCTGCAGAGGAGAGCAGCCCTTCCTCCAGCGTGGGGGGCTGGGACAGGCCCAGCTGTGAGCGCTGGCTCCAGCTGTGCCAGCTGTTGTCCACCTGTGCAGGCAGCTGGAAGCACGGCTCCTGCAGGAGGGAAAGCAGCAGAGCTGGGTGAGCCTGGCACAAAGCAAACCCAGCAAATCCTGATCCTGCACACAGCATCAGCCTGGAACGTGGCAGAAGCGTGGTCAGTCCCCAGGGGAGCCCTGGGAAATGAGAATTGGAAACTTTCTGTGCTGCCAGGCCCAGGAGAAACTTCCAGAATGGAAGGACAGAAGTGGGAGCGTGGGGGTGTGGTTTGAATAAAGTGTGTGATGGCACATGGGGGAAACTCAGAGTCTGAGGGGTTAGGATACAGGGATCTATAGAGGGAGGTTTTGGGGTGGAGGTTTTGTCCTTCCTGGGTTTGGGGGATTTTGTGTGATTGGACAGAAAATTCCACACTGTGGGCCACGGGTGGTGAATTATTGGGTAAAAGTAAAAATAACTTAAGTGGCATTTCTTAATTGGATCATGGGTGTGCAGTTTGAATAGAAATGTGTGATATCACACGGCAGAAAACTCAGGGTTTAAGGGTTTAAAATTATTATATAGAGAATATATAGTTTATATCATAAATTATAGAATATATTTAATTTACAGAACTATTATGTAGAGAATATATAGTTTATATCGTTATAATTTATAGATTTAAGTTACAGAATTATTATATATAGAATATATATAATTTATATCATTATAATTTATAGAATCTATTTAATTTACGGAATTATTATATAGAATATATAGTTTATATCGTTATAATTTATAGAATATATTTAATTTACAGAATTATTATATAGAATATATAGTTTATATCGTTATAATTTATAGAATATTTAATTTATAGAATTATTATACAGAATATATATAATTTATATCATTATAATTTATAGAATATATTTAATGTACTGAATTACTATAGATAGAATATATAGTTTATGTCATTATCATTTATAGAATACACATAGTTTATATCGTTATAATTTATAATTTAATCTTCATATTTTTAACATTTGTTATTTCATTAAAACAGGATTCTGCCTCATCCTTGTGCTCCACAAATAAAAGAAAAAATAAAAAAGCTGAAGGTGTTTTAAAATCTATTCCAAAACTGTTCATCCACACTGGAACCCCAGCAAGGGGAGTTCACTCTTGACCATTTCCTAATGGAATTTTTTTTCTCAATGCATAACATCCAAAAAAAGCAACTACAGCCACCACAGGTGAATCTTCACCCCTCTCCTTTGTTCCTTTTTCTGCACTTTTCAACGCACCTGGTGGTGAAAAATGTCACAAATCCATCACCCAAACAGGTTTCTTCTGCTCATTGAATCATGCTTTCATATTCCACCAAAATACTTCATTACAGAGTGAAAAAACAATAGTGACAATTCCCCATGAGGTGCAAGAACACCCCTGGGAATTTCATTTGAACAAGTCCTGGGCGTTTGGGGATGAAAAGAGATGATGGAAAAATAAAGATTTGAGTTTCTACTCCAAGGCCATTTCCAGGAGCATTCCCTCCCTCCTCCCCACCATTCCCTGTCCCCAAAGCCACTGAGCTGCACAGGGTGTGGGACAGGCTGCAGCAGGGGAGCAGAGCCGTGAGCAGGTTTGGGCAGGAGGGAAGAAAAGTGAATTCCTGAGTGAGGGTGAGATGGAAATCCCAGTGATCAGCAAAGTGCCAGCAGCCTCAGCCGTTTGTATTTTACACCATCTCTGCTGCTCGCTGTGCAACTCCCCAACTTCTTGTCAGCTGTTAGTAAGGTGTTAGTAAGGTCTTAGTAAATTCTTTGCACGTTTTAGTTGGGCAAAACAATTCCTTCCCAGCTGGAGAATCGAGGACAACCGGTACCCAAAGATCAGAAATAACAGCGAGGGAAAGGGGGCAAGGCAGGGGCTGAGAGTTCATAGCCCGGGGCTGTGGGTGGATCATTGACCCCAAGATGAACCAAAACTGATAAAAGTAAAAATTCGTGCCCAGGATCCATCTGGAATTTGATTTGGGTGTAGCCCCAGCCAGGCTCTTGCAGTGCCCAAGGTGAATCCTTTTAATAAATTCTGATTTTATTCCTTTGGTTCTGTTCCAGCTCAGCTTTTCCAGGCAACAAGAGCACAGCTCCATCCCAAAGAGTTCCCAAAGAGTTCCCAAATTCCTTCAGCAGGAGGAGCAGGAAGGGACCCAGGGCAGCTCTGACTGCTCACAGCCCCTCCCTGCACACACCAGCCCTGATTCAGGTCACCAACATTGGCTAAAATCATCAATATTGGCTAAAATCACCAACATTGGCTAAAATCACCAATATTGACTAAAATCCCCAACATCCACCCTCCTGTGTGCAGGCAGAGATCTGGGGCAGGGCAGCAGAGCTGTCCCTGATCCATCAGATCCCAGCAGCATTTCCTATGCAATGCTCCAAAATCCCATTTATCGTTGTGGGACACAGGCTCAGAGAACACCCACAAGCCAAGGGCTCTGAAGCTTGAATGAAATCAGCCCTGGAATAAAGGTTTGGATCACAATCACATAATTACTGCCTGCTGCAGTGTCTGATTCTGTGGGTGCTGTCACTGTCACAGCCACGCTGAAAACACCATGAACGTGAAGGGGTCTGCACAGAACTGCAGCCAAGGAATTTATGGAGTTAATTCCTGTTAGAGCAGGATCCAGAAGGGATGGCAGCAAGCACCTCACAGGTCTAAGCAGGAAATATTCTTATTTTTTTTTTGTTTAAGGAAGGAGAAAACACACAGGATGACAGAGAATGCTACAAAACCTCCCAACTCCATCCAGGTTTGTTGATTCCCGTTTCCATCTCAGTTTTGTCCCCATTTCTTATCCAAGTGCCCCTAAACTCCAGAACTGCCTGCAAAGCTCCTGGGGAGTGGCAGAGGGTTTGGTTTGGGAGTGGGGGGTGGAAGGGAGATGAAGAGAAATAGAGAAAGGAATAGATTTTTATTAATCAGGAATTCTCCACAGTCCACAGAAAACATCTGCAGTGTTAAACCCAAAAACTGAATATGAAAAACGTCACCATTAATGACTGATTCTCCCAGGAATGCACCAACCCTGAAAAAGCAGCACCCAAAAAGCCAAAAGCTCCAAAAATCAGGGAGCAAACCCAGCTCTGGAGCAGCCACGTGCAAATGTCCCAGAAAGCCCCCCCAGGCCTGACCCAGGAACCACAGCCAGGGTGTCCCAAAGGGACCCAGGGACTGAAACCAGGGACTGGGGACAAGGGGACCCAGGGAATGGCTCCCACTGGGAAAGGGGAGATTGGGCTGGGATCTTGGGAAGGAATTCCTGCCTGGGCTGCAATTCCCAGATTTGCTGGGGCTGTCCCTGGATCCCTGGCAGTGCCCAAGGCCAGGTTGGATCCCCCTGGCACAGTTGAGGTGTCCCTGAACATGGATGGGGTGGGAATGGGATGGGATTTAAGGTCCCTTCCCACCCAACCCATTCTGGGATTCTACAGCACCAAAATATTCCATAAAATCATCCCAGGCAAAAGCCAAGACTCCTATGGAGTTTAATCTTTCAAAATTTCCTTCAAAGAAAGCAAAATGTCGAGTTTTACACCAGAGCATTCACCCACGCCTGCATTTATCCAAATGTGCTGCTCTGGGGAGGATCAAAAGCCTGGAGGACACTCAGCTGAAGGATCACGGAATGCTGGAAATTCCTGAGGCTGGAAAAGCTCTCCCAGCCCATGGAGCTGTGCCTGCTGCCCACCCTGTGCCAGCCCAGAGCCCCTGAGGGACCCCCCAGGAATTCCAGGGACCCCCCCCAGAATGGGCACCCCCAGGAACCATCACCCATCCCCTCCTGGACTCACTCCCCAAGCTGAGCCCTGCTTCCCATGGGAGAAATCTCAGGAAAAATCCATCCCTCCTCCTTCCAGGAGCCTGGCAGGGCAGCAGGGAGGCAAGCAGGAATTATTCCACTTTTAATCCTCATTCCAGACACGACAATTAAGGGTAAAAGTGCCCCAGGTTAGCACTGGGTGTACCAGAGGCAGCTGCGAGCAGAAGGGGAGAATTCACAGAACCAGTGTCATCACCTCTGAGAGCTCCCATTTAAATTAAATGAAGAAAATTTAACAATGTTTTTTCTCCTTGAAATTCAGTGCATCAGTTCTGCTGCTGAATACATAAAGAGGGGAAAAGACAGAAATAAAACTGAGCAACTGCAGCCACCCCCAGAGCACAGAGCTGGGGAAGCAGCTCTGAACTCACACCGTGCCTCAGGGACAGAAATATCAACGTTACCTCAGCTCCTTCAACATCCAGGTGAGCTCTCCTGATGTCACTGTGCCCCCCAGACCACTGAAAACATCCCAAATACAACGTGGGACAACAAAGCAAAAATCTAGGGGGACAAGGGGAACAGATCTCCCCGGGTAATTAACGCCAATTATTAGAAATCATCATAGAAAAAAAAAAAATCAGACATCAGAAATACTCTGATTTATCCCAACACCTCCAAGCACATCCCCAACCACATCCACTCGTGTTCTGGACACTCCCAGGGATTCTGAGTCCAGCCTGACAGCCCTTCCTGGGGAGAAATTCCCCCTAAAATCCAATTTCTCCTCCCTCCTGCCCTGATGTGTGACACGGGACACCGAGAGCTTTGCATTTGTGCTTTATTTCGTGTTCAAACTGAACCCGGCAGCGATTTAAAAATGGAAAAGTTGGCACAAATCAAAGGGAAATGAAAAATGAAATTTCCCGGCCTGTTGTGCTGCCTTTCTCCCCGGGCTGGAGTGCAGTGAGAGCCCGGAGCCACTGGGAGTCAGCAGCCACTGCTGCAGGGACAGGCTGGGAAAACTGGGAAAACTGGGATTGATCTGGGGAAAAATACAGAGATTTACCGGGAAAAAGAAACGGGGATTCAACCGGGAAAAAAAAAAAAATGGGGATTCAACCGGGCGGGGAAAAAAAAAAAAAAAAAAAAAAAAACAAACGGGGATTCAACCGGGAAAAAAAAATAAAAAAAAAAAAAACGGGGATTCAACTGGGGGGGGGGGGAAAAAAAATGGGGATTCAACCGGGGAAAACTGGGATTTACCAGGAAAAATTGGGATTCATCTGGGAAGAACTGGGATTCACAGAGACAAACTGGGATTCAACTGGGAAAAACAGGGATTGATCTGGGCAAACTGGGATTCAACCAGGAAAAAACAGGGATTCACTGGGAAAACTGTGAAATCCCGGGAAAAACTGGGAGTCACCAACTGGGGAAAAGTGGGATTCAACTGGGAAAAAACTGAGATTTACCTGGAAAAACCTGAGATTCACCTGCAAAAACACTGGGATTCACCTGGGGGAAAAAAAAAATCCACAACAGCCCAACCCTTTATTTTATCGTGGCTTTATAGCCCATATCAACCCTGCTACACGTGCAGAAAAATGTTGATAAAAAATCAAAATTGCATTAAATTTAATGGCACCAGCCACCCCAGCTCCCCCAGAGCCACCTGTCCAGTTTATCCCAGCATTTCAGCTTTTCTCAGGGATTTTATGGAATGAGAAGCTACCACTCCTTCACTCAGCTTTGGACGACTGAAAATCCCCTGATTTTTCATTCGTTCTTTATTCAATCCATACTTACAAGAGCTGCACTTGGCATCCCACTGTCCTCCAGTTTTTAGGAAAATGCTCATTCCTATCTTTTCCACCACTGAAATAAAAGGTACCTCTGTCAGCAGGTACCTTAGTTCATTATTCCTACTTACCATTGAAAAAGAAAAAGCAAAAAGCAGAATTTCAAGGAAATATGGACACTGTGGAATGTAGCCACCAATTAGCAGCATTTAAAAATGAAAAGCAGAAACCTGATCCTGCTGGGTCTCATTTGTCACACTCAAGCTTAGCTAAATGTAGGATCAAAAACTTGGCAGGGCAGGGCTTAAATCATCCTCAGCATCAAAAATAAACTGAAAGAGGAAATGGACAAAGTTGAGAAAGCTGAAATTAGAAGTGGTATAAACAAAGAAGCCTCATAGTGTGGGTTACAGAATTCCTCCCCAATGTTAAAACAACACCTTGAAATTACCATGAACTGGGAGCTTGGCTGGGACATCATTCCCTCAGTGAGCAAAACCTTGAGGGGAGTGTGGAGCAGAAGTTTTTTAAGCCAGTTTGAACCCCAGCCCAGTGCAAATCTGTGCTGGCTTCTGTCACAACGTGTGACAACACAGCCCAGAGGCCAGGACAGGTGAGCAGGGCACAGAGCTCAGGTGACTCCTGGGCTGGGCTCGAGCCTTGTGACAGCCCTGGCAAAATCCAGCCTGGCCTGCCAGAAGTTCCCAAGACAGGAGATTTCCTGGAATGAGCTGGAACCATCTGGGAATGGAACAGAAGGAGACAGCAGAGGTGTCAGAGCACGAATGCTGCTCCTGGCTGCTCTGGCTGCACCTGCAGCCCCAGGGAGCAGCCCCAGGAGCTGGGCTCAGCTCCAGCTGGCATTGCCAGAGCCCAGCTCAGGTTGTCAGAGCAGCTCTCACACC
This sequence comes from Sturnus vulgaris, assembly GCF_052056855.1. Taxonomy (NCBI): domain Eukaryota; kingdom Metazoa; phylum Chordata; class Aves; order Passeriformes; family Sturnidae; genus Sturnus; species Sturnus vulgaris. Next base: position 515,568 of record NC_142246.1, read on the forward strand.
CCAGGGCAACACAAACACAGAGGGAAGCAACGGCCACCAGCAAACAGCAGCACCTGACACCCAAAAAAAAGACCCCAAAAAACTGCCCTGGGATGAGCAGAACCAGGGTGGCACCAGGAACAGGAGGTAAAATATCACAACTGGGAGTCACAGTCACTGGGAGATTCCCCTGGAAAGCAGCACTCAGAGGAGCATCATTTCCATTTCAATTGGCACGAGAAGAAGCAGCAGTGCAGGATCCAGCCCTGCTGTCCTGTGGCAAATCATCCTTCCTGCAAACACACAGGGAGGCTCCTTCTGCAGAAGGTTTATGGAAAGTGCATTAAAACCACACCGAGTTCCCATGTCCATCAAAGCCAGACTTGCCTTTAAAGTGTCCCAGTTATTCCCAGGCCTGTTTCCATCCTTTGTCCCAGTTTTTATTATTTGTCCTGGTAAGACTGAACCTGCACCAGCCTGTCCTTCCTCCCAGGGAATGTTTCTAAAAGTTAATAAAGCGTCTACCTCTGCTTTCCACACGGCTGCTGCACCTCTGAGCTCCTCCCTGGCTCTGGAGTCACCACCTGGGGACTTTTCACTCCGAGAACAGGGGACAGCCATCACCCAGAGCCACAGCAGTGCACAGCACAGGAAGGACCTGCCCAAAGCTCTCACACGGTGTCAGCTCAGCACGGCACCGATTCCTGCATGGATGGCGTGGGCACCATTTCCAGGGATCTCCTCCCAGTCTCCAGCACGGATGTGAGCACGGCCAAGTGCACAGAGCCCTCCATGGAGCCAGCTCAGCCTGGAGAAGACTCCAGGGAAACTCCAGCACCTCAAAGAGGACTTTTAAAAAAGAACAACAACTTTTTACACTGGCAGATACTGAAAGGACAAGGGGGAACTGCTTTGAATTAAAAGCAGTAAATATTGGGAATAAATCCTTCCCTGGCAGGGTGGGCAGGGCTGGCACAGGGTGCCCAGAGCAGCTGTGTCTGCCCCTGGATCCCTGGCAGTGCCCAAGGCCAGGCTGGACATTGGGGACAGTGGAAGTGTCCCTGCCATGGCAGGGGTGGCCCTGGATGATTTTTAGGGTCCCAGGCCATGCCGTGAGTCCACGATGCAGCCCCTGCAGGCTCCGTGACTCAGGCAGCTGCACTCACCTGCCCGCAGGGCAGAGCCGGGCCCGGAGGGAACAGAGTCACCCACAATTATCGAACTCTAATTAACATAACAACAGGACACACGGCCTTCTCCAGGAGAGCAGCAGGAACCCGGATCAGCGCCCGCTTCTCCCGGGGCAGAGAGAGCGAGGGGCGCGGGGGGACCGGGACAGCGCCAGGCCCGGCTGCAGAGCAGGGGAGGGGACTGGGGCCAGCCCGGGCCCCTTCACCGGGGAGGAGTGACCGAGGGACCGCTTAAAAACCCTTACAGGGGACACGAGGGGACCGCGGGCCGGGAGGGGACCCCGGGCCGGCTGTCCCGGTCCCGGTGGGATGAGGAGCACGGAGAGAACCAGAGCACACACACACACACACACACACAGGGACGGACAGACACACGGACACGGACACGCACACACACGGACACACGGACACGCACACAACCGCTGCGGACGCTGAGCGGCTGCTCCCGCCCGCCCGAACCTCTGCTCACCTGAACCCGCTCTTCCGCCGCCTCCTCCTGCTGGCTGTGCTCCATGCTGGGGGGGCGGGACGTCCCGGTGTGTCCCGGTCTCCGGGTCCCGGTCTCCGGGTCCGTGTCCCGCTCTCTCTCCCGCCGGGGCCGTCCCCGTCGCCAGGGACTCGCGCCCGCCCCGCGCGCGCACGCGCAGGCACCGCCTCTTCCCCACTCCGTGATTGGTGGGTGAGGGGGCGGGGCCGCGGCGCGAGCTCCGCCTCCCGCGCGGTGATTGGCGGGCGGGACGAGGTGGGGCGGGGCTGCGGCAGCGCGCGCGCGGGGGTTTTGGCGGGCAGGGGAAGGACCCGGATGGAGCCGAGGGGGCGGGGCCGGGGGCGGGGCCAGGAGTGACCGGGAGTGACCACGGAGAGTGGGGCGAGACCGGACCGGACCGGACCGGACCGGACCGGATCGGATCGGACCGGATCGGATCGGATGGGACTGGACCGGACTGGACCGGAACATATGGGATTGGACCGGATCGGATCGGACCAGACTTGATTGGCCCGGACCGGATCAGATTGGATTGGATCAGATCGAATCGGACCGGACCGGATCGGACCGGATCGGATCGGACCGGAGGCCATGCACAGACTCACCATTCCCTTAATGCCAATAGAGGTGACTGAAATCCACAACAACCCAACCCTTCCATTTATCGCGGCTTTATAACCCATATCAACCCTGTTACATGTGCAAAAAAATGTTCATAAAAAATTAAAGTCTCTTTAAACTGCAGAATCAAGTTTTACATCTTTTTTTTTGGGCAGAAGCCCAGTGGCACAAATTAAATACAAATCATTCACATTTAAGTGCAGCTACTGAAATGAATAAAAATTCCCCGTGTGTGCAAACAGCTCAGCACCAGAAGTCCCCCTGTGGACAGACAGACGTGCCAGGGGCACGGACACCTTCCCATGGCCAGGGTGCTGTGCCCAGCCTGGCCTGGGCCACTGCCAGGGATCCTGGGCAGCCACAGCTGGCAACCTGTGCCAGGAAAATTCCTCCTAAATATCCGATCTGCCAGGATCACTGGGGTTGGAAAAGCCCTTCCAGAGCACCGAGTCCCAGCTGTGCCCAATGCCCCCCTTGTCACCAGCCCGGGGCACTGAGTGCCACATCCAGTCGTTTTTTGGGGCACCTCCAGCCCTCCCTGGGCAGCCCCTGCCAATATCCAATCATCCCTTCAGTGAATAAAACCTTCCTGATGTTTGTCCTCTAGTCCTAACTCTACCCCCTGGCACTGGGAGCCATTCCCTGTGTCCTGCCCCTCCATCCCTTGTCCCAAGTCCCTCTCCAGCTCTCCTGGAGCCCCTTGGTGATGGATGGACACTGAAACCCCACATCAGGCATTCTGAGACAGCCCTGGTGTTAGCAGGAAATGAGATGGGATTTTCCTCCATGGGAATTCCATTCACCTCACTCCCAAGCTCTCCGTGGGAGTGGGGGTCTCTGGTGGTCTGGCAGGAGCCATTTCCCAGTTGGGTTGAAAGGACAGACTCAGAGTTTGGGGAGATGCTCCACAGTCTGGGCAGGTGGAGATGAACGAACCTCTCCATGGACACCTTCAGATCTGGGTGTCCATGGCTTCCTGATCCATGAAATCCTGCATAATTCCTGATCCCTGCCATCCTGCATCAATCCCTGATCCATGAAATCCTCCATAATTCCTTTTCCCTGCCATCCTGCATCACTCCCTGATCCCTGATCTCTGCTCCCTGCCATCCTGCATGGCTCCTTGATCCATAAAATCCTCCATCACTTCCTTTTCCCTGCCATCCTCCATGGATCTCTGATTCCTACAATCCTGCATGGTCTCCTGTTCCCTGCCATCCTGCATCACTCCCTGATCCATGAAATCCTCCATAATTCCTGTTCCCTGCCATCCTGCATCACTTCCCTTCAGGGCCATGGGGGAAGGAGGAGCTCTGCTTTCCCCTGCTCTCCTCAGCCATTCCCTGCTCCAGGGGAAGGTCCCTGCCCCTGATACGGGGGTTGGAACTGGGTGGTTTTCAGGTCCCTTCCAACCAATCCCATCCCATAATTCCATGACTCTGTGATCTCTCCCTGAGGCATTCAGCCCAAGCACTGATTAACATTCCCAATTTCAGCTGGTGCCAGCAAGGGCAGAGGCAGAATTTCCTGTTAAAACCAGGATTTTTCTTTATTTTCCTGTGGCATTTGGCTCCTCTGAAGCTGCAGAGCAGGTGGCAGCTGAGGCAGCAGGTGCAGCTCTGTGACCTGGCAGTGCCAGTCCTGCCCAGGAACAGGGACAGGAGTCCTGGGCCACCAGCTGGGACAGTGCCAGTCCTAGAGCAGGGACAGGGACAGGAGTCCTGGGCCACCAGCTGGGACAGTGCCAGTCCTAGAGCAGGGACAGGAGTCCTGGGCCACCAGCTGGGACAGTGCCAGTCCTAGAGCAGGGACAGGAGTCCTGGGTCACCAGCTGGGACAGTGCCAGTCCTGCCCAGAGCAGGGACAGGAGTCCTGGGCCACCAGCTGTGGCAGTCCCTGGCCATCTCTGTGACAATCCCTGGCCATCATCTCTGTGACAATCCCTGGCCATCTCTGGGACAGTCCCTGGCCATCTCTGGGACAATCCCTGGCCATCTCTGGGACAGTCCCTGGCCATCATCCCCCGAGCCAGGTTCCACTGGCAGAACCCCAGTTAATCTCTCTCAGTCACTGAGCTCCATCTCAGCAGCAAATTCAACTTTGCTGGTGGTTTTAAGGTTTTTTGCAATGTATCCCTCTGTCCACACGGATCAGCTCCACACTGCCCAGCTCTGCAGCCCAAATAATAAATAACTGCACCCGTTTTCATCCTCTACCAGCAGGGAAGCTGGAGAAACTGGAAAATAAAGGCACTTGCACGAGGTTTCCTGGCTCCTGAGTTATTTATTCTGCTCGGAGCAGTTCTCTGCCGTGTATCCAGTAGAACATCTCCCAAAAGGCAGTGTCTGCACTGGCTCTGCAGTGACTTGGGTGTTATTTTTCAGCACTAGATAAATGTGAACGCTCAAGTACAGCAAGGCAAACATTCCTTAAAATAATTAAAGTGCTGACAAGGAAATGCAGCTTGATATTCAAACCCATCTCCTGTTACAAATCCAATTAAATGTGTTCGGCTCAGCCTGCCCCAGCGCTTGTTTATCCACATCCTCAAAAATCATCACCCCCTCATTTGTGAGACAGGCAAAAGGAAACAGCACCCATGGGGCTGCACGGAGGGGGGGACTGGCTGAGGCAGAGGAGAGGCAGCAACCAAAATAAAATTAAAAAAAAAAAAAAAAAAATCAAATCCTGCTGGAAGGAGCAGCAATTCCCTGGGAGTGCAAGGAAGAGCTGCTTGATGTCAGAGCTGTTGCCCTCATTGCAGAGGTGCAGGGCGAGCAGAATTGCCAGCTGTGGTGCTGAGAACAGCTCCAAATGTCACCTGCGAGGAAGCTGCAGTCGCTGTTCCGTGCTGCAAGTGACTGAAGGGCTCCTCTCGTCACACAGCCCCGAAATTCTGTCACTGCCTGTATTTTTAGCAGAGCAATTCACAGGCAGGGAGGGGAGGAGGAAGGGTTTGCTGAATGTTTATCGCTCACACATCGCAGAGGAAGCTGTTCACATTTTTATTAATTGACTAACAATATCCAGAGACTTACTCAGGCTGGCGTGGAATATGCTCAGATCCTTTCCAGTGAAATGTCACTCGGAATGAAAATGAAAATGGCAGAGGAATTTTTAGAAAGGCCATGGCTGGGGAAGATTCTTGGAGAGAGAAGAACTTGCCTTCCCCCAAAACTCTGTCAGCCTCAGGGGCTTTTAAAGGTGACATGTCATATATTAAAATACAGGCATTGATTAATGTGCTAATTGCAGGGGAGAATATAAAATACAATCGTGACTACAAATACCTTGGGAAAAAGGAATGTTTGAACATCAGGCCGTGGCTGGTGCCAGTGATGTGTTAATTGCCAAGTTTTCCACGTGAGGATTTCTATGCTCCAAGGTAGTTGGAAACTCATCATTACTGGGATCTGATCAACAGGATTCTTCAAAAATTAAAATAAATCAAATAAATCACAGCTGGTTTCGTGTCTGTGTATTCAGTATCAGGTAACTCAAGAACACTTACACCTGACTGAGCTTTTTCTCGCTGGTTTGTGATTGAAAAAATGAATCTGCTTCCATGGGAGAGATGCAGGAAATCTCTACATCCAGCTCCAGTTAAAAGAATGGAGAGGAAGAGGCAGGTGAGGGAAGGTGAAATGTGTCAGAAGGGTGGGCAGCAAGGAGAAAGCAAGAGCTGGCACAGCAGCAGCCGTGAGTGAGGTGATTCAATGGGAGAAGGGCAGTGGGAGTTCCCAGCTGGGATGTTATTGTTGGTGCCAGGGAAGGAGCTCAGTCTGAGGCTGCAGGACATGAAACCAGGAATTAGGAGGAGGATGCTGATGAGAGGTGGAGCTCCTGAGCAGAGGAGGATGAAGGGGATGGAAACATGAATGGGGAGGGTGTGATCCAGGGAGAGCATGGAGGGGGGAGTGGTGGGACAGGGCTGGGGGAGCACTGCCACCAAAGCTGGGAGCAGATCCTCATCATCATCCTCATCATCATCATCATCATCATCATCATCCTCCTCCTGTGCCCTGATTGCTGAAATCCCAGCGGGCTTTATTGGCTGATTCTGCCTAAATCAGATTGAGGAATCAACAGAATCTGGGCTTAGCTGTGGTTCCTGAGCCGAAAAGAGCAAATCAGGATTAAACTGGGAAATCGGTTTAATGGGATAGAATGAGCTGGGGAACTTGGGCTCAGCATCCCCCCACCACAGCTCACACTGGGATAGTTCAGTGGTGATGCTTCCTCAGAGCCCAGAGCAAGGGACGGGATCATGGGATGGTTTGGGGTGGAAAAGACCCCAAAAACCACCCAGGGCCACCCCTGCCATGGCAGGGACATCTCCCACTGTCCCAGGCTACTCCAATCCCAGTGTCCAGCCTGGCCCTGAGCACTGCCAGGGATCCAGGGGCAGCCACAGCTGCTCTGGGCACTCCGAAATTTCTGCTCTGAAATTTCAGCCGTGTCCCTGTGCTGTGGGGAAAGGGACTCAGGAAGTCTGTGAGGGGACACAGCTCCTTCCAGTGAGCCCAGAAGGAAAATCACAAACCTGCTTCAGGTACTCTGGTAAAATATCCCAAATTAGGGTAAATAAAGCCAGGTCTTGGGAACCTGAACCTAGAGAAAGCTCGGGATTTCTTCCTGTGAATGGTACCTGAGTTGTTTAAAATAAAAATCCATGTGCAGTGATGAAAGCCCTGCATTGGAGAGGTCTGGACCCGGGGGAAAAACCCCCCAAGAGGGGACAGGGGATAAACAGGGAGCTTAAGAGAGGGAGCAGGAGGACAAATGAAGATTTACCCTGAGGAACCCAGCCAGCTCCAGATGCAGTTTGGAGTGGGATGGGATGGGAGAAGGAGCTCCAGCACCATCCTGGGTAATGCTGAGCCCCAATTTCAGACAAAAGGGGAACCCCAAAGAGGGCTGGGAGCTGCTCTGAGATGGTCCCTGGCCCTGCCACAGGCACAGCTTCAGGACCTGTGTCTTGACTCACGTCTTATGCAATCCCTCTCCTCCCCAGGAAGTGAGAAGGAACCGATTAAATCTGCCCACACAGCGTCTCTAATGCCTGAGCTGAAAGTGGTGGGGAATTATGATGGATATGAGGAGCCCTTCCCCAGGTTTTCAGGCAAATCAGGGGAAAGTTCCTTCAAAAAATGTACAGCTAATGATGGATTTTCCAGCTGCGATAATGTTTGAAGGTCTAAGTCTTTAATTAAATCAGAGGTTTACGAGTGAACATTTCTGGTAGGAGTCTGTAGGGAGTAGCCTTTGAATTGGTAAATCAGCTCCTGAATAAACCACTTGTCAAGCTGAAACACTGCGTTCCCTGAGTCCTGTGCTAAGTTTAAACAAGAAAATAACTGAATTTCATGGAGATGAAAAATGGCAGCGCTGGGAACTGGAGATTTTCTCTCACCCTCAGGTGCAGTGCAGCTCCTGCACAACATTTTCTGCCTGTGCCACCCCAGCTGCTGCTGCTGCTGCTGCTCCAGCAGAGGAATCCTTTGGGCTCCTTCACCCACTGACACCAGCTCTGTGTGCTGCCACTGCTGCCACATTCATCCGTGGACACACCCAGGGACACACCTATGGACACACCCACATGGACACACCCACACGGACACATCCAGGGCCCCCAATTCCCTGGCAGGGTGGGCAGGGCTGGCACAGGGTGCCCAGAGCAGCTGTGGCTGCCCCTGGATCCCTGGCAGTGCCCAAGGCCAGGCTGGACATTGAGGTTGGAGCACTGGGGCAGTGGGAGGTGTCCCTGCCATGGCAGGGGTGCCCCTGGGTGGTGTTTGAGGTCTCTTCCAACTCAAACCGTCCCAAGATTCTTTAATTGTACTGGTGCACTTCAGAGCCAGATGTGCCAGCACTGCCCAGATCCTCAGACTGATCTCCCTGATCCCACCTGCAGCAGCATCAGGGCTCTGGGGCTGGGCCTGGGATAGCCATGACATCTCTTTTATATCCCTTTTATATCTCTTTTATCTGATTAATGCCTGAAACATTGACAAGTGTGATGTTCCCAGTGTTTCCTTCCCCTGCAGGCTGAGCAGGTGCCCATCAGGGCTGTGCCCTCGTGGCACTCAGGGATCAGAGCTGCAGACCAAATTTTGTGCTGTTTGTCCCCGAGTTCTGGAGCCCCCTGCTCCGTGTTCCATGCAGAGAGCTTGGGCTGGATTGGAGTTATGGAAAGTTCAATTCCCTCAGCACAGAATAATCCAAACCTGGGTGTGTGTGAGCTCTCTTGGTAATCTGTGGGGGAAAATCAGAGTCTTTAGGGGCATGAGTCAGCTAATCTGTTGTAGTCTCTATTTTGGGAAGCATGTCCTCAAATTTGCTGTTCTTCTCTGTTGACTTCAAAGGAACCCAACGTGCCTTGCTGGAATGGAGGAGTCTGTGCAAGGAAAGTCTATCTTTGGGCAGATGAATCTAACAATGAATAACATCCATTATCTATTCATTCTTTTGAGGAATCCACTCCATTTCAAGCTCTGCTGCCTGCCTGATGCCCTGCTGGCTCCTCGAGGCTCCCTTTCTTTGCTCTGCTTCTTGCCAAGGACTCCCAAGAGTTTATGGGATCTTGCCAAGGACTCCCAAGAGTTTATCTATGTGGTGACCCTTCCCTGCCCTCCACCTGCCTCTCACTCTTCTCCCCGTGATGTGAGAGTTCCTTGATGTTCCCCACTCTTGCCCCAGGTACCTGGCAGTGTCTCTGCTCTCCCTTCCATCCCCCACAGCCCCACACCCAACCGTGACTGAGAATTTCTCCTCACAGTCACACCTCAGGTTCTGTCCTGGCCAAGCCCCTGCAGTCTGACCCCCCCCATTCCTGCCCCACCCTCCCCTGTTCCCCCTCCAGGATCCCTGACCACACTGAGCAGTTGCTGTCACAGACTGAGGAGTTCCTGGACTTGGTAAAATCCACCCGGATCAGATTGCTCAGGACTTTGTCCAGTGCAGTTCTGAATACCTCCAAGGATGGGCGTAGCAAAACTGTCCAGGATCCTTCCAGTGCCCATCCCCTCCAAGACCTAAGAAATGCTCATTCCAGGGTCCCTCATGGAAGTTCAATGAACAAAACGTTAAAAAGTTAAATCTCAAAACCAGAGGTTCATCCTCACCTTCCCTGACCTGTGAGTCAATTCCAGAAGTTCCACTGACCTCCAAGTCTTTTCCTTCTCTGGAATCTTCCTGTTTCTCAAGTGGCTCCTCCAGGGCAGATGGTGTCCAGTCCAGTGTGGACTTGAGAGGATTTTCTTTCCCCTTTATGAGCTGGAAGAGAACTGGACCTGCCCCAGCCACGTGGGCTGATCCCACAGGAAAGGTGGGAATTGTGTCCCTGTGCCCCCTGATCAGGTGAGACCCCACCTGCAGAGCTGCCCCAGGCCTGGATCCCAAATTCAGGAGGACCCGGAGCTGCTGGAGAGAGTCCAGAGGAGGCCCCGGAGCTGCTGCAGGGCTGGAGCCCCTCTGCTCTGGAGGCAGCCTGGGAGAGCTGGGAATGTTCCCCTGGAGAAGGGAAAATTGCAGGGAATGCTCAGAGTCCCTGCAGGGGCTCCAGGAGAGCTGGAATTGGGGACAAGGCCTGGAGGGACAGGACCCAGGGAATGGCTCCCACTGGGAAAGGGGAGATTGGGCTGGGATCTTGGGAAGGAATTCCTGCCTGGGCTGCAATTCCCAGATTTGCTGGGGCTGCCCCTGGATCCCTGGCAGTGCCCAAGGGCAGGCTGGGCACTGGGGCTGGGATCACCCTGGGGTGGTGGGAGGCTGGCAGGGCTCGGCAGCTCCTTTGGGTCCCCTCCAGCCCCCCCCGATCCCCCAGTGCTGCTCCCGGTCCCTGCCCTGCTCGGGTCCCGCTGCCAGCGCCGCACGAGCCCTGGCGAGCAGAGCTGGCCCCGCTCCTGTCCCCTCCCTGCGCCATCTGGCCCGACACAACTGCTCCGGCCCGAACCCGGGGGCGCACGGACACACGGACACACACAGGGACACACGGACACAGGGACACACGGACACAGGGACAGACACACGGACAGACACAGGGACACACGGACACACACAGGGACACACGGACACACACAGGGACACACGGACACACACAGGGACACACGGACAGAGGGACACACGGACAGAGGGACACACGGACAGAGGGACAGACACACGGACAGAGGGACAGACACACGGACACACACAGGGACAGACACACGGACACAGGGACACACGGACAGACACACGGACACAGGGACACACGGACAGACACAGGGACACAGGGACAGACAGACACACAGACACATGGACACACACACTGTGCTTTTTAATCCTGCTCGGGGCAGCGAGAGCTGCAGCCCTGCCTGGCTGGGAGCAGAGCTAATGGGCACTGCAGGGAGGAAATTCAGGGAATAAACCATTATTTTATACCAATTCTATATAAAAATCAAAATACCATATTTATATAAAATTCATATATGTGTATAGATAAAAATATATTATATTTATATTTTAATATATATTCATATTTTTTATATATATGTAAATATATATATATATCATTTTATATCTAAATAAGAGTTCCCTCTTTTGAACTCGCACCAATGGGGGCCTGCCCTTTGCCTGGCATGAGAAAGAAGAGAATCCTGGAATTTGTGCAGGGCTTGACCTCCCCAAATCGTCCCCAGGCTAACGAGTGACTGCCTCAGCTTTAACCATCTGAGCCTCCTGAAATTGCTGGAGTTATAATTATAAAGCTCCAAAGGAAGAGCAATAACGTGCAACTGCAGCTCATTTTCAGACTTGGCTGAGAAAAGGCTGGAACCAGACTGAGCAATTTTAATTTAGGTAAATTAAGGGTTTAAATTTAGCCTGGTAACTAAAATCCCACAAATCACAAACCATCTCCCCGTGTTAATTGCACCCCCATCCTCTCATTATTTCTTGGTTTGTGACCAGTCAGAAAATCCTCATCCCAGTATTAGTCATGCCCTGGGTGTCTGGGAGCTGTAATATTTTACATTGTGTTTCTTCCTTACTTCATGGGAAGGGGTTTTTTTTTTATTGCTTTACTATTAAAGTACAGTACAGGGCTATTTTGGGACAGAAACCTTTAAAATTAACTGAGTTTTTATACTTTATAAAAATGAGACCTACCTGAGAAACTATTTCAATGCTCATTCTTCAATTTAGTACTGAGGAGCTGAAGCAGTAAAAGATTTTGCTCTTGATCATATTAATGAAGTTGATTATTTTAGGAACCCGGGCTGCCAAGCAGGTTATCTATTTCAGTCTGTAACTGCATCTTCAATTAACAGAGCAATTAAAAGCAAACGTGGAGCCAATAACAAATGTGTGAAGGGTTTCACAGGTGGGAGCTTGGCCAGGGGGGAATGGGAGGAAAGTTCCAGCAGAGTTCCAGGAAGGGATTTTACAGGATCCACTTGTCCCATTGGGTCATTCCCAGTGCAGGAAAGAAAGAAATGGGATTTCCTTGCACAGAAGTTGGAATTGTGTTCTCCATAGATGTTTTCTACAGGGACTGTTTATTTTCTTCTCTCTTGAAGGGAGAATGACTTTAAACTGAAAGAAGGAAGGGTTAGTTTGGGTATTGGGAAGAAATTCCTGGCTGGGCTGCAATTCCCAGATTTGCTGTGGCTGCCCCTGGATCCCTGGCAGTGCCCAAGGCCAGGCTGGATCCCCCTGGGACAGTTGAGGTGTCCCTGCCATGGGTGGGGTGGGAATGGGATGGGATTTAAGGGCCCTTCCAACCCAAACCATTCCATGATTCCAATATTCACAGGATATGCATCCCAGAAATGTTTCACGTTTTGGACACAGATTAACTCCAGAGAAATCCAAGAATAAAAATCAATGTTTTTAACTTGTGGCTGTAAAAGTCCCAGCCAGAAGCAAAGTGCTGAGCACTGAGGAGGAGGAGGGTTTTGTTATTCAGAGTTATCCACCCAAGATGGGACAAGGATCCCACTCCAGGGCCTTGGGCTGCTCAAAAGTCCTGGGAAGTTTTGTTTCACCACCAACCCAATCCTCTGGGAATTGCAGCTCCCTCTGCACTGGGAGCTCTTCCTAATTATTGCACCAGGGAATGGTTTGGGTTGGGAGGGACCTCAGATCCCACCCAGGGCCACCCCTGCCATGGCAGGGACACCTCCCACATGTCCCACCTGGCCTTGGGCACTGCCAGGGATCCAGAATTTCTTTGGGCACCCTATGCCAGGGCCTCACACCCTCCCGGGGAACACTTCCTGCCCAATATCCCACCCATCCCTGCCCCTGGCAGCTCACCCTGACAAATTCCAGCCCCAGCTCCTCTCTGGGCACTGCAGACTTCGGGTTCTGCTGGGGGTCAGAGCCAGAGCAAGGACTGGGAGCCTGAGCTGAGCTTTTCCTGAGGGCAGCACCCATCAGCATCCCTCAGCTCCCATTCCTGTGGTAGCTCCTTTAACTCTCCAGTGTCTCCAGACCATCAGAGAGGAAATCATCCTTCTGCACCACAGCAGATCCCAGTTCCAATGGAGGAAATTCCTGCTGGGGAATGGGGGATGTTTCCCATGGCAGGTTCCCTCCTCACACCCCCAGCTCCCCATGGAGCTCTGCCTGAGCCCAGAGCCAGCAGGGCTGGGGGCTGTGATCCCCAGGCCTCAGCCATCCTTGTCCTGAACCATTTCATGGCCCAGATGGATCCCAGGGGTTTCCTTTTTCCTTTCCCCTTTCCCCTTTCCTTTCCTTTCCCCTTTTTCCTTTCCTTTCCTCTCTTTCCCTGCCCTGGAGGAGCTCGGTTACTCACCCGTGCCCCTGGTGATGAACACTCCAAACACTCCATCCTGGGCTGCCAACCTCGAGCTGAAGGGTGATAAAAGAAAGATCAGAGGAAAGGAAATGTGAGATGATTGATAAAAATATAATTCCTCTGATAATTCCATCTGTCAGACTAATACATCGCTCGTAGTGGATTTTTAATAATAATAACTCCTGCTTACATAACAGCTCCTGTATGTGGCTTTTTAAGTCGTTTGTAAGTATTAATTAAAGCCCAAACCAGGCATGTGAGGCAGATGGGAATTCACATCCCATCTCCTGTCATCACTCCCGCATTCCACAGGCAGGGAAGTTGGCAGGGCTGGCTCCAGGCACTGCAGGCGAAATTCAGATTGCTGTGAAGAGAGCAGCTCCTCCTGGGTGTGCAGGACCCCGGGCAGGGTGGGAGGAGCAGCAGCGAGGGTTTGGGGCTCCTCCTGCTCCCTGAAAACCTCGGGAGTGAGATCCAGGAGTGCCGGGGTGACACTGGGCTGTGGGGAGCCTGGGTACCCTGGGCACAGCTGGGGTGGGCACAGCTGGGATGGGCACAGCTGGGATGGGCACAGCTGGGATGGGCACAACTCAATGGGCACAACTCAATGGGCACAGCTGGGATGGTCAGAGCTGTGGTCACTCCTGGGATGGTCAGAGCTGTGGTCACTCCTGAGATGGGCACAGCTGTCCCCACCCTGCTGTCCCCACCCTGCTGCCCCATCACTGTTAGCAGCATTACAATCCTTGTTTTTCTCTCTGCTGTTGTTATTCGGGTCCTGGCCGTGGTCTAACAAAGCAAAGCCTCCCCTTGGCTTTCAGGGTGCAGACACAGCTCCAGGTCACTTGGCCCGAGCTGGAGCAGGACAGGCACACAAGGTGACCGAGCTGTCCTGGCCGGCTTGTGGCCACCACCCGGGTGGCTCTGAGCCCCCAGATGGGCAGAGGGGCTCAGGCAGGGGAGCTCAGGGGGACCCACAGGCCCTGCCCCGGGTGCTTCTCTTGGCTGGGATCTTTTCACCCATCCTGAGCAAACCAGGCACGTGTGGGACACGGAAACAGAGGCCAGTTCCATCAGCACAGAATTTCATCTCCCCATTCAAAATCCAATTTGTAATTGCCCTGTGAAGGTGCTGGTACTGACCCAATATCCACAGGGAGCTCTTTCAGGTTCTTTTGAGCTGCAAAGACAAAATTTAACCCCCAGAGCAGGAAGGGTCACAGAGCCACGGGGGCAGCTCCTGGTCTGCAGCCCCAAAAGCCAGGCTCAGGTCCCAGCTTTGCCCATCCCCTCCCAGTGACCTATTCCCTGCTCAGTCACTTGGCCTGTGCTGCCTCAACCTTGTCGTGCTCTCCCTTCAGTACAGAAACCAATCTAAAATGGGGATTGATTTCAAAAGTGCTTTTCATTTCTCTCCTGCCTGTTCACCCAGCCCTTGTCAGAGCTGTCAGCAGCTCTGTGATGGGGACTGGTGTCTGGGAGGTCACCCTGAGTGTGGGGGCTGTGAATCAACTCCTGGGAGGTGTAAGACGTCCTTCCTCATCCATCCTCATCCTTCCTCATCCATCCTCATCCCCGGGGCTGCCTCACACGTCCCTGAGCTCGGCTCCCTTGGAAACCAGGCTGAGGTGGCTGCACATCCATCCCTCCTCTGTTCACACTCCAGATTTGAGAGGAATGAAGCAATAACTGGGAGCCTCGGGCAGCCTCAGCCACGGGACCACGAGGATGAGGAGGAGTCCAGAGGGGAACTCACCTGAGGGGTGGCTGAGGGCAGAGCTCAGTGGGGGCAGCTCCGATCTCTGGGACAGGGACAGGACCAGGGAAGGGCTGGAGCTGGGTCTGGGGGGTTTAGGTTGGGTTTTAGGGAAGGGTTCATCATCCAGAGGGTTTGGGCACTGCCCAGGCTCCCCAGGGAATGGGCACTGCCCCACAGAGCTCCAGGAGAGTTTGGACACCAGGGATGGACAGGGGGGGATTTTGGGGGGTCTGGGCAGGGACAGGGGTGGGACTGGGTGACCCCTGTGAGTCCCCTCCAGCTGAGGAGTTTCTATAATTTTATAACCCAAATGTTGTGAACGTCCCAAGCACGGGAAGATTTTTGTAGAGGCTCTTAAAGAGAACCCCAGGAGGTATCGGGGGACCCAGTTCAGAGCTGCAGCTCTGTAGGACCTCAGAGCGCCCTGGTGTCCCCAACACTGCTGCCCTGTGTCCCCAACACTGCTCTCCTCCTGTCCCCAACACTGCTGTCCTGGTGTCCCCAACACCGCTGTCCTGGTCACTCTCTTGGCTCTCCTGTCCCTCCCCACCTGTCCGGGCTCACCTGCCATTCTCTCATGTCCCAGATGTGAGATGTCGCCCTCTCCACCCCCATCTCGTCCCCAGCCCCTCTGTCCCTCCATTGTCCTTGTCCCCGTGTGGTTTCCGTTCAGGGCTGTGCCAAGCCCAGCCTGTGAGCCCTGGCAGGGACAGGGGGCCGAGCTCCGGGGCTCAGCACACATCCCACTGTCACCCCCGGCCACGGGGACAGGAATTGTGTCCCCTCGGGTGGCTTTTCCAGCTGCTACAGGAGCACCCAGGCCGTGCCTGTGCTACCCTGAGTGCCGGGGGTGTCCGGGAGCTTTCAGGAATTCTGACACAGGGATTCTGACACAGGGATTCTGACACAGGGATTCTGACACAGGGATTCTGACACAGGGATTCTGACACCGGGATTCTGTCACCGGGATTCTGTGCCTCCCCACCCGGCAGGGAAGGTGCCCTGGGCTGAGCTGTTTGAGACCCCTCTGCAAATCCGTGTGACCCGAATTTGGGGTTTTCTGTAGCAGAACAAAGCCATGGCCAGGCAGAGGTGTGGAAAACATCCCGAGATGGCTCCAGGGGCTGGTGGGCCCTGGGATCCCATGGAAATGGGAACGGATTCCCCCTTTTTCCATGAACTTAACCACGACACAGGGCAGGTGAAACCTGGCAGCCCTTGGACATTCCAGGCTGGGCTCAGGCAAGATGCTGGCATTTGGGAAGCAGCCCCAGCACGTTATGGAACAGGCAGAGAAGCAGCAAACATCATCCCTCACCTCATTGCTGCGTGCAGGGAGGGGCTGGGACACCTCAGCTGCCACTGCCCCAAAGCCTGGAGCACAGCGAGGTCACAGCAGCGCCAGGGAAATGCAAAACTCGCCCGTGCCTTCCTCAGAAACCTTCCAAATTCCAGTGCCTCCGGGGCTTTGCAGCTTTCACTATCAGTGTTTGAGGATGAAGTCTAAAAAAAAAAAAAAAAAAAAGGGGGGGGGGGAAAGAAGAAAATGCCACGAGGAGGTTAAAATAGAAAATATTTAAATGTTCTGTATCAGAACCGGTTGTTTCAGAGCTGAGAGGGAATAGTCATGAGCATATTCAGGCCCTGAGGACAATTTCCTACCTTGGACACGTCAGGAAATTCAGGAAATGGGGATTTCCTGAGAAATCAACTTTATTTCTTCCATTGGGAAAAGACCAATCAGTCACTGAGGAAAAAAAAAAAAACTGCACAGCATCAAATGTGTGTGAGAGGCAGGGCAGGAATGGATGTGGGATTTCCACCCAGCCCAGGTTCAAAAAAACTGGGTGAGGGATTTTAGCTTTCCCTTCAAACCAAGTTGTAATAAATTTCTAGTTTCTATTTCTCAATTTATCAATAAAATGCTTTATGAACATAAATCACGACCACTTCTAGGACCATCATTTAAACTGTAAAATTTAATTCAAGCCAAAATTTCCTTTATATATATATTGGGGGAAAAAAAAGTATTTCTTTATAAGCTCAATTTTTAAGGCTCGAAATAAAAATTAAATAAAATTATTCAAAAATAAAATTAACATAAAATAAAAATAGAAATATTTTTTAAATAAAAATTATAAAAAATTAAATCGTTTCCATATTTAATTTCAAAACCATTGCATTTTTTAAATAGAAAATCAAAACTTATTAATTCATAAGGAGGGCATTGCAAAGACTTAGAAGCTGGGTTTTTTTTTGTTTTGTTTTGTTTTTTTTAATAATTAACATAGGAAAATTAAAGCTTAATGTTAATATTTGAATAAGTGTGACCAGGGCTGGATGAGGATGTCCATATAAATGTGCCTACTCCTGCACTAAAAATCCCTTTGTCAGGAAATGAACCCACAAACAGCAGAGGGTGCGAAAAGAGAGAGGGGAATTGGGATAAAAAGGGAGGGGAGTCCTCAAAAATGTGAGAGATCCCAGGGGAATCCCCCATGGCCTCTCCTTTATTGGAATAAAATAAAAGGACTCCTCTGCCTCCTTTCTGGACATAAAACCTCTGCTGTTTGTGGGTTCATTTTCCTGACAGTTTTTAAAAAATAGTAAATAAAATTATATTTTTTTGTATTCAGATCCAGCAGCCTGGGGAGTCACCTTTGTGTTACCTGAACACTCTGGCTCCACAGCTCTGACTGAGTCCTCATTTCTGGGTGTTTTTCCTGTCTGTAAGGGAAAGAAATGTTTGTTTTTCACAGAGAATCATTGATTTGGTGAATTTTTTTTATCCTGGGCAGAAGTTTAAAGGTCCAGCACTGAAAAAGGTGATCAAGCTTTAGAAGTGTCTCCCCTCAGGAGCACATTTTTCATTTTTATTTATCTATTGGCCCAGAATTCCTTGAAGCAGACTCAGCTCCTTCTCCTGTTTATTTTTAGTCGTGAACTGGAGCAGGGCAGGAGGAATCAGTGTGAGCTGAGGCTGCATCTGTCATCCCTGGCTGTCACATCCCCACAGACACCCAGCGAGCACATCCTGCTTTCCTCAGGAAAACAGTGGCAAAAAAGCTCAAAGAAAAAAAAAATAAAATAAAATTACAGCTTCAACAGGCTCCAGCATTGCTGGTAAATCAGCACCAGGGTCTCTAAGGAGATGCTGCCCTGTCCTGGCAGCACTTGGTGCTTCATGATAATTCTGTTTATTGGGGTTTGTCAGAGGGGCCAGGCCCTGCTGTGTCCGTGTGGGATAACCCAGGATTCCCTCTGGATCCACCCAGCACAAAGCAAGGGGACAGCAGCACCTCCTTCAAACTCCTGGAGGATTTAACCGGGGCTTGGAGCTCCAGCTCTGCCCGGAGAGGAGGTGGAGAGAGCAAACCTGTCCTGTGCCATGGTCTGCTGGGAGCTGGAAAGGGCTGGAGAATTCCTGAGGGAGCTGGGAAGGGAATGGAGAATTCCTGAGGGAGCTGGGAAGGGGCTGGAGAATTCCTGAGGGAGCTGGGAAGGGGCTGGAGAATTCCTGAGGGAGCTGGGAAGGGGCTGGAGAATTCCTGAGGGAGATGGGAAGGGGCTGGAGAATTCCTGGGGGAGCTGGGAAGGGGCTCAGCCTGGAGAAAAGGAGGCTCAGGGGGGACCTTGTGGCTCTGCACAACTCCCTGACAGGAGGGGACAGCCGGGGGGATTTGGGGTCTGGGAACAGGACAGGACAGGGATCTGTAGTAATTATGTAGAGATGGACATGACTGGCACCATCACCAGTCCTTAATGAAAAGCTTCTCACGCTTTCTTTCAGTGGATTTCTCTCAGGCAACTCTGACTCCTTTCCTCATCAGCTGCTTCACACAGCACTGACTCCTTCTCTCTGCAAGTTTCCTTCTTCCTTCTGCACGACTGGCTGACCCCAAGCTGTCCCTTACCCGGCCCACCTCACCCTGCCTGTCCTGCCACAGCCACACGTCCCTTCCTCCTCACAGCACAGCCAGCACACCCCGGCCCCGAACCCGCAGCAAACTCACCCAGCCCAACCCCGAACCCGCAGCAAACTCACCCAGCCCAACCCGAACCCGCAGCAGGCTCGGGTTACCCAGCCCGGCCCCGAACCCGCAGCAAACTCACCCAGCCCAACCCCGAACCCGCAGCAAACTCACCCAGCCCGGCCCCGAACCCGCAGCAAACTCACCCAGCCCGGCCCCGAACCCGCAGCAAACTCACCCACCCAACCCCGAACCCGCAGCAAACTCACCCAGCCCGGCCCCGAACCCGCAGCAAACTCACCCAGCCCGGCCCCGAACCCGCAGCAAACTCACCCAGCCCAACCCCGAACCCGCAGCAAACTCACCCACCCCAACCCCGAACCCGCAGCAAACTCACCCAGCCCAACCCCGAACCCGCAGCAAACTCACCCACCCCAACCCCGAACCCGCAGCAAACTCACCCAGCCCGGCCCCGAACCCGCAGCAAACTCACCCAGCCCGGCCCCGAACCCGCAGCAGGCTCGGGGTACCCAGCCCACACTTTATAACCCCCGTGCTCATCGGGCAGGCACGGCTGTTTGCACTCCTCAGGATCAGTGCAGCTGTAATTTATTGGGAAATATTCCCTCCTGCACTATCCTCACAAACCAACTTTCCCCAGGGAATGACCTCGGCCTGGGCCAGGGAGGTCAGGGTGGGAATTGGGAAATTCCTAAATGGAAAGGGCAGTGATGGAGTCCCAAACCCTGGGGGGATTTCAAATCCCTGTGCATGTGGCACTTGGGGACGTGGGGCAGTGCTGGCGCTGGGAGTCTCCATAATCTTGGAGGGATTTTCCAACAGAAACATTCCCGTGATTCCAGCCCCAGAGCCCAGAGGGTGCTCAGTGTGTGACCTCAGCAGGAGGAGCTGGAACAGCCCAGGGACATCTCCTTGCTCATGGGATCGTGTCCTGGAGCAGGGTCCCTCACTCTGAGTCCACCCGAACACAGATCCACGTTTTCCATCCCATTTACTTTGGGGTAAAAAAGGCCCCAAAAGCGTATTTACACTTTTTTCTGCTCCTCTCATGGCTGAGCTACACAGCACAGATTTAATTTGTGTTCATTTACATCCCACACTGCAGCTCAGAGTTTTCCTAATTACACACTGACACAGCAAAGCAGCTCATTTGAAGAGTTTCCACGAGTGTCCCTGCATTCCCAACCTTTGGCACGAATATCACGGAGTTTTATTAATGCAATTAATGCTAAAACAAAGGACTGCTCTCATTGCACTCCTGGATTCTGGAGTTGAGTCAGGATCACAACACTGCAGCCACAGGCAATAAATCAGGGCTGGCTGGATGGACTTGCCTTCGTTAGCAGCCTTTAAATTTGGAGGAGGAATTGATGCACAGAGCTGCCTTTGGAGCCTGATGGGTTTATTGCACGGAGAGCAGAGTCAATAATCTTCCTGCTGCTCTGATTAATGATTCTGGAGAGTGTCTCTCCACATTCTTGGAAGCTTTCCTGAGAAGGAGCAATGAGCTGGTCAAGGAAGCAAATAACTCTCACAAATGAAAAGCTGTTGGATAAATTCATCTCAGAGCGGGGCTGGGCCAGGAGTTGTTCCCTCCTTGTGACCAGAGGGAAAAGGAGCCAAGGGGGGGCCGTGGGCACAGTGGGAAGTTGTGATGGGAAAAGCACCAAGGGCAGCAGGGAGCATGGAATTACCTCTGCAACATCCCAGGCCAGTTCAGTGTGTGCACAAACACAGAATCCCAGAATTGTTTGATTGGAAAAACTCTCCCAAACCCATCCAGTCCAGTTTTTCTCCCAACACTGCCAGGGCCAGCACTGCCTCATGTCCCCAAGTGCCACAGGGCTTTGAAATCCCTCAGGGATGGGGACTGCACCACTGCCCTTTCCATTCAGGAATTCCCCAATTCCCAGCCTGAGGCTGTTCCTTCTCCTCCTGTCCCTGTTCCCAGATCCCAAATCCCCCCGGCTGTCCCCTCCTGTCAGGGAGTTGTGCAGAGCCACAAGGTCCCCCTGAGCCTCCTTTTCTCCAGCCTCAGCCCCTTCCCAGCTCCCTCAGGAATTCTCCATTCCCTTCCCAGCTCCCTCAGGAATTCTCCAGCCCCTTCCCAGCTCCCTCAGGAATTCTCCAGCCCCTTCCCAGCTCCCTCAGGAATTCTCCAGCCCTTTCCCAGCTCCCTCAGGAATTCTCCAGCCCTTTCCCAGCTCCATTCCCTTCCCTGGACACGCTCCAGCCCCTCCAGGGCTCTCAGAGCTGTCCCAGCACTGGAGGTGCCCCAGCAGTGCCAGCACAGGGGACAAGGACACTGCCCTGGCCCTGCTGCCACCCCAGAGCTGGCACAGCCCAGGGGCCTCTTGCCCACCTGGGCACACCTGGGCACACCTGGGCACACCTGGGCTCGTGTCCAGCCGCTGTCACAGCTCCCCCAGGGCCTTTCCCAGCCTGGAGCTGTGTTGGGATGTTCTGACCAACCTGCAGGACCTGGCACAACTGCCTGGAGTCTCTGCAGGAGCTCCCTGCTCTTTCCCAGGGCCAGCCTGAGTTCCCAAAAATCCCCGTGGGCACTGGAAAACTGGGTGTGGGAACAGGATGGCTGCCTGAGCAGGGAGGGGACAGAGCAACCTGGAGGCTTTTTCCCTTCCTGGGGTGAGGAAACTCCTCCCTGTCCCAGCTCAGCTTCGTGCCCTGTCCAGGGCTTCATCCCCATGGTTCCTGAATTAATGCCTTGATCTGACTGCAGGGCTGGGGTTTGCATCTCATCTGGGCGGTGTCCCCACACACTCACTGTCCCCACACACTCAGTGTCCCCACACACTCACTGTCCCCACACACTCACTGTCCCCACACACTCAGTGTCCCCACACACCTGCCCAGGCTGGGCTCCTGCCCTAAAACCTTTTCCCAGGCTGGGCTCCTGCCCTAAAACCTTTCCCAGGCTGGGTCCCTGCCCTAAAACCTTACCCAGGCTGTGTTCCTGCCCTAAAACCCTGCCCAGTCTGGACTCCTGTCCTCAACCCCTGTCTAGGCTGGGTCCCTGCCCTAAACCCTGTCCAGGCTGAGCTCCTGTCCCTAAACCCTGCCCAGTCTGGGCTCCTGTCCTCAAACCCTGCCCAGTCTGGGCTCCTGACCTAAAAACCTTACCCAGAATGGGCTCCTGCTCTAAAACCTTACCCAGGCTGTGTTCCTGTCCTAAAACCCTGCCCAGGCTTAAACCCGTGCCCACGCTGAGCCGAGCAGGAGGGCCCAGAGTGGACCCCCAGCCCCCGTGATTGGCACCTTCCATGGGCATTGGGGTGCCCTGCAGCTAATTAGGAGCTTAACGATGCTCAGGGCTCGTTGGGGAGCTTCAGCTGAAAACTAAAAAATTAAAGTTCAGCGTTTGCTCCAGGCTTTTTCTAAATAAAGCAGTCCAGTAATTTGGTTTAAAACATGTTTTATTTAAAACATGCACAATTTGTTTAGAGGTGATTAAAACCAGCATGAGATAAATGAAGAAAGACCTATTTGGGGCTCAGTGAATCATTTCATTCAAACTGAAAGACATGGGAACGTTTGCAGCTTCCCAGTCGATGTATAAGGCACACAAACTCTTCGGATAAAAAGGTGATTTCAGAAAGAAGTTGAGAAAATGACCCCCTGCTGCTTTCTGGCTTTGTTCGAGCCAAATCTGGTGTTCCTGGGATCAGCCCCGTGCTCAGCCTGGGCTGGTTAATCCTCCTGCCCTGGCTGCTGTGTGCAAAACCACACTAAAAATACTGGGATTGGGGGGTGGGGGGAAGGAGAGAATAGAAACCCCACTCCTGCTCCCTCTGGCTGCTGCCAGAGCTGCCAGAATAGCGCCCTGCCTTTAATCTGGGGTGGGATTTGGTTATTTGGGGGGCAGCAGAGATTATTTCTGACTCTTGCCTATTTTTAGGAGCGGTGCTTTGCCAAGCTGCTCTGCCATTCCTGTGCTCGGTGCCATTCCAGAACTGCAGGTAGCAGCCACATTTCAGAGATTTTACCCCAAAATCAGCGGATTGAGGTAAAAAAAAAAAAGCAGGGATGCAGGAGAAGGAATCCGTGGCTGTGAAGGGCAGGGAGAGCTGTGGTGGCCAGCAGAGCACCCGGAGGATGTGGAGATGTGCAGCAACCTAAAACCAGGAGGAGATAACCATCAACCCTGACCTGCACCTGGCCCGGGCTCTGAAATTCCAGCCTCGTGCCCAGTAATTAAAAAATAAAGAGCCCCTTTTGGCAGGCACTTCACAGAGCCTCACGTGCTGCTTGGATCTGCTGAGGCTCCGAGGAAAATCCTCCCTGGAGAAGATCCCTGGGGCGTCCCTTCCCCTCCCCAGGGCTGCTGGGCAGCAGGAGGGGCTGGGAGCCCCTGCTCCAGCTCCCCAGGTTGTCTCCTGTGCCTGGAGCATCCTCAGCAGGCACCAGGAATTGGTACCCAGGGAGACGGCTCTGCTGGGCTGGGCCAGTTTCCATGGAAATGCAGAGCTCTGCGTTCTTCTGGAAGTTTTCCTGGAAGGGGAGATGGATGGAGTGGGAGAGGGAGGGCAAGGAGATGAGATCCACACTGCCAGAGGGCAGGGCTGGGTGGGATTTTGGTGCAGGAATTGTTCCCTGGCAGGGTGGGCAGGGCTGGCACAGGGTGCCCAGAGCAGCTGTGGCTGCCCCTGGATCCCTGGCAGTGCCCAAGGCCAGGTTGGACACTGGGGTTGGGATCACCTGGGACAGTGGGAGGTGTCCCTGCCCATGGCCCTGGATGGGATTTAATGTTCCCTGCCCAGCCCAAACCATCCTGGCATTCTCTGATCCAGTGTCCCATCCCAGCAGGGATCACTGCTGAGCCCCTTGTGCCGTGCAGCCCTGGGAATGCAGGAGCTGGGGCTGCTGCTCCCTCCTCCACCCCGGAGAGCTGGCACAGGAGCTCGGGGCTGGTGACTGAGCAATCTGGGCTCTGGGCTTGGCTTTGGTGTGCCTCTGGTGGGGGTGGTACAAAGGAGATGCCTCTGGGAGGTGGGAAGGGAATTCCAGCGGTGGGTGCAGCACCCAAACAGCAGCTGCTGATCTTTGGGTGCTGCAGGGCCCCTCTGGGTGCCCTCCCCTGCCCCTCGTGCCACGCTGGGGATCAGCAGCACTTCCATGGGGGATTCCTTTAAAATTCCCAATTCCATCGGCTGCTCACCTCCCTCTGCAGAGCAAAACCTGAGCGAGGGCACAGATTCCGGGGGACATCCAGGGGACACCGTGAGGGCTGGAAGCGCTGGGGGTTGTTATTTTCCCTCGGCTTCCAGGGTCAAAAACCACTTTGGAATTCCAGAAGCACCTTCTGGAATATTGAGGAGCAGCAGCTCAGAGCGAGTAGAGCCTTCCTTGGCTCTCCTTGCTGTTCCCAGCAGGGAATTTCCCAAGCTCTGCCCACCAGCACAGGGGGCTGTGCTGCCCACGAGGAGGGCACGGAGCAGCCTTGGATCCAGCACACACCCATGGCTCAGAGTGAACCTGCGAGGGTGGAAACACTGGAATGTTCCAAGGGCACAGGGATTTCTTCACCTGGAACTTACATCATCTCCCAGAACACGAAATGGAGAGAGTTCCGAGAGGAATCACTGGAAAAATCCCCTGAGCAGCCCAGAATGTGGGCACTGGGTGCCGCAGAGGTGCCTGAGCCGTGGATATTCAGAATTTGGGGAACACATCTGGAATTGACACTTTTCCCCAGTTGCCTGTGGGCTCCCTGGCTTTGCTGCCAGAGCAGCATTGCCATGAGCCAACCCTCAGCCCATCCCTTCGGAAAAATGAATTCCAATTTCCCATCAGCGCTGCCCATCTCTGCCCTTGCTCCTGCCTGGGGTTTGTGTTTCAGTGGGAAAAGCTATTCCCAAACCTTCCCCATTCCTCTCTGACTCGTGGCAAGGCAAGGCAGGAGGAAGAGGATGATTCCCCTTCTTCCCATGGCAGCTTCTCCCTTAAACACGGCTGGGAGTCCCGGGATCATCCAACCCTGCCAAAACCTGCCAGGCTACAGAGCAGAGCCGAGCCAAGCCTCCAAAGGTGAAAACCGGGGGAGAAACCAGACAAAGACAAAAACTGGGGCTGGATTTTTGTGCTGTAAACCCAGCTGGGAGCACGGACTGGGGAATTGGGAATGGAAAAAGGAAAGGGAAAGGAAAGGGAAAGGAAAGGGAAAGGAAAGGAAAGGAAAGGGAAAGGAAAGGAAGGAAAGGGAAAGGAAAGGGAAAGGAAAGGGAAAGGAAAGGGAAAGGAAAGGGAAAGGAAAGGGAAAGGAAAGGAAAGGAAAGGGAAAGGAAAGGGAAAGGAAAGGGAAAGGAAAGGGAAAGGAAAGGGAAAGGAAAGGGAAAGGAAAGGGAAAGGAAAGGGAAAGGAAAGGGAAAGGAAAGGGAAAGGAAAGGGAAGAAAGGGAAAGGAAAGGGAAAGGGAAAGGGAAAGGAAAGGAAAGGGAAAGGAAAGGGAAAGGAAAGGGAAAGGAAAGGGAAAGGAAAGGGAAAGGAAAGGGAAAGGAAAGGGAAAGGAAAGGGAAAGGAAAGGGAAAGGAAAGGGAAAGGAAAGGGAAAGGAAAGGAAAGGAAAGGAAAGGAAAGGAAAGGAAAGGAAAGGAAAGGAAAGGAAAGGAAAGGAAAGGAAAGAAAGGAAAGGAAAGGAAAGGAAAGGAAAGGAAAGGAAAGGAAAGAAAGGAAAGGAAAGGAAAGGAAAGGGAAGGAAAGGAAAGGAAAGGAAAGGAAAGGAAAGGAAAGGAAAGGAAAGGAAAGGAAAGGAAAGGAAAGGAAAGGAAAGGAACGGGGGGGATCAGTGGGATGGGGCAGCAGGAGCAGAGAGGAGCTGGCCAGGCAGGAGCCCAGGGCAGGCAGCCAGGGCCAGCCGGGTGCAGATGGCCGGGACTGGGGGAGTGCTCGGGGGGGCTGGACTCGCCTGAGCTCCCCGGAGAGACTCCCCCAGCTCCAGCAGCCCCGCGGCACAGCCAGCCCCTGCTTTGGGGTCCTGCTGCTGCCCCGAGGATGCTCCCAGTTTGGGAGGGAGCCCAAACCCCTGTGCCTGGCTGGGAGATGCCCCAGGGCCACCGGGGAGCTGCCCGAGCACCTTCCAGAGCCTGCAGCTCCAAACTCCTTGTGCCAATCTCCTGCAGCATCCCAGGGACCGGGACAGAGCCCAGGGACAGGGACAGAGCCCAGGGACAGGGACAGGGACAGAGCCCAGGGACCGGGACAGAGCCCAGGGATAGGGACAGAGCCCAGGGACAGGGGCAGAGCCCAGGGACAGGGACAGAGCCCAGGGACAGGGACAGGGACAGAGCCCGAGCTGCTCCCCGGGGCTGAGTGAGCTGGACACGGCACGGATTTCCTCCCTGCTCCTTGTGACGACACAATTCCCCCCAGGAAGGCAATCCCGCCTCCTCGGCAGCCAGGAGCCCCTTCTGGCACGGGAAATGCGGTGCCAGCACCTGACCCAGGCCTTGGCTCCAGCCCTGGTCACGTTTTCCCATTACCTCATGTTTGGTGTCACCTCCACAGCCACACTCCTCCTGTCCTGGAGGGTCACTTCAAACTGCTGCGGGTTTTATCATATAAAAACATGTCAGAAAAAGCTTTAAAATAGAAATCTCTATTTAGATCAGGCTTAAAGGATGAAAGCATCCATGCAGGGGAGGAGGGGACATTAGGACACCTCTGCAGGCACTCCTGCACAGGCAGCTGAAGGTTTATAAACCACACAGTGATGGTTGATTTTCTTCCAGGGGAGCTGAACCATTGCCACTGGTTTTGGATGAGCTCTGAGGATGAAGGGAGGTTTGTGAGAGCTGCCCCTGCCCCGTGGCTGTGGCAGGGATCCCCCCATGGGGTTGTCTCAAAGGAGGGTCGGTGTTTTCCATGTCTGGGAGGGAAGGGGAGCTGCCTGTGCTGGCAGAGCTGTGCCAGGGTGTGCATGGCAAACACCCAGATCGGGCTGGGAGACTGGAGATCCTACACATGCCACAGCCTGACATCCCTGACAGCTCCCTGGGCACAGCCAGGTACATTCAGAGTGACCAGGGTCTGCTGGGTCCAGCCAAGGAGAGGTGGAGAAGAGACCCAGGACCCCCAGGCCCGTCCCTTGCTTGGATCCCACCAGCACCCAGCACACCCTCACAGCACGCTGGGCTTCTGCTCAGTGGCCACAGGGGAATATTTCAAACCTGGTCACCACCCTGGTCCCCATGATGTCCTGAAGCTCCAAATTCCAGGGTCACTGAGCACTGCAGGGTGAAGTTTTACCTTTGATTTGCTGAAACCCACGGTCTGGCCATTGCCCTGGGCTCCCCTCCTCTCGTGTGAGGAGACAAACAGGGAATAATGGGATAGCACCGAACATTTCCACACTCTGATCATTGCCTGCATCCCTCCATCCCCTCTTTTATTTCCAGCCTGACCCTCAGGGCTCATTCCCTGCCTCTCCCTGAGTGTCCAGGGGGGGTTGTCACCTCCTTGCCTCTGTGCCAGGGCTCTGGGTGCCTTTGCAGAGGCAGCAGCTGCCCCCGGTGAGGGGAGGTGCTGCGAGACACAAATCCCAGGGATCTGCCCAAGGTGATGCCGTGACTCATCCTGGAGCCAGGAATAGCTCGGGAGCAGGGCCCTTCACGGCTGGGGCCTCACCTGGCAGGGCCTGGGCACGGGGCCACAGCCCCAGCACATCTGGAGCACAGCCCAGCACATCTGGGGCACAGCCCCAGCCCATCTGGCCTTCCAGCAGGGGCTGTGAGCACTGGGAGACAGGGAAAGCAGGCATTTAGGGAGGCCAGGGAGAGGCTCCCTCCTCTTTTCCAGCTCCTTTGCATCCCCCCTCCAGCACACCGAGGTCACCTGAGCTGCTGAGCACAGCGGGGTTATCCCCCAAACACTTGTATGAGCATCCTTTACAGAGCAAACCTTCCCCTCCCCACCCAATCCGTGCCAGAGGCCGCTGACAAATCCGCTCCCCAAAGCATCCCTGCGTGCCAGGATCGCCTCCAAATCCACGCTGGAAATCTGGAAATCTCCAAACCCAGCAGGGCCAGCAGCACAGCCCGGCCCGGCTCCCGCAGAGGCTTCACCCGGGCAGTGCCTGGGGGCCGGGGGATGCTCGGGGATCCCTCCCGATCCCTGCTGAGAGCTTCCCCCTGGGGATGGGGGGGTTTGCAGCACGGATCTGCCTTCTCCAGCCCAACTCCGAGCCAGCCTGGGTGGGAGCCATGAGCTGGGATGGCTGAATGAATGCCGGAGGGAGGGAGCTGCTCACAGCCTTTGCCTTCTCCTCCTGGCCGCTCGCTCTGTCGCGGGAGGAGCCGGCATCCACCTCCCGCTCCGCATCCAACAACCGCGGAACGCCAGCGGAAAGTATCGCAAAATGGGAGAGGAGGGGAGGGAAGGGAGCAGAGAGAGCAAACTCCGCACCTTTGGCGCTTCTAGAAGGAACAAGAGCAACAAAAGGCATTCACGAGGGGGAAAAAAAAATAGCACAGGGCGAAGGAGAGCCTGGGGAGATGCAAAGCCGGGCGAGGAGCAGCCCACGGTGGGACAGGAGCCAAGGCTGCGGAGCAAGGGCCGGAGCCGCGGGGATGCCCCGCAGCCTCCCAAAACCCTGCCCTGCGGGAAGGCAAAGGCTCCTTCCTGCACACCTGGGGCTCCACAGCCGTGTGGGGCTGCGGGAAGGATGCTGGGCACACACGCACGCAGAGCGGCAGAGATTTGTTAAAAATATCGCGATTATTAGTTAAAAAGAGAGAAGGAAGGGGGGGGGGAAAAATGAAAAACAGAAGGAGAGAAAAGGGGGAGGGGAGGAGGGAAGGGGGAGGGAAGGGGCATGGCGTCACGGGAGAGATTTCCTTATTGGGGCTCCCTAGCCTACATCCTGAGTCCATATATGGGCATTTACGTCACGGCAGCCTCGCTGGGGACTCCAGAAATGGCTGCGGCGGAAGGTCGGAGCAGCCCCGCTCCCGCTATAAAGGGGGCGGCGGGGAGGGAGCTCCGGGTGTCCGCTCGGGCTGCGCCGCCGCCGGGCCCTGCCTGCCCCCCCCCCGCCCCTGCACCCCCCGCACTGCCCCAAGCACCCAGGGGCACCCCCTGAACCGTCCCTGGCACCCGCCCCGAGCATCCCGAGCATCGGTGCGGGCACCCCCCGCCTCATCCCTGAGCATCCCGAGCATCGGTGCGGGCACCCCGAGCGCTCCCAGCCCATCCCGGGCTCGCCTGGAGCATCTCCAGCCTCCCCCCTGAGCATCCCCGGCTCTCCCTGAGCATCCCCGGCTCGTCCCAGCCCGCCCCCCCTGCACCGGCCGCGTCTCCAGGGAAGATGCTCAACGTTATGGATTTCTCCTGCCCGGACCCGCTTTACTCCAAGTACGAGGAGAGCTGCGAGATGAAAACCGGAGACCTGCAGGGCTTGGGGCAGCCTGAGCAGCAACTTCTGGCAGAGGCCGATTTCCTTGGAGGTAAGGACGGGGTGGGGGGGAGCCGGGCAGGGATGAGGGACCCCGCTGGGAATGATCGCTGCATCCAAGAATCGGGAACCTTCCCCTCCTCCGCCCTCAGCCCCGGGACTGGGGGTTCAACAGCCCCCGCTAGCTCAGGGCGGGGGTGCTGAGGGTCCTGCTGGGTCCTGCTGGGGCAGGGGATGAATCCCAGGGCTCCCCGTGCGCTTCCAGGGACGGAGACCTCGCAGTGACGCACCAGGCTCCCGCTGCTCCCCTGCATCCCGCCCCCAGCCCCGCATCCCTGCAGCCCTCTCACCACTCTGTTCTGGTTCCCAGGTGAGCTGCTGGGTGTCCCCGGCAGCGGCGGGGCCGTGGATTACTCCGTGCTGGGCAGCCAGCCCTCCCCTTCCCTCAGCTACACCGGCAGCTTCTTCATCAAGGCGGTACCGGAGCACCCGCAGGATCAGGAATCTCTCTTCAACCTGATGTCGGGGATCTTGGGCATCTCCCCCTTCGCCTCCTCCTCCGAAGGCCACCAGAGGCACCTGGACGCTCTTTACCCGTGTCCCGAGGTGGCTCAGAGCCAACTGGACCTGTACTCGCCGTGCCAGCCCGAGCTGAGCGGTTCCAGCCCAGCCCCGTTCCCCGAGCCGGGCTACGGCGCCTTCCCCGCGGCCGAGGGCGCTCAGCCCCTGCAGGCACAGCCCTCCCTGGCAAACACCTCCCAGTGCTTCTTCCAGCCCAAGCTCCTGGACAGCAAACAGGACATCAAGCTGTCCTCCGGCTCGCCGCCCCTGGACAAGTTCAAGGCCTCGTGTGCCCAGTGGGAGCCGCTCTCCCAGCAGCACCAGGCCTACCTGCCCGCTGGCTTCCACTCTCCCGAAGGCTTCCCGGCCACCGAGAGCGGCCAGGGGCTGTTCCACCCGCTGGGCTCCAAGATGGAGAGCGTCCTGTCCGTCAGCTGCCAGTCGGAGCTGGGCAGCCTGGCAGAGGACCCCGCCTGCTTTGGAACCCATCTGGGCTTCGGCTGCGAGCCAGAAAACTTCCCAGCCCGCGGGGACTTCGGCGACGCCAAGATCCACAACATCCCCGCGCCCTTAATGCCGGACTTCGACGCCTCCTTGGCCCAGCCCGAGGTGCTGCCGGGCCTGCTGAGCTCCGCCGAGCTCCTCCATCCTCACCCTTCTCCTTCTGTCCCCCCCACGGACTTTCTGGGCCACTCCACGTCCTCGTCGCTGCCGTCGCTGCTGCCCGCCACCCCTCCCGCTCTGGCCGAGCCCAAGAAGAAGACGCGGAGGAGCAAATGTTCCTCCAAGTGTTTCTGCCCCAAGCCCCACGAGAAGGCGTTCGCCTGCCCGGTGGAGAATTGCATCCGCAGCTTCGCCCGCTCCGACGAGCTCAACCGGCACCTGCGCATCCACACGGGCCACAAACCCTTCCAGTGCCGCATCTGCCTGCGCAACTTCAGCCGCAGTGACCACCTCACCACGCACATCCGCACCCACACGGGCGAGAAACCCTTCTCGTGCGACACCTGCGGCCGCCGCTTCGCCCGCAGCGACGAGAAGAAGCGCCACAGCAAAGTGCACCTCAAGCAGAAAGCGCGGACCGAGGAGAAGCTCAAGGGTTTGGGGTTCTTCTCCGTGGGGCTCTCCTTCGGGACACTCTGAAGCTGCGGCCTGAGCCATGGCAGGCGGCGTTTCCCGAGGTCCCCCGAGCATCTCAAGGGAGAGCCGGGGTGGGAATTCCCTCCTGGAGGAGAGGAGAGGAGAGGAGGAGGCGGTGGAGGAGCCGTGCCGGGCCCCGGAGGGAGGCGAGGCGATGCCCGGGGCCGGAGCGCTCTCTCTGCGGGGATGGGATGTGGCAGCCCCGGCCTCCAGAGCCACCCTCGAACCGCAGGCACTGAGCCCATCCTACAGCTCCTGTTCCAAGGAGGGGGAAGGAAAAGCCGTGTACAGACACGAATCACCACCGAGGTGGGTTTTTGGGACACTCAGCGTTCGTGATTTCCCGGCGCCTCGCGGGATGTTCCTGGCTGCAGATTTTCCGGCGGCACGGTCGGGGCTGCGGCTGCTCCGGTCCTTTCTCCCCAGGGAGAGAGATTCCACCGGGCTCTGGCAACCGGTGCTAACAGGCCCTTGGAAAGGTGATTTCAATATTATTGTTATTATTATTATTATTATGTTTGTAAAAAGAAAAGGCCTCTATCAGGAATATTTCAAATTTGTGTCTATTTTTCTAATTAAAGATCCAAGCCCTCTCTGAGGTTGCTCTCTGCCTTTCCATCCTGTGTTTCCGTCGGGTTTTTGACTTTCTGCTGCTGCATTTTGGGGTAAAAAGGTGTTTCCATAATTAGCAGGGAGAAAAGGCTCTGTCAATGCAGCGGGGTGGTTGGTGACACCTCCTGAGCATCCTCAGAGCCCAGTGGGGGCTCATCCCTGGAGGAGGATTTCATCCTGGGGCAGAGCAGCAATCCCAGCTCCCTGTGCTGGAGGACGTGGCTCTGGGATTGTTCTGATGGGAGGAATTCCATCATTTCTGGAGGAATCTGCCCCTCTCCTGTGGGGATCCCAAAGCCCAGCCCAGAGCCCCCATTCCAGGATCCTGGCTCCCACGGGGATGTGGGTGTCCCTCGGCTTCACCCTCAGGAAATGGGATCAGGTTCCCATTCCCCATTTCCAGCCTGGCTCAGCCCCAGGGCTGGAGAGATGCAGGCAGGATGAGGAGCCCCTCACAGAGGGAGGCTCTTTATTCCCTCCCTTCTGGAATTTTAGATGCTGGTTCCCGTCTCCCGGGGTGGCACAGGAGGCGCTGCTGCAGCCAGGAATGTCCCTCCCATGGAAGAACCTCCCTCTTCTGGTGGTTAAAAGTCACTTAAAATCACGAAATTCCCCAAATCT
This sequence comes from Sturnus vulgaris, assembly GCF_052056855.1. Classification (NCBI taxonomy): domain Eukaryota; kingdom Metazoa; phylum Chordata; class Aves; order Passeriformes; family Sturnidae; genus Sturnus; species Sturnus vulgaris. The sequence goes on from NC_142246.1 coordinate 547,731, forward strand.
CGTCCTTCCAGTGGGAGATGCTCGGATGGGGCACGCCGAGCTTTGGTCTCCGTGAATCAGGAGAAGGTGCCAGTGGGAATGGAGCAGGGCCAGGGCCATTGTCATGGATGCTCAGGTGATTTAGGGTGCTTTGCTTGCAGAGGGAGGGAACTGGGCAGGGAAGGGCACAGCTGCAATCTGCTCTTTCCTTTTCTCAGGGATTTTGTCCCCCCCAGCAGCCCTGCAGAGGGGGGATCTGCCCCACAACCATATTACATGGATCATGCCCCTAAGCCCTTTGTCAACAGGAGGACTGGAGCATTCCAGGGATAAACACCAGTAATCCCAGGAGAATCCCAGTGTCCCAGCAGAATTCCAGCATCTCAGTAATCCCATTTGATTCCCAGTGTCCCAGGAATCCCAGTTGAGTCCCAGTGTCCCAGTAATCCCAGTTGAGTCCCAGTGTCCCAGTAATCCCATCTGATTCCCAGTGTTCCAGTAATCCCATTTGATTCCCAGTGTCCCAGGAATCCCAGTTGAGTCCCAGTGTCCCAGTAATCCCAGTTGAGTCCCAGTGTCCCAGTAATCCCATCTGATTCCCAGTGTTCCAGTAATCCCAGTTGAGTCCCAGTGTCCCAGCAATCCCAGAAGGAAACCTGGCTGAGGAGGAAATCCCAGATTTTCCCAAAGATGTGTCCCTAAAATCTCACACCCCGATAGCACCCAAGGGTGCTCGTGACCCTCGGGTGAACCCTCCCAGTGTGTGGGAGCCTAATCCTGAGCCAAGACCACTCCAAGGGGTGCAGATGACCCTGGACACCCAGGAAAGCCTTTTCTGGGGAGACACCCGAGCTTCTGTGGTCAGTGAGGAGCTCGGGGTTCCTCTGGGATGGGGCTGGGTTGGCGATGTCAGATCCCCCCTCTCTGGGGGATGTCAGAGCCGAGCTCTCCCTGCACCGCTGGCCATGAATGATGCAGGAGGCCTTGATTAATACCCGTCAGGAAATCGTCAATAATTGATGCTGAGCTGGAAGCTCTGCAGAGGCACCGCTCCAGCCTTGGCCCTCTGCTGCTCCGGCCAGCACTGCCAGGGAGGTGGGAGGGATGGGACACACCCCACAGCCACCCTATTGCCACTCCCAGCCACCCCATAGCCACTCCCAGCCATCCCAGCCACCCTACAGCCACCCCCAACCACCCCACAGCCACCCCATAGCCACTCCCAGCCACACCAGCTACCCACAGCCACCCCACAGCCACTCCCAACCACCCCACAGCCACCCCACAGCCATCCCCAGTCATCCCACAGCCACCCCATAGCCACTCCCAACCACCCCACAGCCATCCCCCGTCATCCCACAGCCACCTCACAGCCACCCCATAGCCACTCCCAACCACACCCAGCTACCCACAGCCACCCTATAGCCACCCCCAACCATCCCGCAGCCACCCCATAGCCACTCCCAGCCACACCCAGCTACCCACAGCCACCCCACAGCCACCCCATAGCCATCCCACAGCCCCCCCCAGCCACACCCAGCTATCCACAGCCACCCTATAGCCACCCCCAACCACCCCACAGCCATCCCCAGTCATCCCACAGCCACCCTACAGTCACCCCCAGCCACCCCACAGCCATCCCCAGTCACCTCACAGCTCCCTACAGTCACCCTACAGCCACCCCCAGTCACCCCACAGCCAGGGTTAAACCAGAGCACTCAGGAACCGTCTGGGGAACAAGCCAGGCCTGAGACAGGATGCTCAGGGGTTCAATCAGGACCAGGACAGGGATTAACCAGGGCAGCCATGGACCAGAGCAGGACCAAGCTGGGAACCAATCCAGGGTAATCAGTGGGTAATTAACCCAGAGCAATCAGAGATTGGACTGGGACCAGGTCAGGGGGCTTGGAGACCTCCTGAGACCAAACCAGGGTATTCAGGGACCAGAGCAGGACCAAGCTGGGAATCAAGCCAGGGTACTCGGGGACTGGATGAGGACCAAGGCAGGGATTAGGCCAGGATGATCAGGTACCAGCTCAGGACTAAGGCGGGAACCAAGGCAGGATGCTCAGGCACTGGATCAGGACCAATGCAGAATACTCAATCGATTAGGATCAAGCCAGGGATGAAGAGAGGATGATCAGGGACTGTCCTGGGAGCGAGGCCGTGCCCAGGGCTGTGTGCCCAGCCCGGGATGGGGCAGGAGCAGCGCAGGTGCCCCGGCTGGGGCCACAAACCCGACACCGCATCCCTGGGGAGGATGCTCCGGGTGATCCCGGCCAGGAGCTGCCAGGGGCTTCAGCGGTGGGGCCAGGGTGGTGCGGGCTCGGGCCCGGGGGGCTGCCGCGGCACACGCCGTGTTGGTGGGGAGCAGGCAGAGGGAGCTGTGCGGGAGAACCGGCAGAGAGCAGCCCCGGCTCCGGCTGCAGGGGAGGAGGCGGCTGCCGGCGCTCGCCCTCCGCCTTCCTCCATCCCTGCATCCCTCCCTCCTCCCTCGCTCGCCATGCTGAGCCCGCGCTGAGCCCCCGGCGCCCCGGGGACTCTTCATCCCCAGGGTGCCCAGAACCGCCACCCTCCCAGCACCCCGCCGGGGCCTTCAGCCTCGGCTTCCTTCCTTCCTCCTCCTCCTCCTCCGCCTCCTCCTCCTCCTCCTCCTCCCCCCACCCGCAGCCACCACCCTCTCTCCCTCCTTCCCCAGGGCCTGCCTGGCATGGAGGTGCTGGCCGCAGGGAGCCGGATGCTTCCCGCGGGCTGCATCCCTCCTGCCCCGCATCCCCGTGCCCGCATCCCCGGTGCCCCGCATCCCCCCGCCCCGGCACAGCCCTGAGCCCTCGCAGCCGCCTCCTTTGTGCTGCGGAGCGGCTGTGCGGGCTCCGGCCCCCACCCCGCACCCCCCGGCTCGGGGGTGGCCCGCGGGCGAGCGGGAGAGATGCTACCCTCGCCGGAGGAGCCCAGCGCGGGAGCTCGGCGACCAGAAGCAGGTATGGGGCTACAGAGGATGGGATGGAGCGGGGATGGTGCCCTGGGAGGTGGTGGCTTGTCCCCAGGATGCTCCTCACCCAGGGCCCCCGGGAGCAGGGGGACGCAGTGGGGACAAAGCCGCTGCCGGGATGCGAGGACGGACCCGCCGCTCCCTGCTCCGGGGGCTGTGGAGGGGGACAAAAAACCCACCCGGATTTTCATGCCCACCTCTCCCGAGCCCCCCGTGCCTCAGCCCCAGCCGTCCTCGCCCAGCACGGGGAAGGATGGGGACCAGCATCCTCCATGCCGGCAGCATCCCCCACCGCCTCCCTTCTCCATCCCCCTCTTCAACCAGGCAGGGGAGCTGCCTGCTGGTGATATTTTTTGGGTTTTTTGGGGCTAGGGGGGGAGGGCAGAAATATCGTCAAACAATGCGAAGAAAGGCTCCATGATGGATGGCAGGTAGCGGCGCTGGAGCAGCCCGGGGATGCTGCAATCCCGGCGCTCGGGAGCGTTTCCCGGCTCCGGATGCCTGTGGGTTTTATGAGCGTGGCCGCCGTAGTAATGACTCCACGAATCATTCCCTCAAATCCTGCTCGTTGCTGTGGAGATGGGAGCCAGGAGAGCTTTTGGTTTTGCGGCCGGGCTAGAACCTGCCCAGGACAAGGAGCGGGCTCCGGGTGCTTCCCCATCCACCTGGGCCGGACCCTGCCTTGGATTTTAGCCGGGGAAATTCGGGCTGAGGCTGCCCGGGTGTCCCGGGGGATGTGGGCAGGGATCCAGGCCTGAGGCAGCACGGCACATTCCCCATCCCTGCGCTGGAAAAGCGCTTTCTCATCCCCCCGGCAGCGGCCGAAGTTGCCGGACGTGCTTTGTGCTCGCCGGGGTTCGGGTTCCGGCCGGGCCGAGCCCGTGGTGGCCCAGGTGGGGTCAGTGTGGGAAGGGGGTGTTTGGTAACGACCCCAAAACGCAGCCAAGCGGGTCCCAAACCCTCCCGGCTCGTCTTGCTTTTATTTCTTGCACGGGTTTCTTGCCTTTGCTGATTTTTTCCCTTAAAAAATGGTTTCCCAGCCTCATGGCCTGGTTGCCCCTCTGGGAGGATGCTGAGCCACCAGGGATGCTGCCCTGGGGACCAGCAGCCGTGGATGGATGTTCCGTGGCGTTCAGGGCTCACCAACTGGTGGCTGTGGGATGCAGGAGGGCTCTGAGGGCTTTGAGGGTGGTGGGAAGAGCCATTTGTGGGATATTGCAGAGGGATGAGCAGGGGATACTCCCACCCTTGGGAGCCCTGGGTGTTCTGGGGTAAAATCATTGCAGTTTTCATGTTTGAATGACAAAGGAATGAAAAATGAAAATATTGTGCCCTGAGGTGTGTTTGTGCCCCCCCAGGCTGGATGGCAGCCTCCTGGGTTGGATTTTCACTGGTTTATCCCATCTCACAAGGGTGGGGTTTCTCCAATTTGTGCCATGGAGGATTTTGTGAGTGGGGGATGAACCAGGTCCCACAGGGACCCTCACCCACCCAGGCAGGAAAGGCCACCCTGTCCTCTGCATTGGACAGCGTGGGGGGCCCAGGGATGGAGGAGAACCCTTGGGGATCAATCCCAATCCAGGATTTGACAGTGTGAGGGCCCAGGGATGGATGGGAACCCTTGGGGATCAATCCCAATCCAGGATTTGACAGTGTGGGGGCCCAGGGATGGATGGGAACCCTTGGGGATCAATCCCAATCCAGGATCAGTGTGGGGGGCCCAGGGATGGAGGAGAACCCTTGGGGATCAATCCCAATCCAGGATCAGTGTGGGGGCCCAGGGATGGAGGAGAACCCTTGGGGATCAATCCCAATCCAGGATCAGTGTGGGGGCCTAGGGGTGGATGGGAACCCTTGGGGATCAATCCCAATCCAGGATTGAACAGTGTGGGGGCCCAGGGGTGGGTGAGAACCCTTGGGGATCAATCCCAATCCAGGATCAGTGTGGGGGGCCCAGGGATGGATGGGAACCCTTGGGGATCAATCCCAATCCAGGCTTCAGAGTGTGATCCAGCAGGAGTGGGTCAGCCTTTGCCTGCAGCAGATCCCAGCACCTGCTCCTGGTGTGGGACACAGGGATGATCCTGGGCTTTGGAAATCCCTGATTAGCAGGGGTTCACTGGGTGGTGCTTGGGCAAGAGAGCCAAAGGGTCACCTCTGCCACCTCCTGTGACAATCTCAGGGTGGATGGAGCCATTCCCATGGGCTGTGCACCTTCCTGATGGCTGTGGCCATTCCCGAGGGGCGGGAGGCCTTCCCGGCCATTATGGATCTTCCCAAGGTTTTGTAGAACCACAGAATCATCCAGGTCAGAAAAGACCTCTAAGATCATCGAGTCCAGGAGCTGTGGAGCTTCCCAAGGGCTGTGGAGATTCCTAAAATCTGTGGAACTTCCCAAGGGCTGTGGGTCTTCCCAAGGGCCGTGGGTCTTCACAAAGGTTGTGGAACTTTCCAGTGGTTCTGGACCTTCCCAGGGCCCTGCACCTTCCCAGGGCTCTCACCTTCTCTAGCCCCACGTGCCCTCCCAAGGGATGTGCCTGGGTGGGAGGAACACATGAGGGTGGGATGGAGGCACAGAAGAAGCACCAAGGAGGGATTTTTGGGGACCTCCCAGCCCCGTATCTCTGACCCCCATCTCTTCCAGCGCCCGGCACCGCTCGATGCTGACACCCCCCAGTGTTCCACCCCAGGCCGTCCCCACGCCATGTCCCAGCGGATCCAGCACCGCCGTGCCGGGGTGTCCCCGGTGTCCCCAGCCCGTCCCCGGAGGCTCCGTGCCGCGCCATGAGCGGGGCCCTGCCGAGGGCCGGGGCAGCAGAGCTGAGGGATGGCCTCTCTGGACCTGCCCTACCGCTGCCCGCGCTGCGGCGAGCACAAACGCTTCCGCAGCCTGTCCTCGCTGCGCGCCCACCTGGAGTACAACCACACCTACGAGACCCTCTACGTGCTCTCCAAGACCAACAGCATCTGCGACGCCGCCGTCTTCCCGCTGGCCGCCGACGGGGCCCTGCTGGCCCCCGCCACCCGCCGGGACTACTTTGAGAGCACCTCCTTCCAGGGCAAGGACCAGCGCTTCTCCTGCGACCTGGTCCCCGCCGAGGAGCTGGAGCCGGCCCCGCCGTCGTCGCCCTCGCCCCGCTATGTGCACGAGATCGAGATCCCGCTGAGCGAGATCTTCACCCGCGGCAAGGCCGTGGCTCCCGCGCCCGCCCCGCCCGCCGCCATGGACGCGGCCTACGAGGAGGGCCTGGCCCGCCTCAAGATCCGCGCCTTCGAGAAGCTGGAGGTGGACAAGAGGCTGGAGAAGCTGACGGAGGAGGTGGAGCAGAAGATCGCCTCGCAGGTGGGCCGGCTCCAGGTGGAGCTGGACCGCAAGAGCTCGGAGCTGGAGAAGGCCAAGCAGGAGAGCCTGAGGCTGAGCCGCGAGAAGCAGGAGCTGGAGGACCGGGCGTCGGAGCTGTCCCGCCAGGTGGATGTCAGCGTGGAGATGCTGGCGTCCCTCAAGCAGGACCTGGTGCAGAAGGAGCAGGAGCTCACCAGGAAGCAGCAGTGAGTCCTTTGTCCCTGTCCCGGCCATGGTGTGGGAGGGAAGGGGTGCCTGGCAGGGAGTTCTGGAGAAGCTGTGGCTGTCCCATCCCTGCAGGGCTTCAAGGCTGGGTTGGATGGGGTTTGGAGCGGTGGGGAATAGTGGGAAGTGTCCCTGCCCATGGTAGGGGGTGGAATGGGCTTTGGGCACTCTTCCCATCCAAACAAGTCCAGAGGAGCCCAATTCCACCAGCAAACCCTCAGGGCCAGGGCTCGGGCACAGCCCCTTGGTGATCATCATCCCTCACCAGGTTCTGCATCTTCTCCCACCCACCCAGTGTCCACACACAGCTGGGCCCCTCCACAGCTGGGTCATGACCAGCCAGACCTTGTCCCAGAGCCACCAGTGCTCCCAGGACATGGCCAGCCTGGGGATCACCGAGTCACAGACTGGTTTGGGTTGAAGGACCCCTAAATCCCACCTTGTTCCCACCCCCTGCCGCGGCTGTGCCAAATTCCAGGTTTTTCTCCCAGAGGGCGTTGAAGCAGCCTGAGCAGCACCAGCTCCATTTGTGGCACTGCCACCCTCATTTCCATCCCGTGTTCCCCACCCCACACCCCCTGCCCATCCCAGTGCTGCTCCTGAGTGTCCCTCCAGCCCAGCTCGGGGTCATTCTGCCCACTGGTGTGGTCCAAGCAAAGCAGACCTCGCTCCTCAGGACTTTGAGCAGATCTGGAGGGGTCCAGCGAGGCAGTGAGGAGTTCATGGGGGACAGGAATGGCTGTGCTGGGCTGGGAACACTGCTGGGATTCCTGAAGGAATTGCTTTGATTCCCATCATCCTCTGCACATTTGTGAACGACTTTGACTCCAAAATAATGACCTGGCTCAGAAACAGCTCCCAGGGTGGGGGGATGTCCTGGGTGAGGAGCAGGGGGACCGTGGGGACACCTCCAGGTTTGGGGGCACGTGTGTGGGACAGGCAGTGAGGGGTTTGGGGGCTGCCCCATGGGGTGGGTGCTGTCCAGGGGCACCTTGGGGATATGTGGTGAGGGAATTAAGGACACCAGCGTGGATGAGGCTGGAGCAGGGCCTGGAGACAGCTAGACAGGGTAAATAGAGGGTCAGATGTCTCTTGGTGGAAGCTGGACAATGTTACCACCTAAAACCCTGGGTTCCTGCCCCAAGACTACCCCCTGCACCTCCCATTCCTCAGAGAAACCCTCCTGCCCCTCAACTGTCCCCGTCAGTCCCCGAACTCCTCCACCCCAAGGGACAAAATCCCTGCAGAGGTTGCAAGGAGAGCATGGGAAGAGGAGGTTTTCCCCTGCACGTGGGGAAGTCATCAGAAATCATTTTAATGGGTAAAGCCTCCCCTGAAAACATTGTGGGGACATTTCCCAGCCCTGCCAGCTCCAAGACACCGTGAAGCCGTTGTCCTCCTGGGAGACCTTTGGCTCCTGGGCTCCATTTCCTTTTCCAGGAGTGTTTTTCCACCCAGTCCATGGGAATGAGAGAGATAACCACGATAACCATCAGCATCACCTTACAGCTGCTGCCCAGCTCCACATTTGCCTTCCAAATCCCCTGGGGCCCCTTCCAGGAGCCTTCCCAGAGCAGCCCCAGAGCTCCCAGGCTCTGCGTGCAAGCAGCAGGCTGGGGAGAAATTAATTGATAATTAATTGGTAATTAATTGGTAATTGATAGCCAGAAGTGGGAATTATGTCACTAAGAGCTGCCCCCTCCTTTTCCTTTGTGCTTCTGAGGAGATCATTGTGTCCAGGTGTCCAAGGTCAGGTGTGCACCATCGGGGTTGGTGTCCAGGTGTGCACGGTCAGGGCTCTGAGGTCAGGTGTGTGTGGTTGGGTTTCTGTGCTCAGGTTGGTGTGTCTGGGTGTGCTCAGGTGTGTGTGGTTGGGTTTCTGTGCTCACCTTGGTGTGTCTGGGTGTGTGTGCTCAGGTGTCCAAGGTCAGGTGTGCCCCAGACAGATGTGCAAAGCTGTGTTTGTGCATCTTCAGGGGTTCCTGGATGCTGAGGGGAGGTGTGAGCAGCTCTGTGTGTGTGTACCTGGTGCACACCTGGCTGATCATGGAGCACATTTGTGTGCAGGGGTTTGGTGCCCAGGTGTGTTTTGGGCCGTGTTTTGGCATCACTGGGGTGTCTGTGCCCGTGTCCCCAGGTGTTTCCCTGGTTTTTGGGGAGCAGATGAGTTTGTGCTGGGGTGGGGTCAGTTCAGGTCGCAGAGCTGCTGTCACACTGCACGCCAGGGCTGGCCACGTTTTGGGAAACAGCCCTTCAGCAGACTCAGAGCTCCCAAACACTTGCTAATTAATGTGTTAATGAGGGAGCCGGGGCCCTGCACCCACCGGGCTGAGCAGGGGTTAAGGATGTCACTGCCATCCTCCTCCCTCACCCTGTCACACCATCACCATCCTCTTCCCTCTGCTCCACCGTGCTCAGGAGCCTGATTCCAGTCCTGGGAGTGATGCACGAGGTGCTGGGGACGTCACCTCACCCCTAAAACGAGGTGGCAACATCCCCCTGCATGCTGGGATCATCCCCTCATCCCTGTCCTGCCCCAGCCTCTCTCAGGTGCCCCCTGGGCGGGCACAGGCCGAGGATGGGACAATCCAGGTGTGCTCGAGCAGCCCTGAGCGCGCTGCCAGCGGGCACAGGGGGGGATGGAGGATGAGCAGGGATGGGTGGGCGAGCCCTGGGCTGTGTCCCTGTGCCCAGGGAGGTGCTGCAGATCGACCAGTTCCTGAAGGAGACGGCGGCTCGCGAGGCCAACGCCAAGGTGAGGCTGCAGCATTTCATCGAGGAGCTGCTGGACCGCGCCGACCGCGCCGAGAAGCAGCTGCAGATCATCAGCAGCAGCTGCGGCACCACCCCCAACGGCAGCCTGGGACGCTGCGGCACCCCGGGCACCAAGGCCATGGCCCGAGCGGTACCTCTGCGGGCACAGGCACGGCCACGGCTGCGGGAACGCGCCCGGGGCTGCGGGAACGTGCCCGGAGATTTGGGAATGCACCCATGGCTTTGGGAACTCACCCGGGGATTCGGGAACGCACTCGGGGATTTGGGAATGTACCCATGGCTTTGGGAATGCGCCTGGGGCTTCGGGAACGTGGCCCGGGGATTCGGGAAAGTGCCCATGGCTTTGGGAACACGCCCCTGGGGATTTGGGAACGTGGCCCGGGGATTCGGGAAAGTGTCCATGGCTTTGGGAATGTGCCCGGGGATTTGGGAACGAACCTGGGGATTTGGGAACGTGCCTGGGGCTTCGGGAATGCACCGGGGGCTTAGGGAATGTACTTGGGGCTTCGGGAACGCGCTTGGGGATTCGGGAATGCACCCGCAGCTTCCATAATACAACCCTGGCTTCAGAAATGCGCTCCTGGGTCTCCCGTGCCAGGGCCCGAGCGGGGCCTGGGTGTAGGGACCCCATCTCCTTCCCACGGGATATTCCTGGGTGGGGGATCCCAAAGAAAAGTTGTTTCTCGGTGGGTCAGTGCTCCCGTGGCGCTGGGCGGTGCTGGAGATGCTGTTCTGCATCCCCACTGGGCCAGGGTGTCCCCCCAGAACGCAGCTGGCACCGGTGGGTTACGGGGTCCCCTCCCTCGGCTGCTCCGTGCACAGGCTGGGCTGTGCCACGTTGGCTCCTCTTGTCCCCTGTCCCCGCAGAGAGAGCGGCACCCGGGGCCGGCGGTGGCCGTGCACGGTCCCTACGGCGTGTCCAACCAGCGCTCCTCCTCCAGCACCGGGTGAGTGCCCATCCCTGCCCCCCTGTGGGATTTTAATGGGATGAGGGGAAGGGGACGGACACCCTGTCACGATCCCTGTTCATACAGACAGGAGCGGTGCTGGTTCGTCTCCATCTCAATGGGTGCAAAAGACAACAACAGGGGACAAATCAGTTTGCTCAAAGCAGAAATGGACTCTTATTGAGTGCCAACAACTCGGTTTTGTGATAGAGGGAGAGTTAAAGGAAACAAAGTAAAGAGAGAGAAAGGGGGGAATGGGGAATAGCTACCGACAGACGAGATGGATGTCCTCGTGGTCTGGCCAAAGAGACTCCGGGGTCCTCGTGGTCCCAGCCAATAAACACGTCTTCTGTGGGGAGATCTCGAAGTCTTCCCAGAGGGTCTCTTTCTTATAGTCCTTCTCCAAAGCGAGTGGAGTCTGGCCAAGAGCTGGGAGATTTATGGGCCATTGTGAGGTGCTCGAGACAGAACAGGCAGCTGTAGGTGCAGAACCTGTTCAAAGGCTCTGTACCATGGACAGAACAGCGAGCACAGAACACCAGCAAACAGTCCCTGGGCCAGCATCCACCTGCACCAGGCCAGAACTCCTGCACAGAAGCGGCTGGGGGTCCTTGGCTGTGGTCACTGCCTGAAAAGAGAGAGAAAGGTCAGCAACACACACGGAGCTCTTTGGGGAAAAAGGCCAATTTTTTGTATGGACAACCCGTATTTAAAGTGTGTTAGTGCAGACAGGACAGGACAGGAGCTCATTGGACAATTGGGAAAAACATCCTTGGGACAGCACCCACGGGAAAGACACCAGGGGTTAATGTTGATGATGAATTCCACTCTGTTTGTCACCGTGTTCTCACCCTGGGAGACTCCTCCCTAACTGAAGCTGCAGTCAGCTTGTCAGCCTGGGAATGGAGCTGAGAGTCAGGAGAAATCCAGGCCTGGAGAGAATTCCCAAGCTGGAATTCCCCAGCTCTCTAAACGTGTGTGTGTCCACACTTGGGATAACCTCTATGCTCAGTGACAGCCGTGAGGCAAATGAGGGAACTCCAGACCAACTCTTCCACTGCCCATGTCCCCACAGAGCCTCGAGCCGGGCCAAGGCCGTGTCACAGAGCTCGGGCTGCTACGACAGCGACAGCGCCGAGCCGTGTCCCACGGACGACACGGCCGACGGCCACCCCTACAGCGCCCGGGGCTCGGGGCTGCGCCGCCAGGCCATCCACAACTGGCACCGCCGGCCCTACCGCAACAGCACCGAGGGCGAGGAGGGCGACGTGTCCGACGTGGGCTCCCGCACCACCGAGTCGGAGGCCGAGGGCTGGGAGCCGGAGGCACCGGGATCCGCCGCGCCCCGAGCGCCCGGCAGCTGCCGCCTGACGGGTGAGGGCGCGGCGGCACCTTCGGGGCTGCTCGGGTTCTTGTTTGGTTCAGTTATTTGTTGATAGAAAGTTGTTCATTGTAAAGGAACAGCGGTTTCGAAAAGCAGAGTCACAAGCGTTAAAGTTTATGCTAAAAGTTTTTGGTCTTGAGTTTGAAATACAAGTCAAGTCTCAGAAGTAGAAGCTGCTCCTGTTATGGAGTTTGAAATACAAGTAAAGTCTCAATTAGAAGCTGCTCCTCTTATAGAGTTCGAAATAGGAGTAAAGTCTCAATTAGAAGCTGCTTTTGTTATAGAGTTTGAAATAGGAGTAAAGTCTCAATTGGAAGTAGAAGCTGCTCCTGTTGAGGTCCTGGCAGGGCTGATGTTGCTGCTGCAGCTCCTGTCTTCTTCTGGGCAATGATGATGGCAGTGAGGAGAGAAGAAAAGCAAGACAGCGGGAAGAGCAACTTTTTCTTCAATACCTAAATTCCTACACACAAATTACCCAATAAGCTAAAAACATGAACTCGAACCATTTTTTCTTAACCTATTAGAATTCTAATTTCTTAGCACACCAGTTACGTATAAACTACACATATGGTCTGCCTTGTTCCATCTAAAAACTGTCAGCAATATTCTTACTATAGTTTTGTTTTGTGTAAGACTATGCTCCTGCAGCCTCCACGGAAACTTGTTTTCAACAACTACAGTATTTAAGTATATACACATGGTATGTAAGAATATGTTTTTCAATTTTCACTACAACTTATTGATTTCTCACTGAGGAACGTGGAGAGGCCTCTGCTTTCAGACTCCAGCACTCGGGAGGTGAAGGGTGGGGCAGCTGGGAGCGGGGGGACAGGGACGGAGCTCCCCTTACCCGCTGTTCTCCCCCTGCACCAGTGGCCACCGACGCCGGGTGTCCCATGGCCAGGCCCGAGGGGGCCGGGGGCAAAGTGTGCCGGCTGGAGAGGGGCAGCCCAGGCCACTGCAGCGAGGTCATCAGCCCCGAGATCCTCAAGATGAGGGCGGCTCTCTTCTGCATCTTCACCTACCTGGACACCAAGACCCTGCTGCGCGCGGCCGAGGTGTGCAAGGACTGGAAGTTCGTGGCCCGACACCCGGCCGTGTGGACACGGGTGCTGCTGGAGAACGCCAGGGTCTCCTCCAAGGTACGGGCAGGGCTGGCACTGCCTGGGGCACGGCCTTTCCTCCAGAAGGGTCAAGCTGTGTCAGCACCTCCCTGGTGGCCGGCACGGTTGTGCCATTATGGTCGTGGGGGACACAGGTGAGCACTTGCTCCGGTGCTGGAGGTGTTGTAGGTGCTCAGGTGAATGCTGGAGGACAGGAGCTCACACCTGCACAGGTTTGCATGTGCTTTTGTGGTCACACCCATGATTTTGTGCTCACATCCATGATTTTGTGATCACACCCGTGAATTTGTGGTCACACCCATGATTTTTGTGCTCACACCCATGAATTCGTGACACCTCGTATGTAGATCTTCACACCTTTCTGCCATGTGAGTGCACAGCCAGGGTGGGTGGTGTGGGACATTCTGGGGTGTCCCCATCAGTGACTGCCACCCCTGTGCCCCAGTTCCTGGCCATGCTGTCCCAGTGGTGCACCCAGATGCATTCCCTCACCCTCCAAAACCTGAAGCCACGCCAGCGGGGCAAGAAGGAGAGCAAGGAGGATTACATGAAGAGCACACGGTGAGTCCCTCTGTCCCCGTATCCCTCTGTCCCCGTGTCCCCCCTCCCACAGCCCTGCTGCTCCTCAGAGCTGCTGCTGCCCCAGCATCCCTTTCCACGATGACTCCAGTGCACACCAGCTCCCGCTGTGGGGTTTGGGTGTCCTGGAGCCACGGACACCCACGGGACGTGTCACCCTGCTGGGGTGGCCACCGGGAGGGCGAGCAGGGGCTGCTGTGCCTGATGCTGGCTCGGCCCTGGCAGGGGCTGCCTGGAGGCAGGGCTGGAGTCGCTGCTCAAGGCCACGGGCAGTAACCTGCTGATCCTGCGCATCTCCCACTGCCCCAACGTGCTGACCGACCGCTCGCTCTGGCTGGCCAGCTGCTACTGCCGCGCCCTGCAGGCTGTCACCTACCGGTAAGGACAGCCACCAGTGCCTGCCACGGCACGGGGACAGGGCTGGGAGCACCCACGGGGAGTGCTGGGCTCATTTCCCGGCAGAGCACAGCTCACCTGTGCAGGTGCCAAGGACCTGCCTGTCCGTGGCCCCACCCCAGTGTCCCCAGTGCCAGGTGTCCCTGGCAGCCCCAGTGTCCCCAGTGCCAGCTGTCCCTGGCAGCCCCAGTGTCCCCAGTGCCAGGTGTCCCTGCAGCTCCTGTCCCCTTCCAGGCTGTTCCCATGCTGGTGTTTCACTTCCAGCTCCATTCCCATCATCCCATTACCAATCCAATCCTGGCTGGAGCATGACCGGGGTCTTGGCAAGGAGACACCACTTGGTGGTAGGGAAGAGTGAGGAGGAGGCGCCCAGGGAGATCCCACCTGGCTGTCACCCCTGATGGAGGACTCCAATGGGGAGGAACAGCTCAGGGTCCCTCTCTCCTGGAAGGAGGAACAGCTCTGCCACGGGAGAGCTGAGATTCAGCTTGGAGACCTTGCCTGAGGCTGAGGACAAAGACTCCTGATGACCCTGGAAAAGGTCACAGGTCCTGGAGGGCATCACTGGCCTCTCCTTAGTTTTGGCCAGGTGTGGAGACAGGATTGGCCTTCCCTCCACCCTCCAGGAGGATGATCCTCGCTCTGCTGCACCTGCAGACAACCACCCCAGCCTTGGTGTCCACCTGCCCCTCACGCAGCCAGGACAGACAATGCTCCAGGTGGGAAAGCACATCCAGAACCCCAGGAGCTCAGCCCCGGCTCTGACCCACACCAGGAGACAGGAGACAGCCCAGAGCTGCCGGGTTTAACTCCAGGGCTGCTCCCTTGGCTGTTCCCAGGGCAGCAGAGCAAGCCCAAGTGCTCCTGGCACGTCCTGAGCTGTGCCTGTGGCTCCCGCTCTGCTGAACCTGCTGCTCTTGGCTCCCTGCTCCAGCACAGATGTGTGAAGCTCTCAAGATAACACCCAGCCTTATTTTTAGGCTTGCCTGAAGTTCTGAACTGGGGCATTGAGACTTGGGAAGTGCTGCCTCAGTCCCTGGATGGCTCCTGGTGTGGTGGGACAGGAGGGGACTGTTTGGCCTGGTGGCATCTCTGGCACCTCTCCTTGGAGCTGGGCTCCACCCCAGCTCATGACAAAACCCCACCTGCCCCAATCCCTGCCCAGGTCCAGCACCATCCCAGGGGGCTCCTCCTGCACCAGGGAGGAGCCACAGCAAAGCCCTGCAGGGACATTTGGCCAGGAGCCACCTGCACATACCTGGCACAGCCACAGAGCAGGGACAGAGCAGCCCTTGCCCTGCCTGGGATGTCCTTCCCACCCCCTGGCACTGTCCCCTGCCAGGCCAGGCAGGTGACAAGGGACATCAACCCAGTGTGACCTGCAGAGACAGGTTCTGTTTGCCCTGCAGGGACACATGCCTGGCAGTGCCAGCCAGTCCCTTGTCACCTTTGCATGAGAAAGATGCACCTCCAGCCTCATTTTCCACCTTCAACCTCCCCTCCAGCCCTGCCTCCCTCCTCACCTGCAGCCTCACCCTGTGCCACTGCTGACCTTGCACATCCATGGGCACCATTCCAGACAGGAACACCTCCAGCCTTCCTGCACAGGTCACTGTGCCTGCCTGCTCTGGGGACAGGTCCTGGGCTCTCCATAGTGACACATTGGTACCCCTGGGGACACATCCTGGGGGATGCAGGCCCAGCCCGGGGGTGGCACTGTTCCTGGTGGGGCCATCATGTGTCCCCTGTGTTGTTCCAGGAGCTCCACAGACCCCGTGGGCCATGAAGTGATCTGGGCCCTTGGAGCAGGCTGCAGGGACATCATCTCCCTCCAGGTCGCACCTCTGCATCCCTGGTAAGGCAAAGGGTGGGAAGGGACCCTAAAGCCCATCCAGTGCCACCCTGCCATGGCAGGGACACCTCCCCCTGTCCCGGGGTGCTCCAGCCCCAGTGTCCAGCCTGGCCTGGGCAGTGCCAGGGATGGAGTTGGGATGGAAGGAGGCCATGCTGAGTGTGAGGGCACCACTGAGCTGGAAGGGAATTTGGGTGGCAGAACCTGATTTCCCTGGGGAGGGTCTCCATGGGATGAGCAGCAATCCTGGAGCCCAGTCCGTGAGAGCAGGAGCTCAGCCCCATCCCCTCCCTGTGCAAACCAGGAGCTGCTGGGTGTCTGCACCTCCCTGCTGAGCCGGGAATGTTCCAGGGAGGCTGCTCAGAGATGAAAGGGATCTGTGTCAGGTCTGGGAGGTGGCACTGAACATCAAAGGCTTGACTGAGCTCTCAGTGCTCAGCAGCAGCAGCCCTGGAGGGCCTGGATGTTTTGGGAAGGGTGTCACTGCTTGGGGGGTGTACTGCAGCTGCTCTCATTTTGGGGGAAATGCTGGTGGAGCCTCATCTCCTCCCCACGATGTCTGGGTGCTCAGGAGCTGGTGGCTCACACAGCAGGACACTCAGCTCTGTGCCCCAGGAAAGTGCCTGGCTATTGTCCATGGCAGTGGCAGTGCCCAGGGGTGTCACCCAGCAGGTCACCAGGGTGTCGGGGCTGGTGGCTCCTGTGTGCCCTGGGGGAGCAGCCCGTGGCTCCCAGGGGCCAAGCCCTGCTGCTGCTTTGATCCGTGCAAGCAACCGAGTTCAGGTCCTGATTTGGGTCTCCAAGGTTGGAATCAGAGAATCCTGGATTGGTTTGGGTTGGAAGGAACCTTAAACACCACCCAGTGCCACCCTTGCCATGAGCAGGGACATCTCCCACTGTCCCAGGGTGCTCCAAGCCACTCCAGCCCAGCCTGGGACACTTCCAGGGGTGCAGAGGCAGCCACAGCTGCTCTGGTTTGGGGTCCTGGTTTGGGGTCCTGGGCTCAGCAGAGGCAGCCACAGCTGCTCTGGTTTGGGTTTGGGGTCCTGGTTTGGGGTCCTGGGCTCACAGAGCTGCCCTGTCCCAATGCAGGGTGGTGCTCACATGGGGACACCCCCAGGGTCACCCTCGGGCTGGTGGGCTGGGAGGGCTCCCAATGAATGCCCTGCCCTGCCAGGAGTGCCTGGGGGGGCTGAGTGGCACTGCCACCCCCAGCTCTTGTCCCTGCTGTCCCCAGCCAGCAGCCGACGCGCTTCAGCAACCGCTGCCTGCAGATGATCGGGCGCTGCTGGCCCCACCTGCGGGCACTCGGCGTGGGAGGGGCCGGCTGCGGTGTGCAGGGCCTGGCGTCGCTAGGTAGGCACTGATGGGGACCACGGGCTCACAGAACGGGGCACTGCGCTTGGAAAAGGTCTCTGGGATCACTGAGTGACCCTGTGCCCAATGCCCACCTTGTGCCCAGCCCAGCACTGGGAATCACGGGCTCACAGAATGGATCACTGGGCTTGGAAAAGGTCTCTGGGATCACTGAGTCCACCCTGTGCCCAATGTCCCAGCCCAGAGCACTGAGTGCCACCTCCAGCCCTTCCTGGGACCCCTGCAGGGATGGGGACTCCAACCCTCCCCGGGCACCACGTCCCTCCTGCTCTGATGGGACAGGCAGAGGGCCCCTGCTGCCGGCAGGGAGATGCTCCATGGGGCTCTTCCTCGGGATCTCCACCCACCCCAAGGTCCATGGGTGCTCCCTGCCCCTCCTTGTGCCCCCATCCCTGCCAGCCCCCTTCCCCTGGCTGTGCTGACAGGGCTGTTCTGTCCCGCAGCCAGGAACTGCATGAGGCTGCAGGTGCTGGAGCTGGACCACGTGGCCGAGATCAACCAGGAGGTGGCTGCTGAGGTGTGCCGGGAGGGGCTCAAGGGGCTGGAGATGCTGGTGCTGACGTCCACCCCGGTGACCCCCAAAGCCCTGCTGCACTTCAACAGTGAGTAGCCCTGCCAGGGCCATCAGGAACTGCCCTGATGCCCAGATCCGTGGGCACGCTGCCCTCCCAGCCCCACCCACGGGAGCTGCTGGCACTGGGAGGTGCTGGGAGCTCCGGGGGGAAGGTGTCAAACAGGGGATCCGGCATCCCCCAAAAGGATGGGCCGAGGAGAGCTGATCTTGGGCCACAGGGAGGATGGAGATGCTCCCTCCATGGTGCCCCAGGGTGACACACCTGAGGTTTGTGACAGCCTGAGCGTGGTCACACCGTGTGCTGATGGATGGAGCAGGAGGTTCACAGGCTCAGGAGGGTCTGTCCTGGTGCTCACAGCTCGGGTGGCTGTGGCTGGACTTGCTGGGAGCCCAGCCCTGTGCATGGCAGAGTCAGGGATTCCCAGGGAAGTGGGACAGTTTGGGACAGGACAGCCAGGAACCATCCCACAGCCCGTGGGCCTCCCTGCAGAGACCTGAGCCAGGTCTCCTCCATCTTCAGGGTGAGGATTCCCCACCCACTTGAGGAGCCCAGGGTGGGATCTGGGGTCTCTGCTGGCCGTGGGGAGGCTGCCTGTCCCCAGGTGTGGAGATGCAGGTGCTGTCTGTGCCCCAGGTGTGTGCCGGAACCTGAAATCCATCGTGGTGCAGGTGGGGATTGTGGATTACTTCAAGGAACCCCACAGTCCTGAAGCCAGGAAGATGTTTGAAGAAATGGTGAACAAACTCCAGGTAAAGGACCCCAGTCTCAGAAAACACGAGTGTCACCAACCCTGCGTCCTTCCCGGGGCAGGGATCAGAAATGTTCCCTCTTCTCCTTCCCCATGTCCTTCCCGGGGCAGGGATCAGAAATGTTCCCTCTTCTCCCTCCCTTGCCCCGTGTCCTTCCCGTGGCAGGGATTCCCCCGTTCCTCCCTCATCCCCTTTCTTTCCCGTGGCAGGGATTTGAGGCATTTTCCCCTCTCCCTCCCTGTCCCCATTCCCTTCCCGTGGCAGGGATTTGAGGTGTTATCCCCTCTCCCTCCCTTGCCCCTTTCTTCCCCAAGACAGGGATTTTAGGTGTTCTCCCCTCTCCCTTGCCCCTTTCTTTCCCGTGGCAGGATTTGAGGCATTTTCCCCTCTCCCTCCCTGTCCCCATCATGGATCATTGGCACTGCTGCTCCCCTCCCAACCCCACTGCCTGCTCCTCTTCCAGGCCCTGAGGAAAAGACCTGGCTTCTCCAAGATCTTACACATCAAGGTGGAAGGAGGCTGTTAGCCCTTCAGGGAGCCCAAAGCACATTCCCTGCTCTGCCTGGCAGAGCTGAAGGCCCTGACACCAAACCCGGGGCTGGACAGGGACCCCGGCTCGTGCACAAGGAACCCCAAACTCTCGCAGCCTTCGGGGCCGTCCCGTGGGTGACAAGGTGCTACTCAAGGACACTTTTTGGCTGCCCCAAGAGCCAGGGCCGTGCTCTTTCCCAGGAGGGAAGATGGCTTTGAGCCCCTGCAGCTGCTCCTTGCTGAGGATCTGTGTTTGGGGGTGGCTTTTCCACCGAACTCTGTTTTGGGGGATCTTTCGAGGATGGCCCTGCCCATTCTGGGGGCTCCTGGCAGAGATCTGGGCTCGGCCACTGCAGCCCTGGGCTGTCCCTGGGTGATGGAGGGGGCTGGAAGGGGCTGCTCCTGCCCAGAGCCCAGCATTCCCGCGGGGTTCCTGCTCGTTTTCATTTTGGATTTGACAGAGGGGCACCCAAACCTGGGGAAACACTCCCAGGAACCAGCAGCACAAGGCAGAGCTGCACCTCGGGGGCTTTGGGAGCCACAGGACACCAGGAGAGATGGGAGCTCTTCCACAGGTCTCCAGCCTCACCTCCTCTCCACCACAACCCTCCTGCCAAGGCAATAAACCATCTCCAAAATCCTCATCCAGCAGGAAACTCGGCTCAGGCTCCTGTCCCCACCAGCCACAGCCAGACTCCATCCGGGGGCACTTGTCCCATGTGGACAGAGATGGCACAGGACAGCCACGTTTGCCATCCCACTGCCCTCCTGAGCAGCCTGAAGGAGGAACCCTGGCCAGGTTATCCTGAAATCATCCTGGGGAAAGCACCAAGCGACAGCCCTGGCTGACCTTATCTACAGCCACCATTTTCTAAACCTGATTTTTCTTCTGCCTGCAAGAGGACGTCATCATCCCCAAAATATCCTTTTTCCACAGGAGAAGGCATCCAGCAGGGTCAGCATCTCCATCCTCCACCCTGGGAGAAGGTGCCAGGAGGTGTCCCTGGAACTGGGGACACCCATCAGAGCCCTGCCAGCCCTGGGGACACCCCGGCCTCCCCCACAGCCCCAGCCCCGTGGCTTTGGACCAACGGGCTGAGCCGAGAGGAAGCCACTGGCAAAGTGGATTTGGGGCTTTTGCCTCTTCTCTGGAGCAGGTTTGGTGCCTGCTGGCTGTGAGGGGACCCCTCCCAGCGCTGTCCCCTCCCGGAGCCATTGGAGCATCCCCGCAGGAGGGACCGGGCTGCACATCCAGCACCACATCCCTCATCTCTGCCACAGGAGCTGCTGACCTCAGCTGGGGCTGCCACACAGCCCGTGGGGATCCCCAGAGGAAGGAAAATCACCCCCAAATGAGGCTGGTGGGGCTCTGGAGGCAGCTCCTGCATCATCTCCAGCCCCACCTCGAGACCTTTCCCCCACCTCCATCCCACCTGCTCTGTCTGCTCTGGAACAGGGTCAGGCTTTTGTGGCCACAGCCCCCGAGGGAAGCACCTCTGCTGCCCCTCCCACGCAGCTTTCCAGGGGAAGGCCGTCCCTGAATGCACAAAACGTGGGAGCCCCAAAATGCCTGCGAGAAACTCCTGCACCCCAGCACGGGTGAGCTCCCCAGCACCGGGAGCAGCTCCCTGCCATGCCCAGCGTGGCTTTACCTCCACCCCGGGGAGGCTGGGACACTCCAAATCCAGGGGCAAGAGGAGCAAGGGATGCCCCGACCAGCAAAAAAACCACCCAGCAAAGCTGCACCCCCCGGGGACCACCCGGCCCCAGCCAGGAGCATGGCCCAGTGGAGATGTCACCACCACAGTGCAGGGACTTGGGAAATTCCCTTAAAAACAAAAACAAATCCCGTATTTATTTCTATAAAGAGAAGAAGGAAACGAGAAGATTTTAAAGGAAAATTATATACTCAGCATGTTTATACACTCTATGCTTCAAGACTCTCGTGGCCCAAGCCTGGCTCGGGGTTTGCCGGTGCCTGGAGCCTCTCCCGGCCCCTCGGGGCCCTGGGGAAGGTGAGGATGAGGTGATGGAAAGAGGGGAGGTGTTGAGGACTCTCAGAGAAGCCTTCTGTGGGCTCAGTGGCTGTGTGTGTGCTGCCCTTGGAGCGTGGGTGACTCTGTGCCATCCCCATCCCTCTGCTGCCAGCAGGGCTTTGGAAGATTCCCGAAAAATCCAGCTCAGCAAAGCCACCTTTCTACAACAATCCTCCGATGACACAAGGCCTTGAGCAGGTTCAAGGATTAGAAGATGCAAAGTGGGGATTTCTCCCTGTTTTGCTTGGCCTTCAATGGATCCCTTCCTCCTCCTCCTCCTCCTCCTCAGCTGGGGATGAAGGCGGCTGGCACAGTGACAGGAGTGGTGGGATGAGGGCCCTCCTGGTGGCTCCTAATTGCCCAGCTTGTTAACGAGCTCATTAAGGGCTCTGAGGTGTCGGATGGATCCTGTCCCTGCTGCTTTCCCTGTGGTGTGTGGCCCCATCCCCACGGGAGGCCCCTCCTGGCCCTGGATTCACTGCCTGGGTCGTGGCACCTCCACCCCATTCCCCTGGGAGCGATGGAAAAACACAGAAACCCCAAATTTGCTGGGAGAGCCTTCAAACCACACAGCACGTTCAGCTCAGCCCCCTGTGAGAAGTGCCAGGGGGGCTCTGTGATGACAACCCCCAGGAAAATCACGGCTCCAGGGAGAGGATTGGGGGCATTGGGGTCACAGTGATGGCCAGAGCTGCCAGGGGCTGCACGGACAGCAGTTCTGAGCCTGGCTCCTGCACGACCAGTTCTGGGGAGATTTATTCCTTTTTTAATGCATTTTCCCAAAGTTTCCCCATGGCTGACATTCCCAGCATTGCCCTTCACCTGAGTTTGGGTGTGGTCAGGGATTTCAAGAGGAACAACATCACCAAAGCCCAAAGCTGTTTCAAATCCATGATTTTTGTGTGTCCCTGGTGTTGGATTTCACTCCTTACCTGTCACTCCAAGCCCCAGGAATGCTCTGGGATCAGCTCCTGCCTCGGGGCTCCGGGGTGTCGGGGATTGAGGGAAATGGGAGCCCCCAGGCTGGCTCTGCCCAAAATTGTTCTTGAAATCTGAGGATTTACAACCTTTGTCCCTCTTCTTGCCCTGTGTCCTGGTCCCTGCTGCCACCAAGGGCACAGCCATGGCAGGGGCTTGTCTGGGTCTTCCAAAAGAGCCTGGATTTAGGGAAAACAGAACAAAAAAAAAAACCCCAGGAGAAGTGTTGGAATGGCTCCTAAAGTGGTTAACAAACATTTTCCTGCAGCTTTTAGGGGAGGCCCCAGCCCAGGAGCTGGAATATTGCTTCAGCCTCATTTTGGGGTGAGAAGCAGCAGGTTGGGGTGGAGCAAAAACATTTGGGAATTGGTGCCAAATGAGAAAGTGCTTTAAAAGGGAAAAGTCCCAGGGAGCAGGGAGATTTTGGGAAGCAGAGACGAGTTGTTGTGACTGAAATATTGCAGGGTGTTGTGAGGTGGTGATGGACCTTCCCCATCAGCAGGAGGCAAAATAATCCCTGGGGAAGGTGGGAGAGCACTGAGGAAAAGCTGCTGCAGCAGCAAGGAGGGAAAACTGCCCAAAAGCAAGGAAAAAAAAAAAAAAAAAGGAATTTTCTATTGCAGCCTCGGGATTGAGCCCCGTGGAGGGGAACGAGGCAGGTTGGGGCCGGGGACAAGTGGGTGCAATGGTGTGGGGCAGTTTTTGGGAAGGGAAGGGGCGATGCACAGTTTGCTTCGAGATAATCAGAGGAGATAATCAGTGCAGAAAATAGAGATATATAAATCCAGGAACTGCAATCATTCCCTACAGCCCTGGACAGTGGTGGCTGAGGGGCCCTGTACAGCGACCTCCCCTCCCCAGGGCTTCCCGTGGCCTCCCAAGTTATTTTTTTAACTCTATATAAAATTTAGGTCTATTTTAGTCTTTCTGCAGCGATGTGCCAGTGTCTGGAGAACCAAACATCCCCTTTTTTTCCCCCCATCCCCTGGTCCCTTGATGCTAAACCGGGCCCTTGGTGCGAGATCTTGTCCTGGGAAGGGGGAGCAGCTGGAAATGGGGCAGGGGAAGATGTGGGGTGTGCTGGCAGCAGGGCCCAGCTCTGGCCAGGAGTCCGTGTTTTTAGCACTTTGGTTGGAACTCTCACCTGTAGACGCACTTTGATGTTGTTGCTTTGAAACTTTGGCAAGTGTAAACAATGTGTATTTCAAGAATTACAGAGAAACAACCCCCAGCCAAGCGTGTAAAGAGCTATTTTATGATTCAGTGTTGAATAAAGACTCTGGAGCTCCAGCTGGGTTTTCACTCTCCCGGGGGTCACACTGGACCCACACCAGTGACACCAGTTGTTGTTTGTGTTCTCCTGACTCCCTCTGCAGGTTTGGCCTCCACTGGTCTGGCATCACAGGGCACTGGGATAAACTGGGATACAGGGACCCAGTGGGATCAGGAAGTTTCCCAGAGAAGCTGTGGCTGCCCCTGGGTTCCTGGAAATGTCCCAGGCCAGGTTGGATGGGGTTTGGAGCACTCTGGGACAGTGGAAGGTGTCCCTGGATGATCTTTATGGTCCCTTCTAACCCAAACCATCCCATGCTTCTGTATTTCTGTCACTATTTTTCCTCTTTTAACACCTGTACCCCAGCAGACCCAGGTGTCCCCATGTTCTCCCAGCACCATTTTCCTGTCAGAGTCCCCCCAAATGCCTGGATCCAACCTTGGAGCCCCTGGGAGCTGTCCTGAACCTGAACCTCCTTCCATGAAGCAAAATGGAAAATTAAAATGCCCCATTGAGCAAAAACCAATTAAAATGTCCCTGAGCAGTATCTGAGAGCTCCAAGCACACACACAGGTGAAACCCAGAAGCATTTCTAGGATGTGCCTGGAATCTGCACCTGCTTTGAAACAGAGCAAAATCCAGCCTGAAAGGTTCATTTTGAACTCCAGCCCTGAGCTCTCACCACGTGCAATGAAGCAAAGAACAGAGCAAAGCCCAGCCTGCCAAACTGGTTTATTGTGGAGCCTGGGTTCAGAGTGCCCAGCAGAACAAAACACAAACCAGTATAAATATACCCAAAAACCCCTCCTGAGGAGGGAGAGCTCCCCAGGGAATGCCCAGGGCAGGGCTGGGGCTGCCAGGGCCAGGAGCAGCCTCTGACCAAACCCAGCCTGGGCTGCACTAATTACTGCAAGGTTTAATTACAGAATTAACCCTATCAGTGGTTGTGGGACCAGGTATCATCAGGGGCAGCCTCTGACCAAACCCAGCCTGGGCCGTATTAATTAATTATTGTTAATTATGGCAGGGTTTAATTTAAGAAGGACCCATCAATGTTGTGGTGCCGAGTGCCAGTACGAGCAGCCTGATCACACCCAGCCTGGGCTGTCACTAATTACCACGGGGTTTAATGAAGGAATGAGCCCCATCAGTGGTTGTGGGGCCAGGTATGAGCAGGAGCAGCCTCTGACTGAACTCAGCACTAATTATCATGGGGTTTAATTACAGAATGAGCCCCTATCAGTGGTTGTGGGGCTGGATGTGAGCAGGAGCAGCCTCTGACCAGCCCCAGCCAGGGCTGCACTAATTATGGCAGGGTTTAATTTAAGAAGGACCCATCAGCGTTTGTGGGGCCAGGCACGGACAGGAGCAGCCTCTGACTGAACTCAGCACTAATTACCACAAAGTTTAATTACAGAATGAGCCCCATCAGTGGTTGTGGGGCCGGGCACGGGCGCGGCCCCGGGCAGGGGCAGCAGCTCCAGCTCCGTCCACGCTGGAGCGGGGGTTGCGGATGGTCTCGTCCACGGACACGATCAGACACGCGGCCTCCGAGGCGGCCGTCAGGGCATTGATCCGAACCACGGCCGGCTCCCACACGCACGCCGAGAAATTGTCAGCTATGTCCTCGTTGGTCACGTCCACGCCGTACCACATCCCACCCTGAGAGAGAGGGACAGATCAGTGTCACATCCCGCCCTGAGAGAGAGGGACAGATCAGTGTCACATCCCGCCCTGAGAGAGAGGGACAGATCAGTGCCACATCCCGCCCTGAGAGAGAGGGACAGATCAGTGTCACATCCCGGCCTGAGAGAGAGGGACAGATCAGTGTCACATCCCGGCCTGAGAGAGAG
Source organism: Sturnus vulgaris (assembly GCF_052056855.1). NCBI lineage: Eukaryota > Metazoa > Chordata > Aves > Passeriformes > Sturnidae > Sturnus > Sturnus vulgaris. The sequence goes on from NC_142246.1 coordinate 572,699, forward strand.
GGACAGATCAGTGTCACATCCCGCCCTCAGAGAGAGGGACAGATCAGTGCCACATCCCGGCCTGGGGACACAGAGATCAGTGCCACATCCCGCCCTGAGAGAGAGGGACAGATCAGTGCCACATCCCGGCCTGGGGACACAGAGATCAGTGCCACATCCCGCCCTGAGAGAGAGGGACAGATCAGTGTCACATCCCACCCTGGGGACACAGAGATCAGTGCCACATCCCACCCTGAGAGAGAGGGACAGATCAGTGTCACATCCCGGCCTGAGAGAGAGGGACAGATCAGTGTCACATCCCGCCCTGAGAGAGAGGGACAGATCAGTGTCACATCCCACCCTGGGGACACAAAGATCAGTGCCACATCCCGGCCTGGGGACACAAAGATCAGTGCCACATCCCGGCCTGAGAGAGAGGGACAGATCAGTGTCACATCCCGGCCTGAGAGAGAGGACAGATCAGTGTCACATCCCGGCCTGAGAGAGAGGGACAGATCAGTGTCACATCCCACCCTGAGAGGGACAGATCAGTGCCACATCCTGGCCCGAGAGAGAGGGACAGATCAGTGCCACATGCCACCCTGAGAGAGGACAGATCAGTGCCATATCCCACCCTGGGGACAGAGATCAGTGCCACATCCCACCCTGGGGACACAGGGACAGAAGGATCAGTGCCACATTCAGCCCTTAGGGACAGAGGGACACAGGGATCAGTGCCACATCCTGCCCTGAGGACACAGGGACAGATCAGTGCCACATGCCACCCCGAGAGAAAGAAGGGACAGATCAATGGAGATCCTGCCCTGGGGAACAGAGGGATGGGGATCAATGCCACATCCCCATCTGAGGGACACAGGGACAGGGATCAGTCATGGGGCTTGGTGGGACTTGGGGACAGACTGGGAGGAAAGGCCAGGCAAAGGAGAAGGGAGAGGCTGGAGCCTCCCTCAGGTTCTGCTGTTTGAGGAAAACACAAAAAGCCCAAACTGAGAAGTTTCTGCTTTCAGCCACCAGTGCCAGCCATGCCTCATGAAGAGGGAGCTCGTTCCAGTTTAGGATCACAGAGTCACCACGGCTGGAAAAGCCCTCCCAAGCTGTGCCAACCCCCACCTTGTCCCCATCCCAGAGCACTGAGTGTCACCTCCAGCCCTTCCATGGATGGACACCCCAACCTGCCCTGCCACGGAGCCAGAGCAGCCTCACAGGACTGGCTCTGCTGCTGCCTCACTGCCTGGGTTTTGCACCCTCATTCTGGGGCACTGCCCTGAGCCCCAAAATCAGCAGCAGGGTGAAATGTGCTGGAGTGACAGAAGCCAATCTCCAGGCACCGGAGCTGGGATCTCTACAGGAGCAGCACTCAGGACCTTCAGCCTGCAGCTCCTGTGTAAAACACAGCTCAGCTGATTCCTGCACTCTGCTCTTCAATGTTTAACACAGCAGCTCCTGACAAACGATGCTTTAAAAATCAAACCAGAACTCCCAGCTCGGGAAGTCACCCCACAGCTGGGATCAAAGGGACAGCAGCTCCTTTCCATTGAGAGCAGGCTCAGAGCTGATGAGAAACCAACGCTGTGTTTAATCAAAGGGGACACAGCTCCAACACAGCCTGGGCTGAGTTACAGCAGCTCTGACAGGCCCAGGAGCAAACTCCAGGAGAAAGGGAATCACACACATCCAGGAGAATCACACACATCCAGGAGAAGGGAATCAATCACACACACTGAATCACAAGGTTGGAAGAGACCTCCAAGATCATCAAGTCCAACCCATGCTCTAACACCCCAACTAAACCACAGCACCGAGTGCCACATCCAGGCTTTTTTTAAACACATCCAGGGATGGTTGTTGGGAAGGAGAAGGATTGGACAGGAAGGTCTCACAGATGTGTGTGTAACAGAAAGATCTCTGAATGCAGAAGCTGAAGAAGGAATAGAAATGATGGCAAGTTTTGATCTAGAAGAAAAGAATTGCTGAGCCAGGCTTAGTGGGTAACGAGAAGGCAAAGAACAAGTGAGTTGGAAGGGGCTTTTATAGCTCAGAGCAAAGGATAAACCACCTCACACAAAAGATGTTTTTACCAAGCAAAAAGATTTTCACAGGCTAACAAAAATGCCAATGTTGCAAGTAGAGAAAAGATCTCAAAAATTTCCACTGCAAGAGAACTGAAAAACAACTTCTAGCTTAAACTGTAACATATTAACCTTTTGTGATTGGAAAATAGTGCCATGGATATGAAATGTCAGCAGTTATGATGGGCTGTAGGTGATAGTGAAGAAATTGATTGGTTGTCATGTATTAAAATAAAAGTTTATAATGCACTGTAACCAGAACTAGAGGGGCTTCAACAAACCCCCAGCTGAGGTGACAGGGCTGGGCTCTGTCACCCACAACCTGTGAATTGCTGAATCATTTAAATACAATAAACAGCATGTCAAGAGCCACCTGGAGTTCCCCATCCCTCATTTTGGCTTTTACAGATGGTGACTCCACCACCTCCCCAGGCAAAGCATTCCAATACTTTATTATTCTTTCCATGAAAAACTTCTAATATCCAACTTCCATTTCCCCAGGCACAGTTTGAGCCCGTGCCCCCTGCCCTGGGCTAACACCCAACCTCCACCTCCCCTGGCACAGTTTGAGACCCCTGCCTTACCTGGGCATGCTTGGCTCTCAGTTTGTTGAGGATGTTGGTGGCATCGAAGCCGGCGTTGTCACAGAGCTGCCGGGGGATGATCTCCAGGGCCTTGGCGTAGGCACCGATCAGCAGCTGCTGCTTGCCCGGGATGGTCCGCGAGTAGTCCCGCAGGTACTTGGACAGCTCCATCTCGATGGCTCCACCCCCTGCCACCACCGAGTCGTTCTGCAGGGACACACAGGGCAGGGAGGGCTCTGTCAGCTTTGTGGAGGCAGATAAACCTGGCCTGGCTCTGCCCTGCGATGGGCTGTGATTTGCTGATCTCACCTGTCCTGCAGAGAGAGATGCCCCTCAGGTGGGCACATCCTCCTCCCTCATCACGCTGCTATGCCAAGATCTTCCAGTTACCCCACCGTGCCTCAGTGCCCATGGTCATCCTCTGTAACCCACTGGCCTTTCCCCCTTTCTTTATGGGGGAAAACACCCTTGCCCTCCCCTATAAAACCCCAGCTTCTGACCAGTTCAGCAGGGGGCTGTCATCCCTGCCCCCCTGCACAGATAAAGGGGGATAATAAAGGATAATAAAGGAATCTCCGTGGAATTTGCCATACAACACTTCTGTCTCTCTGTCCCTGAGTCGGGCTGGGATGGCCTCACAAGCAGAGCTGAAATCACTGAGCTGGAATCTCTGATAAAGAATTGATGTGAGCTGGAATCATTGATAAAGAGCTGATCTGAGATGGAATCACTGCTAAGGAGCTGATGTGAGCTGGAATCACTGATAAAGAATTGATGTGAGCTGGAATGATGGATAAAGAGCTGATGTAGTCTGGAATGATGGATAAAGAGCTGAGTGAAGCAGGACTGAGGGCTCACCTTGATGGCTCTCCTGACGATCATGATGGCATCGTGCAGCGAGCGCTCCGTCTCCTCCATGAACTGCTCGGCGCCCCCGCGCAGGATGATGGTGCACGTCTTGGCCTTGGGGCAGCCCGTGAACAAATTGTACCTGCAACAGGGGACACAGGCTGCTGCTGGCCAGCCAGGGTGGCATCAGAGCCAGCCCTGTGCTCCTCACAGCAGATGCTGAGGAGCAGCAGAGTCAGGGAACGCAGAAGGGAAATTCCAGGGAAATCCGTTCTCTCCGGGGATTCAACACTGAGCTGGTGATCCCAGTTTGGCAGGAGCACAGCCCCCAGTAACAGGAAGGACCCCAGGGTATTGTCCCCACTGACAGGGAAGTGTCAAGCTGGGACATCACAGAAGTGCCACAATCAAGCCCAAAATACCGTGGTTTTCCATTACAGTACCACTGTGCTTTCTACAAGGCACTGCAGAATAAATGTGTGTTTTTAAAAGCATTTACAAGAGGGATCTCGGTGAAATCCTGCACCTGCCCCCTCCCTCAGCCTCAAAAAGCAGCTTTAGGCTACAATAAAATATCTATTTTATAACAACTTTGTTTTCATCTCAACATCTTGAGAGATGCTGACCCTGCCAATGCTTTGAGCCCGACTTTTCCACCTGCCATGAGAAGGCTTGCACAGCACCACAGGTTTGCAGCTGCTGCTTTTACCTCTCTCCCCCAATCTGGGTCTCCTCAAAGAGCTCACAGCGACCCAGCACATCATCTGACAGGGCATTGACACTGGTCTGGATGGATCCCCCACAGGCCTGCAGGGAATGGAGACAAACATGGAATTACCAGCGCTGCCAGTCCACACCAACCTCCCAGCAGGCTCCACTCTCCAGGGACAGCCCAGCTTTGAGTTGGTGCAAACTCATCCTGCAGATTCAGGAAAACTCTTCTCCCTCCCTCCCTTCTTATGGACCCAGGCCAACCCTCGACAGCAAAATAAGTTCATGCAGCTTCAAGGTGCTGACACACAGACTCCAAAGTTCAGGAGATACACAAAGAAAGCTCAGGGAAAAAAAAAGCCACTCATGATGGACCAGGGGAGAACTCAGGAAAATAAACCTCTCCTGATAAAACACCACACTGTCAGTGTGTGGCTGCTCATCCCACCAAGGAACAGCCTGGTCCTTTCAAACCCTTGGAAGGAGCAGAGAGCAGCTGTTTGGGAATGCCCAGCCTGGGATTTCCTCCAAGCCAGGGGAGCTCACCATCATGGTCCTCTTGAGATCCTCCTCTGGGACACGGCCAGCACAGAACATGTCCCTGTCTGCAAAGTACTGGGTGGCCACGTCCCCAATGGGGAGCTTGGACAGGACCACCTTGGCTCCTGACTTGTGGATTTTGTCCAGTTTGTCATAGAGGATGTTCCACTCTGCATCCACGATGGCCTGGTAATCCTGGCAGGACAGAGAGGGATGGGTGTTCCTGTGACAGGAATGTCCCAGGTGCATCATTCCAGTCAGGAGGGGCCCTGTTCTCTGGCACTGCCCACCTGGCTGCTGGAACCTGAGCAGCTCTTAGGCTGTCCCTGCAAGGCCACTCCCCAGGCCTAAGGCCATGAGCACAGAGCTGTGGCTGAGCACAGCTGGGGCACAGGGACAGCTCCCAACCGTGGCCTGAACCTGCTGTGACTCCCCAGGGCAGCACAACCCACCAGGTGTTCCCACAGGTGAGGGATGGGCACAAACTCATTTCTCATGGTTTGGGTGGGAAGGGACCTTTTAAAGGTCATCCAGTGCAGGGCAGGGACACCTCAACTGTCCCAGGGGGATCCAACCCGGCCTTGGGCACTGCCAGGGATCCAGGGACAGCCCCAGCAAATCTGGGAATTGCAGCCCAGGCAGGAATTCCTTCCCAAGATCCCAGCCCAATCTCCCCTTTCCCAGTGGGAGCCATTCCCTGGGTCCTGTCCCTCCAGGCCTTGTCCCCAATTCCAGCTCTCCTGGAGCCCCTGCAGGGACTCTGAGCATTCCCTGGAATTTTCCCTTCTCCAGGGGAACATTCCCAGCCCTCCCATCTCACCCTTAGCTGGGCTGCTGGCCCCAGGTGTGAACCAGCCCTGTGCTCTCACCTCCACTGTGTTCACTCTGACCTCAGCGTTGTCCTTCTCAGCTTTGAGCTCCAGCTCCACGTTGAGCAGGGCAATTTTGGGGGACTGGTATTTCTTGGGCTGCATCTCAAACCCAGCATAGGAGAAAGTTTTCTTAAAGGCAACTCCAGCCACGAGCTGTGAGTCCTGTAACACAGAGATTTGATTCAGGCTCAGAAAAAAACCCCGAGGTTTTCTGCACAGGGTGAAGAACAACTCCCACAGGACACTCCCTGATCCAGAGCCTCATTTACAGAGCCTTGCCAGCACTGTCTCCTGTGATTAACCCACTTTTAGAGGAAATGAGCTGCAAGGATTTCTCTCAGCTCACAAAAGCAGCTTCCTCTCTATCCCTCAGAGCTCAGCAGCCAAAAACTCCTCACACAACCTGAAGATCAAGGAACAGAGCAATCAATCACTTTTCTCTTTCCCATTCCTCCCCTTTGAACTTTTGGAGATATTTCTCATCCACAGCCCCACTGGGGGCTGGTTTTTGCTCTGGTTTGTCTTTCCAAGTTCCACAACACATCCCAGCTGCCCTGCCCATCACTACATCAGCTTCACGAGGTTTTCCTTGCATTTTTCCCAACCCAGTAATGCCATATACAACCAGGACTTCTGGATCCAGAAGTAACAAAAACTTCCCACAAAAAAAAAAAAAAAAAAAAAAAACAAAAACAACAACAAAAAAAGAAACCACAAAAAAAAAAAAAAAACCAACACAATCAACTTATTTGTGAAGAGAGAAATGGAATTTTAACAGTAACAATTTTTGCTGCAGTGAGGTGAAAAAAAAAAAAACAACCAGGAACTCTACCTATGGGAAAGAAACCCAGCCCTATGTGCCAAGCTTCCTCCTCACTCTAAGAGTTTTGTTCCACTTTGGGAATTCCCCAACAGGCACTGGTAAGCCAGGCTGCACTTGGCTAGAGCCCAGCTAATACCAGAGCTGGGATCCCTGTCTCCCATCCCTTCAGGAAAGCTCCAGCTCTTACTTCCAAAGCTCCTCCTTGCACCTTCTTTATCCCAATCATCTTGAGCTGTAACAAATCATCCAACATCATCACAGCATCTACAACCATCTTGGAGAAAAACTCCTTGCTCTGGGAGATGAGCTTGGAGCTCAGGGCTGTGGCTGCACACTTTTCCAGGAGACTCCTCTGCTCACTGCAGGAAAGGAAAAACAAAGGTTTGCTCACCTGACAGATCTTTTCACAAGCCCCAAACACTTCATGTGGTTTCATTAATTACAGATTTAGGCTGGAAAATACCTTTGAGACCATTCAGCCCAGCACTGCCCCATGTCCCCAAGTGCCACATCCACAGGGATTTGAAATCCCTTCAGGGTCTGAGACTCCATCACAGCTTTTTCCAGGAAGGAATTTCCTTAATTTCCACCCTGAGCCTCCCCTGAGGCTGTTCCTTCTCCTCCTGTCCCTGTTCCCAGACCCCAAATTCCCCCGGCTGTCCCCTCCTGTCAGGGAGTTGTGCAGAGCCACAAGGTCCCCCCTGAGCCTCCTTTTCTCCAGGCTCAGCCCCTTCCCAGCTCCCTCAGGAATTCTCCATTCCCTTCCCAGGTCCCTCAGGAATTCTCCATTCCCTTCCCAGCTCCCTCAGGAATTCTCCAGCCCTTTCCCAGCTCTGTTCCCTTCCCTGGACACGCTCCAGCCCCTCAGGGTCTGTCCGGAGGGGCCCAAAATCCTCTCTAATAGAGGCAAAGCTCCACTCCCTCCTGTCAGTGGGGAGAACAAGACACAAATCCCAGACTGACAAATCCCAGACTGACAAATCCCAGGCTCCTTTTCAGAGCTCGAGCACCAGCCCAGCACTGACAAGGCTGATCAGCTTTTATGCACCTAAAATCAGAAAAGAGCAGGTGCTTTCCTTCATCCCAAAGCAGGAAGATGTTCCTGAAACCCTCTAAAGGCAGCAGGTTCCCTGAAATACTAACTCAGGTAATAAATGTGCAGCAGAGTGGGTGACACAGACACCAGGGACATGTGGATCCACTCTGTTTCCCATCACAGGACCACATTTGGGTTTTTTTTCCAGCATTTGGTTTGGACAACCTATTTTGGTTTATCCAAGATATTTATGAAGTTGAAATGCTTCAAATTAACTGCAGGTATGAGCAAAGTCACTTAAAAATCCAGGGAGAAAATGAATTCCATTGTTCAAATTCAAATGTTCTAAGGTGAAGGGATCACTGCTGTGATCTCTCTACCCTGGTGTATGGCAGCTAAAAAGGGATCTGATCCCCAGGGAAAGGCTGAGATTTCTCACTGCACTGACTGCAGCAAGAGCTCCAAGGAAAATGAAATCAGGTCACTTATTTTGGTGCCCAACTTCCTCCATGAGCACTGGGAGACACTGCCCCACATCATCCCCTGCAGCCAAATGAGAGCAGCCTGGAGGAGCAGGAAATTCCAGGGAAATTGGGAATAACCCCCAGTGTGGGGCTGCAGCTCCTCAGCACAGAATTCAGGAGCAGCCTCACAGCAGTTAGGTGGAGCCCAGAACAAAACCAGGTCACCTCCAAGGGAAACTTACTCTTTATCCTCCTTCTTCACAGACACAGCAATGTCTTTGATCTTGTTCACAGCCTGGCAAAAAGGCAACAGTGGATTAATGATTTATGCTCCTGAGCTGGTGACATCTCCAGCCTCTCTCTTTGTATTTTATCTTTTGTTCTCTGCTTCAACGTCACTGAAGTTTCAGGTGTTTAAGTTACTCCACCCCTTCCAGTGCAGTAATTCCAAGGAATACACCAATATATGAGCAGTGGGAGGGGGCTCAGAGCTGCTCTGCTCTTTCTGCTCTCAGCAGAGATCCTGGCAATCAAAGGAGTGAACCTCCAAAAAAATCACCTTAATGGGACCAACAGGCTCCAGGAGACACACGGTCTGCTAAGATACAGCAGAGAACAGGAGAATGGGAAATTCCTGTTTCCTCGGGAAAAACCCCAAAGGAAGGGACAGCATTGCAGAGGCACAGACTGGCAGCAGCAGGCACTGGCAGGAGATCCCTGCTGGGGACAGGGACAGCAGGGGAGACACTGCTGGTGACAGGGACAGCAGAAGATCACTGTTGGTGACAGGGACAGCAGGAGATCCCTGTTGGTGACAGGGACACAGGAGATCCCTGCAGGTGACAGGGACACAGGAGATCCCTGCAGGTGACAGGGACAGCAGGAGATCCCTGCAGGTGACAGGGGACAGCAGGAGATCCCTGCAGGTGACAGGGACACAGGAGATCCCTGCTGGTGACAGGGACAGCAGGAGATCCCTGCTGGTGACAGGGACAGCAGGAGATCCCTGTTGGTGACAGGGGACAGCAGGAGATCCCTGCAGGTGACAGGGGACAGCAGGAGAGACACTGCTGGGGACAGGGGACAGCAGGAGATCCCTGCAGGTGACAGGGACACAGGAGATCCCTGCTGGGGACAGGGGACAGCAGGAGATCCCTGCTGGGGACAGGGACACAGGAGATCTCTGCTGGCACTCCTCACAGCCATTCCCAAGTGTCCCTGGCAGTGTCCCTGTCCCCCCCGTGCCTCACCAGCTGCGTGGCCGTGCGGAAGGCCCGGATGATGATCTGGGGGTGGAGCCCCTCCTCCACGTAGGGCTTCACCTGCTTCAGGAACTCAGCAGCCAGCAGGGTCACAGACGTGGTGCCATCACCCACCTGCAGGGACAGGGGACACTGTGTCACCCCCCATGCTGCAAAACCACTCCAGAGCTTCCAGGGAAAACAGAGCTCAGGATTTTCTCTGCTCTCAGATTTTTTGCTGAATCCCTCAGTGATTCAGACTGGTCTGAATAGGAAGGGACTTCACACCCATCCATGGCAGGGACACCTCAACTGTCCCAGGGGGATCCAACCTGGCCTTGGGCACTGCCAGGGATCCAGGGGCAGCCCCAGCAAATCTGGGAATTGCAGCCCAGGCAGGAATTCCTTCCCAAGATCCCAGCCCAATCTCCCCTTTCCCAGTGGGAGCCATTCCCTGGGTCCTGTCCCTCCAGGCCTTGTCCCCAATTCCAGCTCTCCTGGAGCCCCTGCAGGGACTCTGAGCATTCCCTGCAATTTTCCCTTCTCCAGGGGAACATTCCCAGCTCTCCCAGCCTGCCTCCAGAGCAGGAAGAAGAACTCCCAGCACTCCAAGATCAATTCCCAGCAGTTCCCAGAGCCCAGGGCAGCTCTGGCACTGCCAGGCACAGCCCAGGCTCCCCTCCCACCTCTGCATCCTGGGACTTGGCAATGTCCACCAAGGTCTTGGCAGCTGGATGGACGACGTCCAGCAGCTTCAGGATGGTGGCCCCGTCGTTGGAGATGGTGGCTTTGCCTGGGGTTCATGGAGAAAAGGAAATTAAAGGCAGCTTAGAACACCTCCCTGTCTCTGGGGGCCCTCAGGAGATCTCAGCAGGTTCCTCTGCCCCACCACAGCTGAGTCTTTTCAGCCCAAATGTGGAGCAGCTTCAGTGAAGTCCATCTGGGAACAGAACAACTTTCCACACCAACAAAGGTTTGGAATTCGTTTCCCTCTTCTCAACAGCCTTCCCCAACAGATAAAACCATATTCTAGTCTGTGACTCTCATGAAAAAAGAGCCTAGAAATCATTATTACTTATTAGATAAATGAAAATCCAATTATCCTTTTGAACAAGGATTTTATTTCAGTTCCTATTTGTAAAAACTATTTAAAGACAATACTAAGCCTTTTCACTCCACCCTTCAGTAACAAAAATAATGAATAATTAATTTGGTGACTTCTTACAAGTGTTTTCAGAGTGAGGGCAAAGCCCATCTCTAAATTAAAAAAAAAGATTAAAAATGAACCCAGGAACATCCAGTGACCTCACACTCAGCCATGCCTGCTGAGGAACTCCACAGGTATCATGAGCCTCATTTAAAAATAGTGATGACCAAAAGCACCTGCAGACAGGTTCAAGACTCTCTGTTTCTCCTGTCTGGACCTACACTGGACACATCCAACCCCACTGACTCTGCATCTCCCCAATGGCCCTGGAGAGCAAACAGGGAACCCTCAGCCTGGACTGGCAACTCTCCTTTATTCTACAAGGTACACCAATTGTCATTTATTCTATAGGAGACACCAACTGTCCTTTACTCTATAGGGGACACCAATTGTCATCTATTCTACAGGAGACATCAATTGTCCTTTATCCTGCAGGGGACACCAAGGTGTCCAACTGAGACCGAGACAGAACCATCTCAGTTGTGAGAGCCAAGCTCAGCACAGGCTGAGGCTGCTGTGATTTACATCTGAGCCATTGTTGGGTTTAATTAGTGACTGTAATGAGGTAAATCCACACGGGAATAAATGAGAATGCAGCCCCTACCCCGATCATCCACGATGAGCTTGTCCATGTTCAACTGACAATGAGACAGAACCATCTCAGCACAGGCTGAGGCTGCTGTAATTTACATCTGAGCCATTGTTGCGTTTAATTAGTGACTGTAATGAGGTAAATCCACACGGGAATAAATGAGAAGGCAGCCCCTACCCCGATCATCCACGATGAGCTTGTCCATGTTCAACTGACACTGAGACAGAACCATCTCAGCACAGGCTGAGGCTGCTGTAATTTACATCTGAGCCATTGTTGGGTTTAATTAGTGACTGTAATGAGGTAAATCCACACGGGAATAAATGAGAATGCAGCCCCTACCCCGATCATCCACGATGAGCTTGTCCATGCCGCGCGGGCCCAGCGTGGTGCGCACGGCCTCGGCGATCACCTGGCACGCGTTGATGTTGCTGACCAGCTGGGGAATGCCCTGCGAGGTGTCCGTGCCCTCCTTGAGCAGGATAACCGGAGTTGGCTGCAGGATGAGCACAGAAGAAATGTTATCCCTACCCCACTGACCCACAGCGAGCTCCTCGCAGCTCAGAAATACAAAACTGTGCAGGAATAAGTGCAAAAATGCAGATTTGTTGTCATTTCTCTGCTCCGCACAACCCAGCTGCTTTCTACATCCCTGGGACTGGGAATTCCACAGCTGCTCCCACCACATAGTCACTGTCCCCAAAATAATGGGGGTTCTTTGGGGCAGCACTGCCCACTGATCTGATGCTGGCCTGGAGGAGACACAACATGCTGGAATTACAGAGACACTGAGGCATCAAATAAATCTGGATGGTGGAAGCACCAGAGCAGCTCTGGCTGTCCCATCCCTGGAAGCATCCAAGATTATGTTGGACACTGGGGCTTGGAGCACCCCTGCCATGACAGGGGTGGCACTGGATGGGATTTAAGGTCCCTTCCAACCCAACATTCCCAGAGTGCTGCAACCATCTCACAGGCAGAGATCAGGCAAAGCCCAAACACAGCCAAAATTTGGGATGCACTGGTTTGGAACAGCAGCCAGCAGGCCCGGAGCAGAATTAAACTGTGCTTGTCACACTGAGGGGTCACAAGCACAAGAAAAGGAGCTGCTGGAGAGGGTTCAGTGACAGGCACAAAGAACATCTTTGGGGTCTGGAGCATGTCTTGTATGAGGAGCCTGGTTAGGCTGGAGAAGGGAAGGCTGAGAGGGGATCCCATCAATCCATACAACAGGTTGGTGCCAGACTCTTTTTGGTGGTGCCCAGTAACAGCACATAAATTAAAACACAGGAAGTTCCACCTCACCATGAGGAAGAACTTCATTGCATGATGGGTGACACAGCCCGGGGACAGCTGCACAGGGAGGGCTTGGAGCTCTGGAGACATCCCAAACCCACCCGGTCACCTTCCTGTGTCACCTGCTCCAGGTGTCCCTGCCTGGGCTGAACTGAGCCATCTCCAGCCCTGACTATTCTATGACCCCTAAAACCCGGAAAGATTTTGTGGAAGAGAACGGCCAGCTCTCCTGCACACCCAGCAGAGCAGGAATCCCAAGGGAAAAGGAACCGTTTATCCCGAGGTAATCAGGGTGGAGACACATCGACCTCCCGCATCTCCGCGGGGCTCGGAGCCGGGACTGAGGGGACGTGGGATGGAGCTCCGAGCTGCCCGCTCCCATCCCTTTAGCGGTTATGGGATGGAGCTCCGAGCTGCCCGCTCCCATCCCTTTATCGGTTATGGGATGGAGCTCCGAGCTGCCCGCTCCCATCCCTTTCGCGGTTATGGGATGGAGCTCGGAGCTGCCCGCTCCCGTCCCTTTAGCAGTTATGGGATGGAGCTCGGAGCTGCCCACTCCCATCCCTTTCGCGGTTATGGGATGGAGTTCGGGGCTGCCCGCTCCCATCCCTTTCGCGGTTATGGGATGGAGTTCGGGGCTGCCCGCTCCCGTCCCTTTAGCAGTTATGGGATGGAGCTCGGAGCTGCCCACTCCCATCCCTTTAGCGGTTATGGGATGGAGTTCGGGGCTGCCCGTTCCCATCCCTTCCAGCCGGCTCAGCCTGGGCGCGGCCCCGGCACAGCCTGGACACCGCCAGGCCTGCGCCCCGCGGCGGCTCCATCCCCGCGGCCCAGGCCGCGGCCACCCCTCCACACGCGGTCCTTGGGGGGCGGCGGAGGCCCCGCGGCCCGGGCAGGGCTGCGGGACACGGGGACAATGGCGGATGGCGGCGGATGGCGGCGGGGGCACGGCTCACTCACCATCATCGCGGCGGCTGCTCGCTCCCGGCCCCCCCCACAATGCACCGCGCACGCCCAGAACCTTCCCGGAGGCGGGCCGGGGGTGGGCAGCACAATTTGGCAGGGAGGGAAGAGGGCGCACACAGCGGGGAAGTGCAATGGAGCACTATTTGGCAGAGGACACCGCGGTGACAGCGAGCTGCCCGCCCCGCCCCGCGCGTGATTGATGGAGGTACCGACCAATAGGAAGCAGCGCGGTGAGATGATGAGCCAATGGGGAGCGTGGGTCGGGCCGGTGGGCGGGGCGTGGCGCAGCCATGCTGCTCTGGCTCTGGCTCTGGCTTTGGCTCTGCGTCTGCTGCTGCCCGGCCCGCGGTGAGTGAGGGACGGGGGGACAGAGGGACGGACGGAGCGGGGACAGCGGCCAGGACCCCTCAGCGACCCGGACCCCGCACACACCCCAAACACCCCGGCCCAGCCCCCTCCCCGCTTGGCGCATCGCGATCCCGGTGTATTTCCCTTCCCGGCCCCATTGCCATTCCCCTCCTGTGTCTCTATCCCGGTCTATTTCCCCTCCCGTGTTTCTATCCCGGTATATTTCCCCTCCTGTCTCTATTCCGCTCTATTTCCCCTCCTGTCTCTATCCCGGTGTATTTCCCCTCCCGTGTCTCTATCCCGGTGTATTTCCCCTCCCGTGTCTCTATCCCGGTATATTTCCCCTCCTGTCTCTATCCCGGTATATTTCCCCTCCCGTGTCTCTATCCCGGTATATTTCCCATCCCGTGTCTCTATCCCGGTATATTTCCCCTCCCGTGTCTCTATCCCGGTGTATTTCCCCTTCCAAGCCCGTTGTGGTTAATTTCATTTCCCTTCGGTGTTCCCCCACTTCATTGCATTTCTCCTCCCACATCCCAATCCGGGTGCATTTCCCCTCCTGCACCCCAATTCTGATGCATTTCCTTTCCTGCATCCCAGCGTGGGTGCATTTCCCCTCCTGCATCCCAGTCCTGGTGCGATTCCCTCGGTGCCCCTCGACCTAGTTGCATTTCCCCACGCAGCATCCCAATCCAGCAGCATTTCCTCTGGGTGCAGTGTGGATTTCCCCTCCGGGCCCTGTGATCCAGGTACATTTCCCAACACTGCATCCCAGCTCCACTGCATTTCCTGCTGCATCCTAATCCAAGCTCATTTCCCTTTGTGATCCTGGTGTGTTTCCCCTCAGTCTGGGTGCCTATCACCCCTCTCCCCTCCATGGTCCAGCAACATTTTTCCCCTTGAGCACCCCAATCCTGGTGCTTTTCCTGCTCCCATCCCCTCTCAGCCCCTGGGAACTGCCACAGGAACACCCCAAAACCTTTGGGGCATTTTGAGTCCTGGGCATTGCTGAAGGACATGTTCTCTCCCCATAATAACTGAGACTTTCCCCCTTTTTTCAGGGATTTTTTAGTTTCCCCTGCCTCTCAGCTCTGTCCTTTCACCCCCAGGTTTACGCATCCATGAATATTTGTATTTCCAAGTGCTGAGCCCCGGAGACATCCGCTACATCTTCACTGCCACCCCAGCCAAGGATTTCGGTGGAGTGTTTGTAAGTATTAAAAACTGAATTTGTCACTTTGGGTCCCTCCATGCCAATACTGCTCCTTGGTGGGACTCGGTGATTTTGAGTTTTGATTAAAACGGAGCTCATTGCTCTTCCACAAGCATCCTTGCAGGATTCCTGAGGTGGGGATCGGCCCCAGGGCTGGCTCTGTACCTGGGAGCCCAAAATCTCGCCCAGAGCAGCCCCCACGGGGATGAGCAGGGTGTGGGGGGTGAGTGGGGAGGGGGAGCAGCTCCGGTCCCCCCTGGCTCACCCCTGCCTGTCTCCTCGGAGAACACAAGGTACGAGCAGATCCACCTGGTCCCGGCGGATCCTCCGGAGGCCTGTGGAGAGCTGAACAATGGGGTCTTCATCCAGGACCAGATCGCCTTGGTGGAGAGGGGGTAGGTCTGGCATCGTGGCAGCTGCTGGGGGACCCTGCTGGGCAGGAGGAGAGCCCTGGCCACATCTCCCCATCACCTCTAGATTCTTCCTGTGGCTTTCCCCACATAGATAAACCAGGAAAATGTGAGGGTGTTCCTACCCTGGAGAATTGCATCTTATATTTTTTAGCCTGTGGTAAGGTAGAAAAAAATCCTGTCTGGGTTCAGACTGAGAGAGAGTAGGTTTAGATTAGACAGTGGGAAGGAACTCTTTGAGAGTGCTGAGGCCCTGGCACAGGTTGTCCAAAGAAATTCTGGATGCCTCATATCCCTGGAGGTGTCCAAGGCCAGGTTGGACACTGGGACAGTGGAAGGTGTCCCTGCCCATGGCACGGGGTGGAACTGGATGGGATTTAAGGTCTCTTCCAACCCAAACCATCCCAAGATTTTCTTTCATATTTTTTTAGGAGTGTGGGTGGCTTGTGCCTAAAATAGAGACTCAGAGGAGCGGGGTTTGGAGGAGGTGTGGAATCAAGGAATCAGACAATCCCTAGTTTGGGTGCCTCCAGGCGAGCTCTGGAGCTGCCCGTGGCCACCAGGAGTTGGTCACAGCGTGGTGTCTGTGCCACAGGGGCTGCTCCTTCCTGTCCAAGACACGAGTGATCCAGGAGCACGGCGGGCGGGCCGTGATCATCGCCGACAACGCCTACGACAACGACAGCTTCTACATCGAGATGATCCAGGACAGCTCCCGGCGCACGGCCGACATCCCCGCGCTCTTCCTGCTGGGCAGGGACGGGTACGTGCCCGGGCTGCCTTCCCACGGTGCCACAAGGCAATGGCTGAGTGACAGCCTTGTCCCCCACAACAGGGAGGGACAGCGTGGCCCTGCCGGGCTTTGGGAGCCACATTTTGCATGGATTCAGTTCCTGGTTAATGGGGACAGGATTTGAGTTGGGTTGTGACTGGTGCTGGGTTGTGGCTCTGCTGTCCCAGCCCTGGCACCCTGGGAACAATCACCCCTCCCTCCCTGCAGGTACATGATCAGGCGCTCCCTGGAGCAGCACGGGCTGCCCTGGGCTGTCATCTCCATTCCTGTCAACGTCACCAGCATTCCCACCTACGAGATGATGCAGCCCCCCTGGACCTTCTGGTAGCAGCAAAAGGCTGTGGTGGATCAAGGACTCCCTGGTGGATGCCAGGATCTTGCCCTAAGGACCAGATTTGAGGAAAGGATCCCAACATGCTCCAGAAATCCCGCTGGATTCGGCCACAGGGAGATCTTTCTGCTGGCACCGGTGTGTGGCCAAGGACAAACACCAATGCCAGGGGGAACCCTGAGCCTGGCACCGAGCTGTGACTGTGTGGGAGGGAGGTGAGGGCCCAGAGCAGGCCAGCACTCCCCAGGAAACATCTGACCTTGTGCTGCTGGTTTGGAGGGATGCAGGACTGGCAGGGATGGGGGGAGAGTGATACAGGCTTGGTCTGTACCAGCAGGGCTCACCTGATGGCTGTATATTTTTGTCTGAGCTAATGAAGTCTGAGTAAGTTTTAGAGAAAGGCAAGTTTCTCTTTTATTTCCAGCAGTCAGCAGATTAAGGGATAAATCTCATCCCCAAATTTTTTCCTAGTAAAATTCCCCAAGTAGCTCCTGCAGTAGGGGCAGGGCTCAGTCAGAGCCTCACAGGACATCACAGCCTCCAGCTCCTGTCCCCAAGGGTGGGCTGGTCACAAATCCAGAGCCCACACTTGCACAGGTGTCAGTTCCCTCAGCCCCAGACCTGTGTCCCCACAGGAGCAGCCCCTGGCTCACAGCCCTCTCTGCACTCAGCACCCACCAACAGAAAGCACAGCTCCCCAGCTGTCACCAGTCTTGGTTTATTAGGAACACTGAAGGGATGTGGCCCCAGGACGGCTGGGGACAAGCAGCAGGAGGCAGGGCTGGCAGTGATGGCAGTGTCACAGCTGTGCCACCCTTAGTCCCACAATCCAGCTGCCACGGACATGGCAGCAGGAAAACAGCTCCCAAAAATCCATGGAGGAAAGAAATAATCCCGGGTGCATCCCTGACCTGCTGCCTGTCCATCACTTGGAGCTGTGCTGTTCCTCCAGCCACATGGTCTGCACACAGGGACACTGCAGTGGTGTGGCCTTGAGGGTGGCAGCGTGGGATGGATGACAAGGGGACATCCAGGGGCCACTCTGCACTGGCACATCTGCATGTGGCAGCACTGGGAGCAGGGAAGCAGCCAGCACACATCCAGCACAGGCTGCATCCCCGAGCATGGCTGCTCCTGCACGGGCACATCCTCATCCCATGGCTGGCTGGAGGGAGGGACGACTCCCTCCCTGCAAAACCCAAAGTGTCTTCTGGATTTGGGATGACACCACAGCCCATGTCAGCTCTGGTCATTCTCCATCCCCAAACGGTCCTGCAGTCAGTGCCCAGGGCTCTGTGTCATGGGAAGGATGGGCCGAGCTGGGAAGGCTCTGCAGGGTCAGCTCTGCTCTCCCTGCTGGACTCCAGCTCTGGGCCACCCTCCAAGGCGTCCCCTGCAAGATCCTCCTGCCCCTCAGTGCTGGCCAAGGCATGGAATGGAGGATATGTAAGGGCCCTGGCTCCATAGAGTGTAGATAGTGCTAATATAGACATTAAATAGTACCCTTGTGCACAGACACACACACACACACATATTCCCCTTGTCCCTGCAGGGTGGGAAGGACAAGCTCCTCCACATCCACATCCTGCACAGACACAGCAGAGAGACCTCACAGGTGACCAGCGTGGTGTCCCAAAGGCTGGCTGGGTCCCACTCTCCTCCAGCCTCCCCTGCAAGCACCAGCCAGCCCTGCAGGGAACTGGGATGTGGTGGAGGGCCACTGGCTCACAGCTTGTCCTCACAGGGAGGACAGGGACAGCCTGACACACACACACACGCACACACACACACATACACACACACAGGGACAACACGGACAGGCGGGAGCAGGGCCTGCCTCCGGCACCTCCGACACGCGGCGCCCACCCGACCCCACAACACAACCCTGTTCTAGTATTAAAGCTGCTGCCTCTTGGAGGAACCTCCAGGCCCTTCCCTTCCCATCCCTTCCCTTCCCTCTCCTCCTGCCCGGGGCCAGGATCACACATCAGTCATCTCATCCTCCAGCTCTGCATCGTCCGTCTCTCCTTCGCCCTCCTCCTCTTCGTCCGACGTCACGTCGGCGTCGTCGGCTTGTGCCAGGCACTTGGGACACGAGCAGGTAAACAAGTAGTTCTCCCTGGCAAGGGGACAGGCAGGACACAGAGGATGGTGTTGGGACAATCCCACACTGCTGCTGGGCAGGGTGGGAGAACACAACAGCCAGGAAGGGGCTCAATGTGTGAGACCCAGAGGAGTTTGGGGGTTCCATCCTGCTGGCTCAGGAGGGTAAAGGTACCCCGGGTGGAGAGGGGCATTTCTCAGCCCCACAGGGGTGATGGGACAGGGAGGATCCCCCAGCAGGGATCACAGAAGGAAAAGGATGGGTCTGCAGGTATAAACCTGCAGAGAGAGAGAGAGAAGGAGGACCCCAAAGCCTTGGTCCCCAAGGCTGTAACACATCACAAGGAGCTCAAAGCACCAGGAGCAGCACGTGCTGCACACACCCCCTGCCATGAGCCCCATGCACAGCCACACCCCAAGGCACACACAGCCCCTGATGGACTGTTTGGGGTGGCAGGGGGTGTGAGTTCCCCCCCAGGGACCCCCAGGTACCCTACCTGAGTATCTTGTTGCGGCTGTGTCTGCTCCGCTCCCTCTGACAGCAATCTAAGTAACTGATGCAGATTTCCTGTGAGCAAACAGAAATTGCTTGGGTTCACAATCACTCTCCATGACCCCAAAGCAGCAGGATTTACCCCAGTCCCTCTCAGAATCAGGCAGAAACATGGGGTCTGGCAGCCCCTACATGGGATGGGGATTGAATTCCTCTGCCAAGATGATGCAGGACACAGGAGGATTTGGGGCTGGGGTCCATGCAGGATGTAGGGGACACAGGGATGATGCCAAGGTGTGATGTCACCTCGGGTCCACCCAGGCCCTGCTGTCTCACCTCTCCTGCTTCGATGTCCTCCAGAGCAGTGAGATGCAGGAGGAAGTTGTTTTCTGGGAAGGATGTCTCAGCATTGGGGATGCAGCTGTGGTTACCTACAGGCAATGTGATCTCTGCTAAATGCCCAAGTGGCTCCTGGAACCACATCACATCTGAGTGCATCCAAGGCAGGACTTGGATGATTCCACAGCTGGGCAAGGTGCCAGGGGACACTGAGAGCAGTACCCATCCCATCCCATCCCATCCCATCCCATCCCATCCCATCCCATCCCATCCCACAGATGGCACAAACCCCTCTCTCCAGAGGAAGAGGTGAGCCTAGCACAGGACATTTCCCTCCTCACTACTGCTTTTCCTCCCAGTGCTTGTGTTACTTACAGCAGCTCTGCAGCACGTAGAGCCCTGATCCCTCACAGTTGAGGAACTCTCCTGACTCTGCAGCACAGAGAGAGGGGTTAGAGCTCTGCATGGTCCACCCCAGCTCTTCCACACACAAGCACAAAGGAATGTCCATGAACATGAAACACCCACAGCCAGCACTGCCCTGGGGCTGGGTGCTGCAGGGTGCTTTCCCCAGAGCCTTTCCCTCCCACTGGGAGGGGATGGATGACAAATATCCATGTGCCCAAGATTCACTGAGGCTCCCTGTCCTGCCCCTGCACTCCCACAGAGCCTCACCCTTCTCAATGTCCTTGTAGAGTTGGTCAATGAAGGCGTCCAGCTCCTCCCGCTGCAGCATGGGCAGATCCAGAGCATCACACGCGTGCACCCACTGGCTCAGGGAGCTGGGGGGAACAGGGGACACTGTCACAGTCCCACAAGGCTGTCAGGGAGCACTGGGACACTGTCACAGTCCCACAGTGCCGTCAGGGACAGCAGGACACTGTCACAGTCCCACAGGGCTGTCAGGGAGCTCTGAGACACTGTCACAGTCCCACAGGGCTGTCAGGGAGCACTGGGACACTGTCACAGTCCCGC
The DNA here is from genome assembly GCF_052056855.1 of Sturnus vulgaris. Taxonomy (NCBI): domain Eukaryota; kingdom Metazoa; phylum Chordata; class Aves; order Passeriformes; family Sturnidae; genus Sturnus; species Sturnus vulgaris. The sequence goes on from NC_142246.1 coordinate 592,954, forward strand.
AGTGCTGTCATGAACAACAGGACACTGTGACAGTCCCACAGGGCTGTCAGGGAGCACTGGGACACTGCCATAGTCCCACAGGGCTGTCAGGGAGCAGCAGGACAGTCACAGTCCCACAGTGCTGTCAGGAACAACAGGACACTTGTCACACTGTCACTGTCAGGAACAGCAGGACATTTTTACAGTCCCACAATGCTGTCAGCACATGGTGGGATCTCACAGAGGGGATTCAAGGTGGCTCTGAGCAGCCAAGGTCTGGCAGAAGGATGTGAAAGGGCTGGACACAGCACAATGAAGTTTTTAAGTCTGCCTTTCCCTCCCCATCTCTTAAACACAGCCATTCACAATCCACACCCCCAGGCCCCACAGGGAGCACCCACACAGCCCCATTACCTGGTTCCTATGCCTTGGCCATTGGTCCCAACGAGGGCAAAGAGGGACTGAAAGCCTTCTGGAGTGAACCACTGCAGAAGGGACAGCACAAAGGAACTGAGTCCAGGAGCACCTCACTCTGCAATGCTTCAAATGCCACAGGGAGCTTTGGGGCAAGCAAGGAACGAGCAGAGCCCCAGGAGAAGCCCTGGCCTGCTGGAGTCAGTAAGTCAGGAGTCTCTCTGAATTCTTCAGAGAGAAATCAGAGTGCAGGGATTGAATGAAAGCCTTTGGATGGATTGAAGTATGTTAAGCCACTCACACATAAAGTAGAGGTGTAAGTTTAAGTTTTAGTATAAGCAACCAAGAAAGTAATTAAGTAAAACAGGTTTTAAGTGCTTTTAGTAAGTAAAAGGTCTTACATACCAGTGTAAAAGTTCGAGTTCTAGTAAAGATTGAAAAACATAGTCTTAAACACTAGGGGTTCCATGGAGGCTCTAAGAACATAGTTTTAAGCATAATAAAGCAATAGTAAAAACATTGCTCCCAGGCTGTCTGGGAGGCAGATGCACTCACCCTGCTGAGATATTCATCATAAAGGGCTTCGGTGAAGAGCAAACGCAGCAGCTCCAGCTGGCCCTGGCAGGACACAGCAGCACGGTCAGGGTCAGGCTGGGAGGTCTGTGGGTGTCAGCCCAGCCTGAGGCTCAGCCCAGCACAGGCCAGAGGCTCTGGAAGGACTCAGGCTCCTCGGCCTGCCCTGCAAGGCTGGAGGCTGCTGCCCTCACAGCTGTGAAATCCACCCGTTTTAGCAGCAAAAGCCACCCACACCGCAGCTACAAATCACGCTGTCCCAGCCCACAGCAGGAACATCTCCCCCACAGCAAGGAGCAGCACATCCCATGGAACATCACAAGGCCAAAACCCTCTAACAACCACTCCCTCACTGTCAGGGCTCTCCCTTTAAGCCTGAAGTTTCCAGTGTTCCCTGCTGTAATGAGGCTTTTGCATCTGTGGGCTCACAGACACAGGCAGGAGAAGGAAGGCTCGAGGATTCAAGAGCTGCTGGGTCTTACCTTAAATTTGTCCCCCAGCAGTTTGTGCACAATCTCCTCTTCTTCATTTGCTGTCTTGCTGCAGAACTGGGAGAAGGCCTTGATCCACCACTCCTTGTCTTTAGCCTGACAGAAGAATCAAGCAGAGGCATTGCACCAACACCACTTTCCTCCCCAGCCCAGAGAGAGGGAAGATTGTCAGAATAAATGCTGAGAAAGCCAGGCCAAGGAAACAGAGCCTTGGGAACAACATCCACAGTGGGATAACAAACCACTCGCTGTACCTGTTTGATGGTGGCGACCATCCTGGCCATCAGCATGATGCTGGAAGTCTCTGGGGGGTAATGCATGTTTCTGTGGGATTCAAATGGAGAAGAGATGAGCAGATCATGGGAGTGAAAAGCTGGAGGCAGGCAGAGGCAGCTGCCATAAGTGTGGTCAGGCCTGCACTGATCCATCACACCAAAGTGGTCAGTGCAGCATTGCTGTGTGGGGGTCCAGTGGAGAGAAACCTGCACCCACCTTCCTGCTCCACCCATACAAACAATCCCCTTCCATCCTGTTCACTCTGCTGGGGCTTGGGACAAGATTTGGGTCAGGGATGTTGCTTGTCCCCCCCAGGACCATTTGTTTTGAAAGCAGGGACAGAAATGGACCCATGGGATGTTACAAGGAGGATCTCCCAGAGGCTGGAGATCTGTAGGAGCACCATAAAACTGCAGGAGTGAGGGCTGTGCAGCTCAGTGCTTTGTAGCTCTTTAGAGGGAGAAACATAAAGAGTGCTCAGCTGTGTGTTCAAACCCTTGGGCTGCCAACACCCAACCAAAGATCACAACACCCAAGCAGGAGGAAGAGCTGGGCAGTGTCCCACGGCCATCCCCGCCCTCCAGCCACCCTGTGCAGGGATGTAGAGCAAGGAGAGTCACCTCCCTTGCCCCTGGAGCAGCAGGCAGGCCAGGCCCTACCTCCATGCCTCCTGCAGCTTGTTGAGGGGGTGTGTGGGGTCATCCCGGGACGGGCCGAGGCACAGGACCTGGTGGTACTGCTCCAGAGCTGCCTGCCTGCATTCTGCACTGCAGTACGTCACCTGCAGCGAGGGGACAGCGCTGTGGCAGCAGGAACAGGGGCTCCCAGATCCAGCTGTGCCAGCTGTGCCCCCTCCCTGGCCAGCAGAGCTCTGGCTCTTTGCAAAGGCAGACAGCACTAGAGCCTGGCTGGATGGGAAGGACTCAGTGATGCCAGGAAGAGCACGGTCCCTCCTGGCAGTGCCATACCTGGCAGCGGGGACACTGCTGGTGCAGGTCCTTCCTGATGCTGCACTGCTCGGGGTGAGGCAGCACCAGAGAGCTCCTCCCCAGCAGGCGCTGGGCGTTCTCCTCTGCTGTCTCCAGAGCCCGCAGGCAGTGATCACAGGCTGTGGGGACACAGGAGGGATGGGTGGGTGAGGGAGGAATGGATGAGGGATGGATGACGGATGGATGGAGAGATGGATGGATGATGGATGGATGGATGGATGATGGATGATGGATGGATGATGGATGATGGATGGATGATGGATGGATGGATGATGGATGGATGATGGATGGATGGATGGATGAATGGATGGATGGATGGATGAAGGATGGATGATGGATGGATGGATGATGGATGATGGATGGATGGATGGATGGATGGATGGATGATGGATGGATGGATGGATGATGGATGGATGGATGGAGGGATGGATGATGGATGGATGGATGGATGGATGGATGATGGATGATGGAGGGATGGATGATGGATGGATGATGGATGGATGATGGATGGATGATGGATGGATGATGGATGGATGGATGATGGATGATGGATGGATGGATGGATGATGGATGATGGATGGATGATGGATGATGGATGGATGATGGATGGATGGATGATGGATGATGGATGATGGATGATGGATGGATGATGGATGGATGATGGATGGATGGATGGATGGATGGAGAGATGGATGCCACAGGAAAGCCTTCAGAAAGGAAAGGGACCAGAACCCAGGGCAAGAGCCATTTGTGTTGCCACACAACCAGAGAGGAACATGGGGATGGGGCTTGGAGCACCCTGGGCTAGGGTAAGGTGTCCCTGCCCATGGCAGGCGTGGAATATGATCTTTAAGGCTCCTTCCAACACAACCCATTCCAAGATTCTATGGTGGCACATTCCTCCAGAGCTGACAGAAGTCACCATCCCTCAGATGACACCTGAGCTTGTCAACAGTTCAGTGCACAGGCAGAAAAGGCAGCAGGGCCACCTTTACAGAGGCGCTCAGACAAACCCAAACCCTTCCCTCGGTACCGGGCAGCTCCTCCGGGGTCCCGCGGTCACCGCACGGGGACAGGTGACAGCGACGGGGACACGCCGCCAGCGCCAGCCGCTCACCTCGGTAGTTGTACAGGGCATTCCAGAGGAACTGGGATGATACCACCGGCCTCTCCACGAAGACAGTTTCCCCTTTGCGGATGTTTTTGGTGGCGAACAAACCCTTTCCCTGCCGAGGGACAACCGCGGGTCAGGGACGCGCCCGAAGCCGAGTCATAGCCGGGAGCTGAGGGAATCCCTCCATGCCGAGGGGACCCTGCGGCTTTCTGCTCCCTCTGAGCCCCGAGCCGGGCGGGAAGGGCCGGACCCTCATGGAGGGGAGACCGCGGGCTGCTCACCTTGGCGCTGCTGATGAACCGCGCCTCCGCCGCAGCCCCGGCGTGTGGCCCCGCCGCGGCCGCCATCTTCGGGCGGCGACTTCCCCGCCCTGACCCGCCGGGCAGCGCCTCTTCCTCTTCCTCCTCCTCTTCCTCCTCCTCCTCCGCCCCCGCCCCCTGCGCCCCTCAGGGCCCCGCGCTCGCCATCGCCGCCTTGAGGGGCCGCGCTCGCCGTCATCCCCCTCAGCCGCGGGGTGTGAGGGTCCCGCCGCCATCTTGGCCCCCCTTCCCCAGCCCCCGCCGGCGTCTGAAAACACCCCAAAACACCGCAAAAACATCCCAAAACACCCCCAAACCGGGCCGGGGCTCTGCCGCTGCCGCCCCAAACCGCACAGGAGTTCGCGGTCTCTCCCCACTCAATTATTATTTAATGGTAGAGGAATAGCTGTCACAGCCCTGTCAGGAACACACGTTCCCCCCTCACTTGAGGTCTCCCCTCATGGAGGGAGGAGGCGTCGCCCACTGCTCTGCGGACCCAAAACTGGCTCGACTTGCCCCAAAAACGCCTTCAAAACACGCTGCTGTGCTCGCTCTGCCCTCGCTACCTCCTGCTGGAGGGTCTGCAAAGCTTTAAAGCCCACGGAAATGCGTGTTGGGTTGTATTTACTGACTCCCAGCGCTGCGGCTCAGCCCCGCTCCTCGCTGGCCAGGCGGCGGGAGCAGGGCTGGGAATTCGGGACTGTTCCGTGCTCGGGGCTTTGGGGAGCCATTTGGTATCACTAGATGTCACTGTCGGCTCGCGGCAGGGACACCACAGCGGGTGACAAGGCTGGAGCTGCTACCTCCATGGCACCCGCAGGGGACAAGGGACAAACAGTGTCTGTGGGATGCAGCGCAGGCTGTGCTCCATCACACTGTCCCCATGGCAGGGATGACAAGGACAAGGCTCAGGTGGGGTGACTCCTGTTGCCATTACATCCTCAGCGATTCATGGAATATCGATGTGGGAAAAGCCCTCTAAGACTAACGAGTCCAATGTTCCCCAGCACTGAGCCATGTCCCCAAGTGCCACATCCGCACGGCTTTTAAATCCCTGCAGAGATGGAGTTTCTACTCTTACTGCAGCTATGCCAGAGCTGGGCATCCCTTCCTGTGAATGAATTTTTCCATGACATCCAATATAAACCTTTCCTGTCACAACCTGAAGCCATTTCCTCAGGGATTTCTCCATGGAAAGGGGCGGAATGGGCATCGGCAGGGGCGGCCCAGGGAGGGTTGGAGTGCCCATCCCTGGATGTGGCACTCAGTGCCCTGGGATGGGGACAGGGTGAGGATTGGGCACAGCTGGGACTCGCTGACCTTGGAGGGATTTTCCAGCCTCAAAGATTCTGGGATTCCTCTCCTCCTGTCCCTGTTCCCAGATCCCAAATCCCCCCCGGCTGTCCCCTCCTGTCAGGGAGTTGTGCAGAGCCACAAGGTCCCCCCTGAGCCTCCTTTTCTCCAGGCTGAGCCCCTTCCCAGCTCCCTCAGGAATTCTGCAGCCCCTTCCCAGCTCCCCCAGGAATTCTCCAGCCCCTTCCCAGCTCCACTCCCTTCCCTGGACACGCTCCAGCCCCTCAGGCTGGCAGAGCAGAAGTTGCAGAAAAGGTTTGGCCACATCACCTGCAGACACAGGTTCTTGTTCTCCAGGAGCCTGAGCACCCCATACTCACCAGGCACGAGTGCTCTCACTGAAAATGTAGTTTTATCTCTGCAGGAACCACCCCAGAGATAGCAATTCTCTTCATCTACTTTGATATGAGGTCATCAATCAATTGAAAAAAATTCTTTAATATATATTTTGTCCAAAATAGTTTATTAAGAAAAACCTCCTCAAACTCTTTTGAGAAGGATGAAAAATACATTTGGTTTATTTTTTTTTGTCACTAATTTCAATTGAAAATTAAAATGAGTACCTGGAAATTTTTCCATCTGTTTTTTTTTTTCTTTTTTACACTCATTCCATCTCTCTTTTTAAAATTAACTCAGTTTTTATCAGGAGACAAAGCAAATAAATAAGTGACACGTATTAAGGCAAAAAAAGAGACATTTCTATAAATAACAATGTAAGAGTAAAGTGATATACAGTGTTCTAGGTCAGAAAGAGACAGAATAAATTATCCTGAGCTGATGGCTCTGGGCAGCCGTAGGAAGGCAAGGTGACAGCCTGAGTCCTCAGTCCTGGCCCCCCAAAGCCCTCCCTACCCCCAAAAATCCAGCTGTCAACTGCATCGGGCTGCTCCAGATGTGCTCGGAGCGCTCCAGGTGCTGTGTCCCAGGACACCTGCCCGGATAATGAGGAGAGAACCCAGCAGCTGCAGTCGGGGCCAGAATGGCACATCTGGCTGCGGGGCAGGGGGCCTCTGAACAGCAGAGGTGTTGGGAGCTGGATTTTACTGCAGCCTCCAGCCCTGCACCTCAGCCAGCCCTGGGGCTGTTCCCTGCAGCAGCAGCAGCACAAACACACACCCTGGGCAAGGACAGCAGTGCCAGGGGACAGAGACAGCTGAATGCAGGTGTGGGAAGCCATGAAAAAGGCACAGATACAGCAAGGCACTGGCAGGAGGAGGCACCTGTGCTCCAGGGCAGCATCAGACCCTGCTCATCCCATTGCAGGAGCCTGTGGGTGGGAGCAAAGGGATTCCCTGTTTGGGGTATTTTGGTTGTGATTGATCTGAACATCAAACATGGGAATCAAGTTAAAAAGAAAAAGAGATCAGGGAGATTCTCCTCCCTCCTTGGAGAACACAGGCACACATAACATAAGTGACCCTGGTTTTAAATGCCCTTGTGCTCAGAGCCATCAGAGAGAGCATCCCATTGTATGCCCAGCATCAGAGACTTTCTGATTGTCACCCCAACATCAAAGTCACCCTCTGGTTGTTACCCCAGCACCAGAGATACTCTCTGATTGTCACCCCCACAGCAGAGAAACCTGCAGATTGTCACCCCGACATCAGAATCATTCTGACTGTCACCCCAGTATCAGTCACTCTCTAATTCTCACCCCAGCAGCAGAGACACACTGATTGTCACCCAGCCTCTCTGCTGGAAACTTTGTGTGTCCTGGTGCTTCATGAGCAAACAGGAGATCACCTGTCATCGAGTGATGAAGCCCCAGGAGTTACAGCACGTGGCTACCAAACAGCAGCCAAAGAAATTCGGGGGCTCCTTCCAGCCCGCTGCAGTTTAGTCCTGTAACTCCAGCTCTCAGATCAGTCTTGCTTGGACCAAAGCAGCACAGAAACGTCCCCAGGCATCAAAACCCAGCCCAATCTCCTCGGCTGTTCAAAGCTCCACGTCCACAGTGTCCTCCTCGTGGTCCTTGCTGTCTGTGGAGTCGGCGCTCGCAGGCTGGATCACCCCGAACTGCGACAGCTTTGCTGCCTTCTGCTCCATGCTCTGCTTCCTCCACTTGATCCTCCGGTTCTGGAACCACACCTTGACCTGGATGGGAAGTGGCACAACAGTTTAATCCAAGGGCTCCGGGAGCCCTTTTGCAATGCCAGGTGTTTCCGAGAGGAATATCCCCAAAAAGCAGAGTTCCTTAAAATGGAGACGTGCATTATTCCCTCATGGAATAGTGAATGGGGACACAGGGCAGAGCAGTGATGGGAAAGGATCAGGGTAGAGGGGGATGCAGCTGCACTGAGAAGGGTCTGGCCAGGGAAGTGAAGGAAGCAGCTCCCTAAGGAGCTCCTGAACCCATCCCCAGGACTGCAGGTGCCTCAGGACATGATGAGACCCCCGATAACTATCCCTTGTCCCCCCAGAACTGGCCTTGTTTTGCTGTCCCTTTTTCCCAGCTGAATTTAGATCCCACTGTGGAAGATGACCTGGCTCCTTCTTTCCATACTAAACTGTTTTCTGTGGGAGGAGCAGGAACTCACACAGTGGAGCAGGGAAAGAATTATATCCAGTGTCATAAAAGGACACTTGAAACAGTCTCCAGAGGAACTCAACAATGCAGACACAGCAACCAGCCCAGCTCCAACTCTAAAGCACAGCAGGGCTGTGCTCCTGAATGCTTTTTGCTCCACTTCATGGATTCAGAAATCTTATCCAGAAACCATCCAAACTCCAGGCACATCTCTTCAATGTCACCTGGCAGCAGAGTGTCCCACGGGTCACTTTACACCGTGTCCTCCTCCCACCACCTTCCCAGAGGGAACATCAGCACAGAGCAGCCCTGGGATCAGTTCCACGTCCCTTACCTGGGTCTCTGTGAGGTGCAGAGTTGCAGCCAGGTCCACCCTCTCCGTGCCCACCATGTACTGCTGCTTGAGGAACTCCTGCTCCAGCCGCTCCAGCTGCTCTGGTTTGAAGACTGTGCGGACTCTCTTCATCTTGCAGGGCCCCCCCGACCTCCAAGGCCCAGCAGGACCCAGCGAGTTGGTCCCGACACAGTGAGACAACTCCAGACCTGTGAGAAAGCAGCAAAAATTCAAGGGGTGTGTGCCAAAGGAGCTGGGAGAAAGTAGCACCAAACCCAGCAGGGATGTCCCTGCCCTGTCCCTACCCAGATAATCTCATCTAGGCTCCTTTTCCTATGAAAAGCTGGAGCAGAACTTTTGAGGGCCTGTTTTATGGTTTTAACCCTCAGGGTCCATCAAGGACAGGCCTTGGTACAGCCAGACCCACATAAATCGGCACTCAGTGAGGTGGGCAGGACTTGACTTTTGTAACAGGATAATAAATTGCATCAAGAGCTTCAGAACACAAAAATCCCACCTTTGTCTCAAGAACCCCTGAATCACAAATGTTCAAAGTTTGGGGGTGTTTACCCCAGTCTGGCCCCTGGTTTTCCCCTTGCCTTGGCACACGGGCTCAGTGTCCAGGAGCCAGCTCTCATGCAGGACCACATCCTGCACCTCTGTTCCCCATGAAGTTCCCAGGGGGTGCTGAGGATTTAGCAGGATTAACAAGTGGATCTGACCTGTCTCCTCTTCAGCTGTGGCCTGAGGATAACCGTAATTAGCATAAATTAACATACAATCCAACACCAGCGCTGCCACTGGCACCTGACTGAGAGCAGGTCTCCCCTTCCTCAGTCCCTCATCCTCCTCATCCAGCTGATGGCCCTGCTCACTGCAGAGCCCTTGGAAATCCCTTCCCAGCCCAAGCTCTGTGATTCCATGCCCAGGTGATTGCACTGGAGAGCTCCTGCAGGGCTCAGCCTGAAGGGTTTAGGAACCAGGGAAGGGCAGCACTGATGGCACCACGACTTCTCCCAGCACCAGCTCCACTTTAAAATAATCCATTCATTACAACCAGCGGGATTTTCCATGTGCAAAGCACCGAATGCACCGGCAGGATGCGGCCAATAATGGTCCCCATGTCTGCTCTTCCAAAATATTGTGGCAAGGCAGGTTTCTCTAGCTTTTATGGAAATACTGCACATAATGGTCCCCATTCACACCTGCTACTTAGCTCTCCTTTAATGACTGATCTTGTCACGTTCTCCAGGCACAAACCTGCACCTTGACCTACTTATTTTCATTAATTGGGTGTAAGTTCTGCGTGTGTTTAAGGATTTGTGGGACGGAGACCTGACAGCTTAACAGCTGTAATTGCACTTAAAACTATTTTCATCATTAAAAATCTTTTCACCCATCACTTTTTGTTTCTATTTTAACACTGGAATAATAGCAAGTGTAATTTCCAACATGAAATGCTGAGTGGAAATCGCTCTGCAAATTGTTTAACTGTGTTTTCATACCTGGATGTTTGATATAATATAAATATTAACACGATTCTGCAGATGCTGTCTCGTGAAAGAAATAATACCTTAAATAGTTGTGCTAAGTACTTAATAAAAGATCAGAAAATCTGAATATTGTAGCATCGGGATCAAAGCTGGAGTTCCTTATACACGTGGGCCTGGCTGCAGGTTTTGCCTGGACTACAGCAAGTTCACAGTCTGAATGCTAAAAAGGAATATTTAATTTCAGGAAAAATACTCTGAATAGAGATATTTTGTTAAAATCACTTGCTCGTTGTCCTTATAAAGTTCCAGTGAAAATAGAGCCAGACAGATCAGGCAGTATCATCCATCACCATGGTGTAAATTTTACCCACGGATCAACAAAAACCATTTTTCCTTAGATGCTTCTGCACTAAAAATATGAAGTTTTAAGGGCCACGTGCTGCAAAACACTTGGCAGTTTCACTTTTGTGAGTGAAAAATTGCAGGGAAAGCAAAATTAGAGAGGGATGAGAGCAAATTTGGGAGAAGAGGGACCCACACAGCAGCAGAGGTGAAGAAATTAATTTTAGGAGCCAGGCTTTGGGAAATTACAGCAGGTTTTTGATTAAAACTCTGGCAGTGAAATGCCTTCCTGATATATGAGAGGAGAAAGAAATGGCAGAAATAAAAGTCACCCGTAAAATCTCATGGAATCACAGACTGCTTTGGGTTGGAAAAGTCCCTAAAGATCATCTAGTCCCAACCTCCCCTACCCCGGTGCTGGAATATTCTCTTTTTTTAGCTCTGTCACTTTACTATTGAACCTATTCCAAGTTTTTGGCTCCATCTCTAATGCAAACATTGGAGTTTGGGTATTCTGAGTTTGGATATTCTGCACCAGGACTGAATGATGGATTAGTAAAAAATCCCGTAGGATCTTTAGGAATCAACCACAGGCTCTTTCTTTAGCAGAGTCTTTAGAGACGTCAGGTGTGTTAGCAACCGCCTCGCAGTATTAAAAACCCCAAAACAACAACAACAAAACCATATAAACAAATAAACAACAAAAATAAACAAAATAATACAAATAAACCAAAAAACAACAGCCAAAAAAACCCACATAAAGCGTTCATTTTTGGTCTCGCTATATCGATCGCTTACAGAGGAGGGAAAAAACCTCTTAAGGAAAAGTTTTTCCTCTCCCTCCGGGGCTGCTCCGGGCGATTTTCCGCCGCTCCAGCATTTCGGGCTGACCCCAGCCCGTTCTTTCCCCGTTATGCGGTGCCGGTCCCGCATCCCATCCCCGCTCCCCCCGCTCACCTGCACCGGGCCAGCCCCAGCCCCATCCCCAGGCTCCGGGCAGCGGCCCCAGCGCCGGTACCGGGGGTGCAGCCGTGACCGCTCCGGGTGCGGGTCCCGGTCCCGGTCCCGGTCCCGCCGGGGGCCAGCGCGGGGCCACCAGCCCGGGGCTCCCGGGGACGGCGGGGCCGCGGCGAGGCGGCTCCCGGGCCAGCAGCGCTTCTATGTGGAACGGGGTCTTGGGGGGCGTCGGGCCGGGCCGGGGGCACTCCGGGCTCTGCAGCATGGCCGGGCCGCTGTGGCCAACGCCGCCCCGGAGGCTTATATGGAGGGCGGGGGTGGCCGGGGACAGCCGCGATCCTATGCAAAGTGAGGGCGGGGAGGGGCTGCACACACCCCGCAGGCTGCCAGCAGCACCCCCAGCGACCCCCCTGCTTCTTCAGCGACACCCCACTGACACCCCTGCTTCCTCAGCGACACCCCAGCTTCCCTATCAACATCCCCAAGGACACCCCAGTTTCCACACTGACATCTCTTGCTCGCCACCCACACTCCCATGGAAATGTTCCTTACACTCCAGCTCCTCCTTGGACACCCCTCCTCCCAAACCAGAACCTCCATGGATCCCCTGCTCTACCCCACGGATCCCCTGCTCTACCCCACAGATCCCCTGCTTCCATCCCCATGGATCCCCTGCTTCCATCCCCATGGATCCCCTGCTTCCACCCCCATGGATCCCCTGCTTCCATCCCCATGGATCCCCTGCTTCCACCCTGACAGCCCCACAGATTCCCCCATTCCCCACGGACAGCCCCACAGTCACCCACATTCCATGTCAGCCCTCCCACAATCACCACTCCTCCCACCCTGGCACCCCACGGACACCCCTCTTTCCCTGCTGTCCCCTCCAGTGTCACCTACCCTGTACCTTCCCCTACAATGACCTGTGCTCTTTGCCCATGGACCACCCCACTGATGGATGATGGCTCCATGGATGATGGCTCCTTCCTCATGGACCCCTGTTCCTTCCTCAGCCATCCCAACCAACACCTCAGCTCCTTCCCAATGGAAGCAGCAGCAGCGATTCCTTCCCCACACAGACTGTGTCCCTTAGTCCCATTCCCAAAATCCTCAACGCTCCCAGGCCTCCCAGGAGCCCCCACACCATCTCCTGGCCACACTCCTTAGGGACCCCAGGATGGGCTGTGCCAGCACATGGTGCCCCTGTGCCAAGGGGGACGTGTCTGTACCTGCCCAGGTGTGCTGGAGTGTGTTGGAATATCGGGGATATGGGACAAACGCCTCAGGAGCTCTCACAGGATCCCAGGTGCTCTGGGATGGACCTGGTGCCATCCCTGTGTGACACCCTTGGGGCCTGGCACGGCCACATGGGCTCATGGGGAGCTGTGGATGGTACAGACACCTCTCCTACGAGGGATTCCTGCTCAAATCCCACCAAATTCTCACTGGAAATTCACTCTGCTGTGTGCAAACACAGAGAAATCCCAGAGTCTCCAGGTTAATAAGCACAGAGCACAAAATCCCCTGTGGTTTAATAACCCAGCATTAACCATCCCTGCATGCACAGGCTCACGGGCCATATCCAGTAAATCCTGCCTTAAACAGGGATTCGTGCCATTTGAAGTTTCTTTTCCCTGCACAATCCATAGAAATAACGATAAAAATCTCAGTATTTTTGAGCATTTCAAAGCAGCTGGGAATACACAGGCAGGATTATCCTGCTCACGAGGAAGCACCCTGGTGATGGCTACAGGATCCTCAGGGAGGAGGATGCCCACAGGAGACAAAAGAGTCCCTGAAGTTTGCCTTTAAAACACTTTTTTTTTTTTCTCCAGCCTTTTAGCATCCTGTCTTCCCCAGCAGCTTCCAAATAAGTGAATAAATACAGCTGCTGCTTTATTGCTCCTTATCCAAACAGGCAGCTCTGATCCTGCTGCCGTGGAACCACGGCTTTAATTGGAATCACACGTTCAAAGCTGGGCGAGTGCTGAAGACTCTCCCAAAAAAAGTCACCTTGGGGGGAAAAAAACATCCTTGGAGATTCACAGCTCCTGGCTTTGCTGGCACAGAGGATTTGTGGGATTGAACACAGGTGCCATTGGATGAGGTTTAGGGTTATTAGAAGGTTATTAAATCAATTCCTGATTTTTGCTCTTTATAATAATCCCGACTGCTGCTGTGATTCCCAAGGAAATGTCGGAGCTGCTGCAGTTATTAAAGGATCTGTGTGGAGGTTGGGATGGGTGAGCTGAGGGCAGGATGGGTGAACAGAAAGATGGACAAGGAGCTGCAGGGATGGACAGGGAGCCACTGGGATGGACAGGGAACTGCTGGGATGGACAGGGAGTCACTGGGATGGACAGGGAGCCACTGGGATGGACAGGGAGCCACTGGGATGGACAGGGAGCTGCTGGGATGGACAGGGAGTCACTGGGATTGACAGGGAGTCACTGGGATGGACAGAGGGATCTGCTGGGATGGACAGGGAGTCACTGGGATGGACAGAGGGATCTGCTGGGATGGAAAGGGAGTCACTGGGATGGAAAGGGAGCTGCTGGGATGGACAGGGAACTGCTGGGATGGACAGGGATGGACAGGGATGGACAGAGATGGACAGAGGGATCTGCAGGGATGGACAGGGAGCTGCTGGGTTGGACAGGGAGTCATTGGGATGGACAGGGATGGACAGGGAGCTGCAGGGATTGACAAGGAGTCACTGGGATGGACAGGGAGCTGTCAGGATGAACAGGGATGGACAGAGGGAACTGCTGGGATGGACAGGGATGGACAGACGGATGCATCCCCAGCCAAACCCCAGGTGACTTCTCCCTTCAGCCTCTCCCCCTCGGCCGCAGCCGCTGCCTAACGAGCCGTCCTGTTTCCCATTAGTGCTGTGTGCTCAGCTAATGCATTTTGGTGGGAAAGCTGGAAATTTTCACCCTCTGCTAATGACTTGGGAAATGTAGCACCCAGCAGCCAGGCAGGGCGGGGGGCTCTGGCAGGGACCCCCCACCTCCCCTGCCACAGCAGCTCCAACACACCCCAGCCCCTCCAGAGAGGGGATGTGAAAGGATCTGATCCTCTTTGGTGTTCTGGTGGGGGTTATTTTATTTATTTTATTTTATTCGCTTTATCCTATTCATTATATTTTATTCCTGTTTTGTTTTTCAAGAGCATAGAAAATAAAAGAGGAAGGGAAGGGGATCTCTTAGGGGGAGTTTCTTAGGGAAAGGGTAAAAAAAAAATCCCAACAACAAAACAACAACCCAAAAAGCCCCCCAAAAAGCCCCCAGCCCTTTGTAAACATCCCCCCTGAGCAAAGGGAAGGAGGTGAAAAGCATTTCCTGATAACTCCATTAAAGAATGAGGCTGCATTAACATTCCAAGTCCCTCGACAAGAGATGAAAGTGGGGAACTCGAGTTCAGCCTCTCCTGCTCCAGATGTTATTATGGGCTCCCTGAAAGGTTTTTTTATTTCTTTTTTTGCAAAGAGACAAAGATGTTGCCTACTTCAAACGGGGCTAATTGATGCTAATGACTATCAGATAGAGGGGGGGCCCTTTTCCCCCCTGCCAAGGGGAAAGAGAGAGCGCATTTTACAATCCCCCCATAGAAAACGCCCCACTCTTCAATCCAGGTTGGTGCTTTAGGGATTTTTGTTCCTCCCTGGCTGCTGCTTTCTCTCTTCCCCCCCCTCCCCGCTTCATCTTTTCTGTCCCCCTTCTTCTGGGCACCCCGCAGCTCTCACTTGTTTGCCCATGAGAAATTTCACACCTCGCCTCTCGGTGAGGAGAGCCCGGCTCCATTTCCATCCCTCTCCCAGCCCCAAACCCATCCCAGCGGGGAGAAAGGGGCGGCGGAAATTTCCCCAAAGCCACAGCAAGCACACGTGAAAACGTGACGGGGATTTGGTGCATCTGTAATCCAGGGTGGGAATCCTCCTGCCAGTGAGGAAACATCTCCTGCACCGGGAGCATCCCTGCAATCAGGGAGAGGTGATCCCAGTGCTCCTGTTCATTGGGATAACAGCCTGAGGGGGCTGAAATCCTCAGCTCAATGAAAATTCCCTTAAAAGTGGGATTCTAAGCACCAGGTTTTGACTTTATGTCAGATTTTTGCAAAGGTTTCTCCTGTGCTAATCCAAAGTGACAGTAAATAATAATCCGTGAACCAGTAATGGGCAATAAGGAATGTTCTGGAACCCCATGGCTCCTTGAGCTGCTGATTTGCCCCTTTCCAAACTGGATCCCACCGAATCCTCCAGGAGAGGGGAATGGGGATCTCTCTTTGCAGTGGCAGGAGGAGCAGGGGTTTTCTCCGAGGATAATGGATGTGTTCCTATTCTTCCACTGTAACACCTAGGAGAGATCAATTCCTCTGGCTGACAAAGGCTGTGGGTGCTCCCAGTGCACGGAGCGCTGGCAGTGGGTGCCAAGGTGCCACCCTGCCACAGCTTTGTCACCCTCAGCCAGGCCCAGGAGCTGCAGGACACAGGGCTGGGGTTGAGTGCTCCTGGTCAATCCCCTCTCTCCTATTGCAGGAGGATCCAAGTCACCTTCTGGATCCTCAGCCCCCTGCAGGGTCTCACCCACAGCCCCAGACTGGGTGAGGACAGGAGCAAGAGGAACCCGGGTTCCAGGTGACAAGGGCAAGGCCACCCCCAAAGGACCCTGGCAGAGCTCAGTGTCAGTACAAGACAATTTGGGGACGTGCCAGGTGCACAGGAGAGCATCATCCCAAACGCTGGCCTGGAGAGGGGTCTGTGCCCTTCTCCCCCATCATTGTCACCTCGTTTTGTCCCCTGCCTGTCACAGCTGACCCAACCTGTCCCAGGCCAGGCTGGAGGGGGTTTGGAGCAGCCTGGGCCAGTGGAATGTGTCCCTGCCCGTGGCAGGGGATGGAACGAGACGGTCTCAAGGTCCCTTCCAGCCCCAACCATTCCACGATTGGGTGTTCACGAGTGGAAAATGATCCCTGCAGACCCCAAGGCCCTTGGTTTGTGCTCCGAGGGGGAGGCAGGGGACAGCAGCCCCCCGTCCCCAGCCCAGACAGCCAATACACACCCGAGCCGCCCTCCAGACAGCGCTCCCCGGCTGCATTGTCAGGTTAATTTGGGATAATGGCCTGCAAAGCACCTCAGCCCCATCCAGGCCTCATTAGCACTTGATAATATCGAGCATCCTGAGGAATTAGGGCTTTTCCCCCTCCTCCTCCTCCTCCCGGCCCGGGGCTGATTCATCACCCGGGCATGTCCAGGCAGGAGCCGGGGTGTGGGGACAGGGCTGGATTCTGCCCCAGCTTTTCCTTGGGGGGATATCCCCGATCCCAGCGGGCTCGTTCCTGCGTGCGGCACTCCTGGATGCCACATCTGGCCCCAAATCTCTGCCAGATGTGGAACGAGGCAGCGGGACGTGCGGCACCCCCCGCGCTCGCCTTTCGCGGCTGCCTGGGGTGTGTGAGCTGGGTCCGCCGTGTGTTTGGGGCTGGATCACATCGAAAAACTTCTTCCAAACCTGGAATTCCGCGATTCCACATTCAGCCGACTGCAAAGCCTGGGAGAACCCCCCAAAAATCAATTAATACCCGAGATGCTCCTCCCTCAGCCCCTGCTCACAGGAACTGCAATTCCAGGTGTCCAGAGCATCCCAAACCTGCGCGTTTAAAATTAATTGGGAATTATAAACAAACTAAGCATTGAGGCAGCGCTGGGCCGGGCCCGAGTGCACCATCAACCCGCTGCTCCCTTCAATTATCTTTTTTTTTCTCCACATTGTTCTCTCCTAATGAGGAGACTAATGACCAAAGGATGGTTCATAAGTGGTTCCCAGACTCTCCTTGCCCAGGGCAAACACCGTCCACAATAGGATCACAAATTGTAGGGAGAAGCCCCGGCTGATCACATCAGAAACGGTGCAGGGATTTATCTCTCGGCCTTAACAATAACAGTATGTTCTTAATCGCCACTCCAAAGGGACAACTGGCGGGGGATCTGCCCGGCCTCATCATTAAAAGCTGGCAGCATCTTTGCTAGCGCTGCCCCCTTTGTTCATCTTTCATTATCCCAATGCTCCGGCCCCGTTAATTCCTCTCCATCTTATTAAATCAATAGAGATGGGGTGGGGGAAGGATGGGGCACATCCGAGGCTGGGAGGGGGAAACTGAGGCACGGCAGCTCCACGGCCGGGATAACCCCCAGGACGAGGTTTTAGCAGAATTGGGAAGAGTTTTATCTGCCCACCGGTCCCCCACGGCATCAGGGCTCATTTATTTAAAATTTTCATCAGTTTTTACAATAAAATCACTCCAGGCACAGGGGGTCTGGTGCCAAGGTCACCCAAATTCATCCCACAGCATCAGGGCTCGCTTATTTAATTATTGAATCAGTTTTTACAATAAAATCACTCCAGGCAGGGTTTCTGGTGCCGGGTTCCCCCCAGGGAAATCCGTGCTGGGATGACAATGCCACGGGGACAAGGGGTTCATTTTTTGCCAGAAACCGTTTGCAGAAAGGGAGATTATTAAACATCCATTTCTATTTCTTTCTCTTTTCTTCCTTTCTTTCTTTCTTTCTTTCTTTGGTCACTGCAATGCTCAGTCCATAGAGGGGAATCCTCAGTTTATCGATTTCCCTGCTGCATTTCACTCCACTTCATCCTTCTTTTCATGTATCCAGGAGAGTTTAATGTAAAAATGTGATGCCTTTTCTCCTTGAGCAAGGCAGCTTGGGGAAAATTCATCCCAGACAGTCTGGAAAATGTGGGATGTAGTGGGATTTCCTGCCATTGCTCACGATGGTTTTTTTATATTCCCACTGAGACCGAGCTCAGCAGCCTCGGGAAACTCATTTGATGTTTCAATCGGGAATTAACGGGGAGGGAGAAGCAGGGAAATGCTCCCTGACCATTTAACAAGATTACACGAGGGGATGGAGCCCGGAACACGCTCGGCCCAGGCTGGGCTTTGCCTTGAGCCCCCTCCTGGTCCCATCCCTGCTCGGGACACGCTGATCCCACTGAGTGACCCCCTCCAAACGGGGGGGTCAGCAGCTCTGGGAAGGAATCCGGGATTTTCTGCAGTTCCTGCCCTTGTTCGGAGGCTTTTTGGGGTGAAATGTGGCTCCTCCTGCACTTCAGCCCTGTCAGCAGCGTTTGGGGCAGGCAGGAGCCCCAAAAACAAGGAAAGGGACACGGGAATAATGGAATTATGGGGGCTGGACCTCAGAGTCCTCTCGGTGTCCCCAAATGCAGGAAAAGGGACACAGGAATTATGAAATTATAGGGGCTGGACCTCAGAGCGCTCTTGGTGTCCCCAAAAACAAGGAATGGGACATGGGAATTATGGGGGCTGGATCTCAGAGCCCTCTTGGTGTCCCCAAAAGCAGGAGAAGCAGCGGGGGCACAGGATGGGGGTGGGGGGTTCCAAACGCTGCACAAAACAAAGGAATAATCCCGGCAGGAAGGAGAGGGGTCGGGGACACCCCCAGAGCCCCCGCGCTCAGCCCCACCCGGTTATCCGATCTCCGATCTCCCCATCCCAATCCCAATCCCAATCCCATCCCGTTTGCAGCTCCTCAGCAGCGCCCTGCTCTCATCCCAGCCATCCGTGTCCCCATCCCTGTGAGCCACATCCAGTCCCTCGGGGACGCTCCTGTCCCTCCTCAGCCGCTCGCCCACCCCTCACTCTGCTCGCCCCACGAGCCTCCCTGGGGATTTCTGGAGCCCAGATGTGCCGGGAAGGGCTCGGCGCTGCATCTTTGGCAGATAACCTTTATCCCCTTAATAAAGCTGCTTAATTCTCACTTCCTTTTAATTATCTGTCACTGAAAGCCACCTCGGGTTTTGCAGGCAGGTGGAAAAGCAGCGTCTTTTGGGCTGGGAAGAGTTTGGGATTTGGGACCTTTGGGATTTGGGTAAGGACACACAGCTCTTATTCTTTATTCTTGCTCATTTAAACACCGATTTCCTGGGGGATGAGAGGACCGAGGCTCTGCCCCAAGTGCATCGATCCAAGACCTTCCCAAACATCCCTGTCCCTGATTTTCCGCAGTGCCCGTGGATTGATCCCGATCCCCGATCCCCGATCCCCGATCCCCGATCCCCGATGCCAGCCCGGAGCTGGGCTGAGCTGCAGGATTGCAGGGGAAGGAAAGTGCATTCCTAGCAGGCTCCTTTCGTTTCTGTCCAGGCTTAGCAGGATAGAAAATGACCGGAGTGAATCCAGTTTTTCTGCGAGCCACCAACTCCATCCCATAATCGAGGGGGGGCTCGGTTCTGCTCATCCCCAGCTCAGCAGCAATTCCTGCTTTGTCCCAAGTCCCTTCCCCACCCTAAGGAACCTGCGGGCAGGTCCGTGGCTGGCTGGGAGGAGGACAAGGGATGGCATTGCTGTGACTCAGCTGTCCCCAGGGAACGGAGCCATCCTGAGCCCCAGGGCTCATCACCCCCCATGGCAAATCCCGAGGTGCCAGAGGAATGTGATTTAATCCCGTGTACAAGTACATTTTAAAAACCCCGACCAAGCCCAGCAGTTTTAATTAAATCATTCCCGGCTCGGCCATTCCCCGCAGAGCCTGCGGGAGCATCCCCGGAGCGGGGTCGGGTCCCCCACAGCTCCCGGGAGGAGCCGGGTCCTGCCCGGGGCTGAGCCCCGCCAGCTCGCAGGGGATTAAAGGTGTCCTGAGAACAAGGAAAGTGCCGCAATCAGCTCAGCCCCCGGCCGGGCGGGATTGAAACAGCCCCGTGAGCCCTCTTGTCTCGGGGCTGATTGGAATGAGGCAGCGGCATGCGAGATTAGCGCCTTAAACCCGCGCCCAGCCCGAGACAGACATGTGAAGACATTAGCACAGTTTGGGCTCTTTGAGATGTGCCGGCTAATCCCTGCAGCAGCCGGGACAAAGGGCAGCTTCCGTCACAGCGTGTCCTTCTTTCTGTCCCTCTCCCCTTGCGCTGTCCCCCTTTGCCTGGATCACCCCCCTGGCACCCTGCCCTTCTCCTTGCACTGTCCCTCCTTACACTGTCCCTTCTCCTGCAGCATCCAGGCATCATTCCATCATTCCCCCTCTGGGTGCACCATCCTCTTCTCCTGATTCTGTCCCCTCTCCTGACATCATCCTCCTCCTCCCTGCACCATCCTCTTCTCCTGATTCTGTCCTCTCTGCTGGCATCCTCCTCCTCCTCCTCCTCCTTGCCCTGATCCCTTCTCTTTGCACCACTCCCCTTAATCTGTGCCCCCTTTCCTGGACTGTCCCCCCTGTTCTTGCCCCAGGTTTCACACCTGCCCAAATAAATCCTCCACCTGAGGCTCTTCTTCCCTCAGCTCCAAACACACAAAGTCCAGTTCCAGGAGCTGCTGGTGCCCAGCTGAGCACCCCATGTCCCCACTGAGATGTCCCCACTGCTCTGATCTGGGAGATCCCAGCCACTCACTTGCTTTGCCCCCTTCAAGGAGCTCCCCATGGATCCCACCTTTGGATCATGGCCTGCTCAGTGTCCATCCCAAAACTGCTGGATTTGAAACCTTCACCTCTTCCTAAGCAGAGCCAAGCAATCAAAATCAAAATCAAAACCTTGGCTAATGCTTGCCCAGCTGAGATGCCACCCCAGGAGCTCAGCTCACAGAGTTCCCTCCTGTCCTGGCTCTGAAATCCCTGGGGTCAGCCAGCTCTGGGTGGGATTTATGAGCTGTGAGCAGAGCAGGGTGTTGATCCAGGGGCTCTGTGAAGATCCTGAGCTGGGACATTCCCAAGCTCCCAACACCTCTGGGATGAGCTCAGGTGGCTCCCACTCCCCCAGGTCACCTCCCAGGACCAAGCCCAGCAGGAATGGGGGTTATTCCTACAAAGATGAGCCCAAGAGTTTCATCAATAATTTATTTCACCCCCAAACCCCGGGGGTGCCCTGGATACCCTGTATATATTAGATATTGCCAGCTATGATACATCCTATAATACACAGGCACAAAGGGCCCTGAGGTGGCTCAGCTCTTTGTCCCAGTCTGTGCAGGGGCTGTCCCTGAGCCAGGGGACAAGGACGTGTCCTCCTGGCTGTCCCCTGGGAAGTCCTTGTCCTCCTCGTGGTGGCTCTGTGAGTCTGGGCTCCTCTGTGGCGTGCCCAAACCCATTTTGGCCAGTTTGGCTTGTTGCTGTTCCAGGCTTTGTTTCCTCCACTTGATCCTCCGGTTTTGGAACCAGACTTTCACCTTGGAATCACAGAACCACGGAATTAATACAATTGGAAAGGTCATTGAGTCCAACCATTAACCTGGCACCAAACTCTGTCCCCAAGTGCCACATCCCTGTGTTTTTGAACACTTTCAAGGGTGGTGATTCCACTCATTCCCCTCCACACTCCCACTTAGGAAAGGGAAAAGCTTGGCTTTCCAAATCTGGCTAATCCTGGGCTCAGGCAGCATCCAGTCTATCCCTGACAAGGTGGAAAACTTCTCCCTGCATCCCAGCAGCTGGACCTGGAGCAGTCCAGCCTCGAGAGGGACACAAGTGGCTCTTGGACAGCCACGCTGTGCCTCAGTTTCCCCATCCGTGATCCAACACCCTTTTAATGAAAACTCAGCAATCAGCACCCCTGGGGCTCCTGTGCCAGGCTGGGGGACAGGTCCCAGCTCCCTGGGGAGCCTCCCTGGGTGAGGTGGGGCTCACCTGCTCCTCGGTGAGGTGCAGGGAGGAGGCGAGCAGGCAGCGTTCCTGCCCCACCAGGTACTGGTGCCGTGTGAATTCCTGCTCCAGCCGTGCCAGCTGCTCGCTGCTGAACATGGTCCGGGCACGCTTGGCTTTGCCAGGCTTGGCTTTCAACAGGGGGAAGCAGCACTTGGAGATGAGGAAGCCTGGAGGTGACACAGAGAGGGGTCAGCGTGGAGAGGAGCCCTCCTAGAGGTCTCCTTTAGAGTGATTCTTTCCTGGACAGGCAGAAGGAATCTTCACATTTGGAGGTGTTCCCTTTAAAGAGGTTTTTTAAGAGGGCCCCGCATTTCCTGAGGGTCTCCTTGGAGAGGTGGACGCAGCTCCCTCATGGAAAAAAATCCCTGTGAGGGAATTTTCCCATGCAGAGGTGGAAGGAGCTCTCCCACATTTGGGGATGTCCCTTTTGGGGGTGTCCCAAGAGGACTCTCCTGGAGGAGATCCCTTTGGAGGGGTGAGAGCAGATCCCCATTTGCAGATGTCCCCATGGGAGAGGTGGATCCAGGCCCCCATTTGGAGACATTCCCGTGGGAGAAGAGGGCAGGACCCTCCCTGGAAATAAAATAATCCCCTTGAGAGGGGACCCCTGGGAGAGGCAGTCAAGGGTCCCCCCTGGAAGAGATGGGAGGAGATCCCCATTTGGGGACATTCCCATGGAAGGGATCCCCTGTTTGGGGAGGTGGCCAAAGTTCCCCCCTCGCAGTGGTGGGAGGGGATCCCCATTTGGGGGTGTCTCCCGGGGAGAGAAGGACAAGTGCCCTCGTGGGGAGGGGGCTCCCAAATGCGGGGTGTCCCCAAGAGAGGCAGATATGGGTCCCCGAGGGAGGAGCGTCCCCCTTTGGGGGGCGGGCGGGGGTCCCCATTGCGGGGTGTCCCCGGGGGCACAGGAGGCTCCCGGTGCGGGTTGGGGGGGGCGGTACCTGTAGCTCCGAGCCGGGCGGCCCAGGCGGGGGGGACCCCGCAGGATGGGGAGACCCCGCAGGATGGGGGGACCCCGCAGGAGGAGGGGACCCCGCAGGATGGGGGGACCCCGCAGGATGGGGAGACCCCGCAGGAGGAGGGGGCGCAGAGCGGCGGCAGCAGCGGGGTCGGGGGGCACCCCCAGAGCGGAGGGGGGCGCGGGGGGGGCGAGGAGCGGCCCAGCAGAGCCGCGATGGTGAAGGAGCGGCCGGGGGGCGCCGGGGCCGGGGGCGACATGGCGGGGCCGAGGGCAGCGCTGCCCGAACCTTTATAGAGGCCGGGGACACCGGGGGCGGGACCGCGACATCGCCCCTGCCCCGCCCGGCACCCGCTCAGGGTCCCCTCCCTGTCCCTCTGCCCGACGGGGCGATGTCCCCAAGCCGTGCGGTGTCCCCAGCCCTCGGCAGGGATGTGCCACCCCAATGTCCCCTCCGTGTCCCCTTCCCTCGATTGGGTGTCTCCTCCATGTCCCCCTTTAGGGGGGTACCCGCCCATGTCCCCCTGCCTTTGGCATGTCACCCTCCGTGTCACCTTACCCTCCATGGGAAGACACCTCCCCATGCCCCAGCCGCCAATTTAGGTGTCCCATGTCCCCCTGCCCTTGGCTGGATGTCACTCCCTGTCCCCCTGTCCCCTATTGGAATGTCCCCCCATGTCCCCCTGCCCTTGGCTGGGTGTCCCCCCTGTCCCCCTATCCCCCATTGGGATGTCCCCGTCCCTGGGGCAGAGACCCCCCCGTGTCCTCCCCCAGGGTGACCTTGGCCCTGAATTACTCTGCCAGGAGGATTTGGATGCCCAGGGGACCACACAGGAGCCCAGTGTCACCCCGAGGCCACCAAACTCCCGGGGGAAGGACTTGGGGTCCCCCTTGGCGCTGTGAGCTCTGTGCCCAGCCCGGCTCCCTGCACAGCTGATTTTGGGGGGCTCAGGGCACCCCGGGGAGGGGAGGGGACAGCCCCAGGGATGCCCTGGTGGCAGCAGCAGAGCGGGGGGGGCTCTCCCCGCACCCCCCAGCTCGCCCCGCTCGGCTGATGGGATTCAGATGGTCATTAGGGGCCGAGATCCTTAAAAACCCCGCGGCTTTTCCTAACGAGCTGGGAAAAGTCACACCTCGGCCCCGCTCAAAGGCTCCCCCGGGGGGGCTCGGGGCTTTATTGGGGAGGAAATGGGGCGAGGGGAGCCGGGCTGGGGTCACATCTGCCCCACAGCATCCCCCTCGTCCGGCTCTTCCCAAGGGACCAAGCCCGGGCTGGGAATAACCGCGAGTTGGGGAAATCCTCCCTGGTCAGGAGCATCCTCTGCTCTGCCCTGCGGCACCCCCGGGGGGGGCAGATGCACGTGGGGACCCCCAAATCCGCGCTACCGGGGCACCCCCGGCCTGGAGCCTGCAGGTGGCAGCTCCCCAGGGGGGTCTGTACACCCCCCCAAAAAAAAAAAAATCCAAAAAATCCCGTGGTGGGCACCGTGCCCGGGGTGATGCCACATTCCCGGGAGGAGCACAGGGACCCCTCCCGCTGCCGTGGGGGCAAATAAAGGCCCTGGGGAGGGGGCAGAGATGAAAGGGTGGCAGATTTGGTGTTATTGAGACTTTAATTACGGCCTTGGCAAGATAAAAAGGCAGGAGGCCCTCGGTGGGCTCGGCTGTGTTTGGATAGGAGGTGCTTTCCCTTTTTTTATTCCCTTTTTCCTCTCCCGTGTTTGATGGAGCTCAGCAAACACCCCTGGAACCCTCCCACAGCCGGGTGGTCCCGGGATGGGGGGGCTCAGCATCCCTGAGCTGGGTGTGGGGCTGGTGGCACCTGTGGGATTGGGATCCAGGTGACCCCGGGCCAAAATGGGGATCCTGGGACCCAGAGGTGCTTTGGGATCCGTGGGGGTCAGGTTCACGTGGTGTGGAGCTGAAATTGGGATTCTGGTGTCCCCATTTGGTATTTGGGATCCGTGGGGTTGGGATCCCAAATGATTTGGGGCAAAATGGAGACAGAGGCAGCCAGCAGGTGTTTGGTTTTCTTTGTTTCTTTTCCAGATGGGAGAATCCTGGCCTGGAGAGATGGAAGGGAGGTGTCAGAAATTTGGGGAGAGCAGGGAGGGCTGGAATTGGGGTCACTGCCCACAAACCCAGGCTCTCCTTTCAGCAGGTAGTGGGATGTGAATCCAGGCATGGCTTGTGCCTAATTTTCAGGCTTAATTGCCAAGGCTCCGGCTCCTGAGCTAATTAATGACAAAGCTGCTCATTAGTCCCGGGCCGGCAGTCTGGGCAGGGTGTGGATTGCAGAGGGACTCCAGGATCCCTGGACAGGCTCAGAGTGACCCCGGGACCCCCCTCAGCTTTGTGTCCATCCCTCTGTCCACTGTCCGTGTGTCCATCCCAGCTTTCACCCCCAAAAATCCCCTGCGCTGTGGGGCCAGGGGCACCCCCAGCCTGCCGGGAAAAGCGATTTTCTACCAGTTCAGCCAAAAATTCTGGAGAAAGGGGAAGCGTTTGGATACCCACCGCCATCAAGTGGCTGAGGAAGGTCCAGACCTGACCCTCGTCCTTTGTGGCATCGTTTTATCGGCATTCCACATCAGCCCCCGTGAAAATCCTCTCTTTTTTTCCAGTTATTAAAGGTCTCCCACCTGCATTTGGGATGCAGAGCAAAGCCCTCCCTTAAGCACCCTAAGATATGCAGCTCCACTTCTTCTCTCCAAAGACCTGACCCAGCTCCAGGGAGGTTTTCCTAAGCAGGACTTGAACGTGCACAGGTCACCTTGGCTGTTTGAGGGTGAAAATACAGGAAAAATAAAGAAAAAAAAGTATTGTTAAACCCTGGCAGATATCCCTGACCTGAGAACCTCCTTGTACAGGAACTTTTGGAAGCTGAGAGCTCCACCAGAGAAATTTCTGCAAGTAATGACATCTAGAGCTGAATGATAGGGGATAGAACGTGCCCCAAATCCCAAACTGGGGGTGTCCTGCAGCAGAGCTGGGTGCTGGGAATGGGACCCTTGGGACTGGGATGGGTTTCCCAGGGCTGGGATGGATCCCTCAGCAATTGAGGCAGCAGGGGTAAGTCGTGGTCAAAGCTTTTTCCATTCACCCAAAGGAAAAACGAGGATTTTGTTCTTTTCTCCATAATCTTCCTTTTTTCTGTTCTGTTTTGGAACTCTGGTTCTTTCTCCTGGGGTTCCTGCCCTGCCCTTCCCACTCTGCTTTGCTCCTGCTCCGTACCCAAACTCCTTTGGATGCTGGTGGTGCCAAAGGAGCCACTTCCAGAAAAAAAAAAGAAAATCACTTTTTGGAGCATCTGGATCCGATTCCCAAAGGCACCTGAAGTGCTGAGCATCTCTGATCCACAGGGATCCCAGTTAGCAGGGAACATCCCAGTTAGTGACAATCCCAGTTAGCAGGGATCCCAGTTGGCTCAGCTGCAGTCAGTCAGCAGCCAGCTCCTGTCGCCAACCATCCCAATTAACAGGCTGCTAATTACTGGGGATGCCAGTCAGGGCCGATCCTACTGAGTGTACCCGGACATCCCAGTTATGGGGATCCCAATCAGTTATGGGGAACCCTATCAGTTATGGGGATCCCAATCAGTTATGGGGACCCCAGGCAGCGGGACCCAGAGGATCCCGGTTGGGAGGAGCCGCAGGGCAGGGTCCCAGAGCAGATCCCAGTGGTATCCCAGTGAGGAATTCCCAGTAAAGTCCCAGTGAGGAATTCCCAGTAAGGTCCCAGTAAAGTCCCAGTTGGGTCCCAGTGGGGGCCCGCGGAGCCGTTCCCTCAGTGACCGCCAGAGGGCGACGCCAGACCGCGCTGAGCCCCGGCGGCACCGGGAGGGGACAGAGGGATGGGGACACTGGGATGGGGACAGCGGGGTGAGGACAACGGGATAGGGGACAGTGGGATGGGGATACGGATGGGAACATTGAGATGGGACAGTGGGATGGGGACAGTGGGATTGGGGACAGTGGGATTGGGGACAGTGGGATGGGGACAGCGGGATGGGGAGAGTGAAATGAGACAGAGGGATGGGGACACTGAAATGGGACAGTGGGGTGGGGACAGAGGGATGGGGACACTGAAATGGGACAGAAGGATAGAGACAGCAGGATGGGACAGTGGGAGGGGACACACCAGAACAGGACACACCAGAGTGGGACGCACTGGGCCAGCACAGCGGGGTGGGGGACACCAGGGCTGGGTGGGACATCAGACTGGGACACACTGGGATGGGATAGCCAGGATGGAAGACACCTGGAAGGGACAGTGGGATGGGACACAGGGGGTGGGACGTCAGGATGGGGCACAGCAGGATGGGACAGTGGGACAGGACACAGAGGGATGGGACAGTGGGATGGGACAGTGGGATGGGACAGTGGGACAGGACACAGCGGGATGGGACACCCCAGTGCCAGGAGGTTTTTCCCGGGATGTTTATCACGGAGGTTTATCCCGATGGATGAAGGGGGGTTTGAGCTGTCCCTTCTCCCTCCTTTGGTGCCATCGAGCCACACGAGCTCTGGCTGAGCCTTTGGGTGTCCATGTGGGACGTGTCCCCACCACCCCAAGGGACAGCAGCGATGGGGACCATGGGAAGGGGGAGCTTTGTCCTTCACGTGCTGATTTGGGGACAGCAGGACCAAACTCCTCTGACTCCCCAGGGCCGCCAGCCCCTCGCTGGGTCCCCCCTTTTCTCACCATCTGCCCCCCAAATGTGGGAGGGGTCAGCGCCCCTCCATCTGCCCAGCGGCAAAGTCACTCGCGGTGTCATTGCCAAATCCAGAGGCGCCTGCGGAATTGATGGAGCCGGATTTCCACCCCGCTCTGTCAACACGGCCCCTTGGCCTCCCCCGGAGCCCCCTTAATCCCGCACACAATTGCAGTTCTCTGTGCAAACAGCTCGGGGGGGGCTGCGCATGATAAATGTGTCCTTAGGGGGGGCTGAGGCGGGGGGAGCGAACCCCGGCATCGCTAACGGGGGATTGAGGCCGCCCCAAACCCTGCGCCCTTCCCTGACCCCAAATCCCACCGGGAATACGGGGGGGGGCCGCTCCTGCCCGCTATTCCCACCCCATTATCCATTGATTGACTTCTGGGGAGGGTAATAAAAGCCAGGGATTGATGCTCTGAATCCCGGCCGGAGATCAAACGGAGCAAATTTTCCATGTGGGATCCGCTGGGTAAAGCCCAGAGCGTCGATTTTACCCCCCCTTGGAAGGGCGAGTGAAGGGGACAGGGGGGCAAGGGAGCCTCCAGCCCTCCCCGCTGCGCCAAACAATCAGAATAAAAGCAAATTATTTCTCCCATTTCCCTTCCCGAGATGAGCGATAAAGTGTCCATCCCCAAAAGCGCCTGATAACGCTTTAATTTCACTGCGAGGGCTAAAAATGCCATTTCTACGCAAAGCAGGGCCCCGCTCTCCTCCCCGGCCAGCTTTTGATAAATGTTGGGTGATTTTTTTTTTTTTTCCTCCCCTCCTTTTATTTATTTTTTTTTCCTCTTTTTTGCCCATTCCCCGTTCGGTTGGCGCAGGGGAAATGCCCCCGGAGCTACGAGCTCCGCACAATAAAGCAAAATCATATTTTAGTCAAAATAGGCAGACGGCGCTCGCAGCCAACTTTCAAATTAGCATTTTGAGGGCAAATATGCAGCAATTTGAGATAATGAGGCCTGATTATTCAATCCAATGAATGTTAAATAGGCAGCGAGGGCGCCCGCGCCTTATCTCCCCCGCTTTCCATTTATTTGACTTTAGTTTAGTTTTAATCGTTTCCCATTTGAACTCTTTATTTGTCTTGGCTCAGGCCCCTTCCCCCACAGCCCCACTGCCCTGCTCTCCCTCCTCCATTCCCGGGCATCCCTGCGCTGCCAGCTGGGATTCTGCTCTGGAATTCTGCTCTGGGAATTCTGATCCGGGAATTCTGCTCTGGAATTCTGCTCTGGGAATTGTGATCCGGGAATTCTGCTCCGGGAATCCAGCCCCTTGCCCATGGATCCCAACCAGTTCTGCTGTTTGTATCCCAAGGAACTGGGATTTGGAATTGGGGTTGGGGCAGCTCTGGGTGTTTTGGTTTGCAGGGATGTGCATCCTTAGGGACGAGATTCCACGGAGCTGTGGAATGTTCTGGGTTGGAAAGGACAAATCCAATCCAGTTCAGGGATATGGAACTGTCCCAGGTGGATCCAACCTGGCCTTGGGCACTGCCAGGGATCCAGGGGCAGCCACAGCAAATCTGGGAATTGCAGCCCAGGCAGGAATTCCTTCCCAAGATCCCAGCCCAATCTCCCCTTTCCCAGTGGGAGCCATTCCCTGGGTCCTGTCCCTCCAGGCCTTGTCCCCAATTCCAGCTCTCCTGGAGCCCCTGCAGGGACTCTGAGCATTCCCTGGAATTTTCCCTTCTCCAGGGGAACATTCCCAGCTCTCCCAGGCTGCCTCCAGAGCAGAGGGGCTCCAGCCCTGCAGCAGCTCCGGGGCCTCCTCTGGACTCTCTCCAGCAGCTCCACGTCCTCCTGAATTTGGGATCCAGGCCTGGGGCAGCTCTGCAGGTGGGGTCTCACCTGAGCACGGGGGGGGGGGGGGGGGGGGGGGGGGGCACAGGGACACAATTCCCACCTTTCCTGTGGGATCAGCCCAGGCCTGGGGGGTTTGGGGTCATTTCCAGCCTCTCACACCTTCAAGGTTCTGCATTCCCAGCTCTGAGCTCCAGCACAAACAGATCCAAAGTCCCAACGAGCCCTGGGAATGGGATCCCAGCCCCAGGAATGCAATCCCAGCCCCAGGAATGCAATCCCAGCCCCAGGAATGCAATCCCAACCTTCCCAAGCCAAGCCTGGCTCTGCATTCCCAATCCCACCTCCCACTGTTCAGCTCCCGATGCTCCTGCAGCGATTTTCTTCATTCCATGAAAATCCCATTTCTGTCCCCATAAGGAATTTCTCCCATCCCCAGGGAGGGGCAGCTCCAGGCTGGGAAGATCCAGGGCTGAGCAGCTGCTGCTCCCATTGGGATGGAGAGCAGGATTTTGGACCAAAAGTAGAGAAAAAGAGAAAAAAAAAATCACTTTATTTGTGCTTTTTTCCAGCTTCCTTCCAGGATGGGAGCTGGGTTTGCTGGGACTCCACATCCAGGATGTCACTGCAGTGTTTTAGGGGAGGGAGATTCCGTGGAGGAGGAAGAAAAAAAATGAATTAATCAAAAATTGAAGGAATGGTTTAAGTTGAGGGAGAAACTAAAGGAAAAGAAATTAATTAATCAAAAATTGAAGGAAAAGTTAAAGTTGAGGGGGAAATGAAAGGAAAAAAATTAAATTGAAATTGAAGGAAAAAGATAAAATTGCAGCAGAAAAAAAAAAGCCAAAGCAAAAATTGATGTTAAAACAAAATTTGAAGTTGAAGGAAAATTTAAAGCAAAAAAAAATTAAAGTTGGAGCAAGAATGAAAGGAAAATTTCACTCAGCCCAGGCTTGCTGCAGAAGCTGCAAATGATCCCTGTGCTCCCTTTGATTCCAGAGTGGAATAAAAAAATACAGTAATTGATTTCAGGGGTAATTAAAAACCCTCCTTATGCATCGAACGCAGAGGTGAGCGTGAAATCAAAGAGATGAATAAATACGAGAGAAATAAACAGGGGCAGGGAAGGTGAAGGGAGATGAAAAAAAAAAATCCCAATTATGGAGGTAAAAGATGGGAAGTGGCGGAGAGGAGGAGATGTGGAGAGAGCAGAGATAATCAGAGCAGAAAAAAATGGGGAAAAACAATCAAAAAAAGGGAAAATCAAAAGCAGATGCTGAGGAGGGATAAGGGGTGGCCGGTGGAGTAGGAACAGGGCCTGGACTGGAGGGATAATTGGATTTTAGTTCATCTCAGGGGCGATAAGAAATTCCTGGTGTAGGATTTTTATTCCTGTATGAAGCATATTTTAATGGGGTATTTGAATAGGGCTGGGGCAGCACCCCCGGACAGAGAAAATCCAGAATTTTCTGCAGTTCATGTGAGTGCTTGGAGGATTTTTGGGGTGAAATGTGGCTCCTCCTGCACTTCAGCCCTGTCAGCAGCGTTTGGGGCAGGCAGGAGCCCCAAAAACAGGGAAAGGGACACGGGAATAATGGAATTATGGGGGCTGGACCTCAAAGCCCACTCAGTGTCCCCAAAAACAAGGAAAGGAACACAGGAATAATGGAATTATGGGATTATGGGGGCTAGACCTCAAAGCCCACTCAGTGTCCCCCAAAACAGGGAAAGGGACACGGGAATTATGGAATGATGGGGGCTGGATCGCAGAGCCCACTCAGTGTCCCCAAAAACAAGGAAAGGAGCACAGGAACCATGGAATGTCTGTGCTGGAAGGGACCTCTGTGCCTGCTCTGTGGTGTCCCCAAAAGCCGGGAAAGGGACACGGGAATCACGGAATGTTCGTGCTGGAAGTGACCTCGGGTCTGGCTCCACAATGTCCCCAAAAATAAGGGAAGGGACACAGGAATTATGGAATGGCCAGGCAGGAATGGACCTCCGTGACTGCTCTCTTGTGTCCCCAAAGAAAGGAAAGGAACATGGGAATCATGGAATGATGGGGGCTGGAAGGGACCTCAGAGATCTTGTGGTGTTCCCAAAAGCAAGGAAAAGGACATGAGAATCATGGAATGTCTGTGCTGGATGCGACCTCGGGGCTGGCTCCGTGGTGTCCCCAAAAGCCGGGAAAGGGACATGGGAATCATGGAATTATGGGGGCTGGAAGGGACCCCACATCCTGCTCTCTGTCCCCGAAAACTAAAGAAAGGGACACGGGAATTATGGAATGGCCAGGCAGGAATGGACCTCTGTGCCTGCTCTGTGTCCCCAAAAGCAAGGAAAGGAACACGAGAATCATGGAATGATGGGGGCTGGATCTCAGAGCCCTTGTGGTGTCCCCAAAAGCCGGGAAAGGGCCACGGGAGCCGTGGAATGTCCGTGCCGTTAGGGAGCTCGGGGCTGTCCCCGCGCTGGAGCGGAACGGGCGCGCCGGGAGCGCGGGGAGCGGAGCGGGGAGCGATGGCAGCGATAGCGCAGGGCCCGGAGCGCCCCCGCCGCCCCCGCCGCCCCTTATCGCGACGGGATCGGGCACGGGAACCGCGCCGTGACCTCGCCCCGGGCACGGAACGGGCACGGAGCAGCGCGGGGTTAATGGGGTTAATCAGCGCTGGGGCCCCCGTGCCTCACCTGGAAAGATCCGCAGGTGGGAGGGGAGGCGGGGATGGCTCGGGGACACCGGGGGTGATCCGTGGGGACAGCGGGAATCTGCTCCCGTGTGCGCGTGGTCACGGGAGAACCGCCCTGGGGGACACACAGGTGTGGGGTGTGCAGGTGAGGGGGGTGGGCAAGGGCACAGCTGGGAATGGGCACAGCTGGGCATGGAAAACCTGGGAATGG
Organism: Sturnus vulgaris; assembly: GCF_052056855.1. Taxonomy (NCBI): domain Eukaryota; kingdom Metazoa; phylum Chordata; class Aves; order Passeriformes; family Sturnidae; genus Sturnus; species Sturnus vulgaris. Next base: position 625,136 of record NC_142246.1, read on the forward strand.
ACACAGCTGGGAATGGGCACACCTGGGTATGGACGATCCTGGGAATGGACACACCTGGGTATGGACACACCTGAGCATGGGCACACCTGGGCAAAGACACAGCTGGGTATGGACACACCTGGGCATGGATACATCTGGGTATGGACATTCCTGGGTATAGACACACCTGTGCGGGGACACACCTGTGCAGGGACACACCTGTGCTCACACTCGCGGGCACACCGCGCCCGTGGCGGGTCTGGGGCACAGACGGGCGGAGTCACGCCGGGGATGCGGGGCCGGGGCTGCCCCGGGCCGTGGGGATGTGCGTGTCACGGGTGTGACCGAACGGGAGTGACCGCACCGGGAGTGACCACAGGGGAGTGACCGCACCGGGAGTGACCACACGGGGGTGACCACACCGGGAGTGACCACAGGGGTGTGACCACAGGGGTGTGACCATGATGGGTGTGACCATACTGGGGGTGACCACAGGGGTGTGACCGTACTGGGTGTGACCACACGGGGGCTGCGCGTCCCCCCGGCCCCGCCCCCGGCCCCGCCCCTGCACATCCCGAGCCCCGCCCCCTCCCCTGCCAGCCGGGGCGTGGCCTGGGCCGGGCCAGGGGGCGGAGTCAAGGCGGGGTGGGCGGGGCTAGAGCAGCTCTGGGGGCGGGGCTAAGACGTAGGGGCGGGGCTATCTCGCGGCCGGGGCCGGTGCCAGAGCGCGTTGTGGGCGTGTCCTGCGCCGTTGTGGGCGGGTCCTGCGCCGTTGTGGGCGGGGCCGGCCCGGCCGGTGTCGCTCGCGCTGCGGCAGCGGCGGCTCCGGAGCGGGGCCCGGCCCGGCCCGGCCGCTTCTCCCGGCCCTGCCCTGCCCCGCCCGGCCCGGCCATGGCGCTGCTCCGGGCAGCCGCGCTGCCCACCGAGGGCTGCCCGGCCTGGCTGCCCACGCACGTCCAGGTGACGGTGGTGCGGGCCCGCGGGCTGCGCTGCAAGGGCGGCGGCGGCGGCAAAGGCAAAGCGGGCGGCAGCGACGCGTACACCGTGATCCAGCTGGGCCGCGAGAAGTACAGCACGTCGGTGGCCGAGAAGAGCGGCGGCAGCCCCGAGTGGAGGGAGGAATGTGCCTTCGAGCTGCCCCCCGAGCCCGGGGCCTGCGCCGGGCTGGTGCTCACCGTGATGCACCGGGCGCTCGTGGGCATGGACCGGTTCCTGGGCCAGGCCCTGGTGCCGCTGGAGCCCGGCCGGCAGCGCGGCCGCGAGCCCGACGAGCGGTGAGTGCGGGGCACGGCCGGGGCTGCGGGGCAGCGGGGTGGGCGAAATGGGGAGCCAGGGTGGGCACATGGACCCCCCGTGTGTGCCCTGGGAGTGGTGTCCTGGCATCCTCGTGTGCCCCAGGGTGTGGTCACGGCATCCCTGGACGGGCAGTGGGGTCACTGTGTGTGCCAGGGTGGGCACATGGAACCCCCCAGTGCCCTGGCACGGCTGTCACTGGGTCACTGTGCGGCTCAGGATGGCCACTGGGTACCCAGGGTGGGCACATGGAACCCCCCAGTGCCCTGGGATTGGTGTCCTGGGATCCTCGTGTGTGCCAGTGTGCTGTCACGGCATCCCTGGGTACCCCTGGAGGGGCAGAGGAGTCACTGTGTGCGCCAGGGTGGGCACAGGGGATCCCCCAGTGCCCTGGCATGGCTGTCACTGGGTCACTGTGTGTCACTGCGGGGTCACTGTGTACCCAGGCTGGGTGCTGGAGGAGCAGGGACATCACGAGTTCCATGGACACCCTGGGGACGTGCCACAGGGATTAGGGTGTGGCATGTCCTGGGAAGGGTTTATCCCCCATCCCTGGGCTGTGCCCGCAGCAGGAAGGGTGGCACGGGTTCCCTGGTGCCCTGGGAACATGTCCCGAGGCTGGGCTGGCATGTGTGACCCCCGAAGGACACCGCAGGACTCGGGGATGCTCCAGGAAGGACATATTGGGAGGGGGTGGGATATGGCCAGGAAGGTGTTGTGGAACAAGGGCTGGAAGGGAATCGTGCTGGACAAGGCACCAGAACATCCATCCATCCATCATCCATCCATCATCCATCATCCATCCATCCATCCATCCCTCCATTTATCCATCCATCATCCATCATCCATCATCCATCATCCATCCATCCATCCATCCATCCATCCATCATCCATCCCTCCATCCATCCATCCCTCCATCCATCCATCCATCCATCCATCCATCCATCATCCATCCATCCCTCCCTCCCTCCCTCCATCCTTCCATCCCTCCATCCATCCATCCATCCATCCATCCATCCATCCATCCATCCATCCATCCATCCCCCCGGGACAGGATGGCCCCAGGTCCCTCTGCATCCCAGCAGGCTGTCCCTGCTTCTCTCCTGGGAACCATGGCACAGCTGCACCTCGTGGTTTGTCCCCTGATGGCCTTTGCAGCCTCCCCGTTGTCACCTGCTTTGTGACAGAGGGTCCCCAGTTTGGGGGTGCAGACCCCCAACCCCGTGCTGCCTCCAGCACAAATCCCTGTGAATGGGGGGAATTGCTGATCCTCCTCCTTCTCCAGAAGGGTTTCAAACAATCAGAATGTTTTCGAGCCTTTGCCAAGCACAAAAATGCAGGAATGTGGCTGGAAATCCTGCAGGGAAGGAGTTTTGGGGGCTTTGTTCCAGGGAGCAGCCCCCCCCTGCTCCCTGGCCCCCCGAATCCCGGGAATTCTGCTTGGCTTGCTGCCCGAAGCTGCGGGCTTGGAGAGGAGCCTCCCTCGCCCTCCTACCCAGGGCAGCGCAGGGATTAGCAGGAAAAGGGGTTGGAAAAACTTTTCTTCCCGTGGAGAAACGCGGCTCCCACAGCCCTGGAGGCTCCCGGCTGCCTTAAAATGGGAGCGTGGGCAGGGAGCAGAAATGAGTAACCCCGGAGATCCTGGCTGGGAGTTCCCCCCCAGGGTTTATTTTGCTTTTCTTAGCTAAATGCTGGCAGGCTGGGCGGTGTCACAGGAGCTGGGTCGGGATTTTTGGGGCCTAATTGAAACCAGCAAAGCTTGGGAGAGAGACGGGGGGATGTGGAACAACTCCATGGTTTGGGGGATGAGCTGGGGCAGGGGCTTGGGGACAGCCCTGCCCCTGTTTTGGGGGAGCTGTGCAGAGCAGGAGCCCCGTGAGGCCCCACCAGGGCTCAGTCCTTGCTCTGGGCATCTCAAAGGTCTGGTCAGGGGCTGTTAATCCCAGGGGAGCAATGTCCAGCCTGGCCTGACCCCGTGTCACGGCTCCTGCAGCCAGGGGGAATCCAGGCTGTGAGGTTGGACATCCCCAGGGGGGTGGGGAAGGCTCCAGGGAGACTTTCCAGAACCTTCCAGAGCCTGCAGGGGCTCCAGGAGAGCTGGAATTGGGGACAAGGCCTGGAGGGACAGGACCCAGGGAATGGCTCCCACTGGGAAAGGGGAGATTGGGCTGGGATCTTGGGAAGGAATTCCTGCCTGGGCTGCAATTCCCAGATTTGCTGGGGCTGCCCCTGGATCCCTGGCAGTGCCCAAGGCCAGGTTGGATCCCCCTGGGACAGTTGAGGTGTCCCTGCCATGGATGGGGTGGCTCTGGATGGGATTTAAGGTCCCTTCCAGCTCACCCCATCCCATGATTCTCTCATTTGCTGTCTGTCTCCCTCCCTTCCTGTGGCTTTGCTTGCATAAGGAAAATTCACTTCCCCTTGTGGCATTCAGGATCAAAAAGAGTTTTAAAACTCTTTATTTTCACCCGTGGCCCCCGAGGATGGAAGTGAGCACAGAAAACACGATGGAAGCTCTCCCCCTGTGTCCCGAGGGTGGCTGGCAGCTCTGCAGCCTGGACAGGCCACACTGTTTATTTTGGAGGAGAATTCCAGGGGCTGGAGCTTGTCCAGCCAGGTGGGAGAAGGATCATGGGGAGCTCAAGGAGTTCTGGCTCTTTGGGAGCTTCCAACCAAGCTCCAGCATCTGCTCCAGCCCTGCTGGAAACAACTTTGTACAGGAGGAAACTTCCATTCCCAGATTAAAAAGAGCAAAACAAACAAAACCGAGGCTCCCACCCTCGGGGCTGGCCCTGCTGAGCCCACCCAGGTCTGTGCTGGGGAGATAACGGGGCTGAGCCTCTGTCCCTGGCTGGGTGCTGGGCTCCCATCCTCACCCTGCTGCCAGCTGCTCCAGCAAAGGATCCATTGTCAGTGTGCTGACCTTGCTCTCATTTCCCTGCTGATTTTTTTTTTTTTTTTTTTTTTTTTTTTTTATTGCACAGAAACTTCACCGGTGATAATTATGATCCTTGTTTTCAGCTTGGTGGAAAATGTTCCGTCAAACTTGGCCTCTTCTCCGGGCAGGAGCTGCTGGGGAGGCCGGGGGTGTTTATGAGCTGCCTCGTGCAGTTTAGTCTGGGTCATTTCGGTGCTTTGCCAGGAGAAAATCAACTCCTGGAGTTGCACAAGAACAGCCCGAGAGCTCTCATGGCCTTTTTGGGCATCCCAGGGTTTGTCCCACACTCAGGCAGCTCCAGGGATTGGGCTTGGGAGCAAAGCAAGCTCTGAGCATCATTTCCCCCTCTGCACTTGGGCTTTTGTGTGTCCAAAGAACCCTGGGCAGGATCTCCTGGTCCTCACCTCCCTCCCTGACCTGATCCTGCAGTTCCCTGTCCTGTGCTCAGTCCCTGCAAAATCAGGAGCCAGCTCAGGAAAAGAGGATTTTGGGGAACTCACAATTCAGCTGTTGCTTCTGCTTCCCAACATCGAGGAAATGCCCTTGGAGTCCCCCTGGGGGCTCGTCCAGGGACTGTCCCCTCCACACCCAGAACATCTGCAGGCACCTGGCAGAGCTGGGATTCTCCAGCTGACATCAGGCTGGGTTTGCATGGAATCAGAGAATCCCGGAGTGGTTTGGGTTGGAAGGGACTGTAAAAATCATCCAGGGCCACCCCTGCCATGGCAGGGACACTTCCACTGTCCCCAGTGTCCAACCTGGCCTTGGGCACTGCCAGGGATCCAGGGGCAGCCACAGCTGTTCTGGGCACCCTGTGCCAGCCCTGCCCACTCTGCCAGGGAACAATTCCTGCCCAAAATCCAGTTCTGGAAAAGCCATTCCCTGTGTCCTGTCCCTCCATCCCTTGTCCCCAGTCTCTCTCCAGTGGATTTGGGGACCTTTCCCTTGGCCAAGGTGTCACATCCCTTGGGTGAGCAGCATGGGAGGGGACACTGAGTGGGGACAGGAGGTGCCTGGGAACCCAAAATATCTTTGATTTTGCTGTGTGGATGTGAGGCTGACGGTGGGAGGAAGCAGCAAAAATCCAAGATTTCCTGGGCTGGCTAAAGCAAGGCCTTAGTTGCCATTCCCTGATTTCTCTCTCTCTCTGAAGTTCCATTATTTGCCTTGTGTCCCACAGATCTCCCAGCCCCTCGGACATGGGAGAGGCAAACACTGACCTGCCAGGGCTCAAACCCCAGGGCTTTGCAGCACAGGGATCTGGGTTTGAGGGACAAGGAATGCAGCAGGAATCAGAATTCCTGGCTTTGCTTTTCCTGCAGTGACTTGCAGTTGCTGCCTGGGCTGGCAGTGACAGGGAACTCGTCTGGGGGAGTTGTTCCCTCTGCAGAATTAGCTCAGCTCTGACTTCCCCAAAGCCCTTCCGTGCTGCACTTCCCTCTTCTTGTTCCTGTTCCTGCCCAGCTGTGGGGGCACCTGCTGCTCCCTGGGCTTCAGTGGGGCTGCAGCATCCCCAGCCTGGCACAGGGTGGGACTCTCCTCCCTCTCCATCAGCAAAGGACTTTTCTTTTGGCTGCCAAAGTCCTTGAGGCCACCAGGGCTTCCCTGTGGTGATGGAGCTCCTCTGGGACCAGGCTCCTGAAAAGGGACAGGGAATTCCTTGGGTTTGGGAGGAGAATTCATGGAGCCAGAGAGAGGAAGAGGAGGAGGAGGAGGTTGTGAGCCCCAGCCCTGGCATGGGCAGGGAGGCTGGGACAAGCAAAGGGCTGATCCAGAGGCTCTCCAAAGGGACCCATCGTGCCCAGTGATGGGTGCTGCCCCTCTGCTCGGTGTGTTGGGACTTGCAGGGCTCCCTCAGAGCCAAGGATGGTCCCAAATCTCACCTGGCACTTGTCCCTTCCCCTCAGTGGTGGGACCCATCCTGTCCCCTCCTTGCTGTGACAAATGCCTTCCCTGGCACTGTGCTCGTGTTCCCCCTGGAATGGACCCACTCTCATCTCCTCCTCCAGCCCCTCTGGACACGCTGTGCTTGTGGTATCTCCCTCCCTCATTTAATTAAGATCAGGAGATCATTAGCAGAGGAATGAGGCTGTGGCAGCTCCCTGGGACCCGGTGCTCGTTTCCATTCCCAGCGTGGCCTTGGCTCCCTGTGCCTCTCCCAGGGGACATTGTCACACCCAGGCTTGGAGCTCACTCTGCTCCCTCTGGAGCCCGAGCCCAAATCCCTGCAGCTCTGTCCTTGGCAGGTCTGTCCTCAGGCCGGGGAGAGGGACAGACCTTGCAGTGGGCTGGGGAGGAAGTTTCTGCTCTGGGCTAGATTTGGGATGGGAGGTTTGGATCCGAGGACAAAGAGCCCTTTTCCCTGTGCTCAGGGTGCCCAGCAAGGCTGGTGAGGGTCTGGGAGGTGCCAGGAGTACCAGGGAGATCCTTGGATGCCCTGACTGGGATGGGCTGGGAATGAAAATGGAGCTCGGAGGTGTCGTTGTGTGTGAGGCAGGAAACGCCCTGGTGTGGAAATGCTGCAGGGGAGGAGGGGCTGGAGCTGCCAAAAACTGGGTCAGGATGATCTGACACACGGAGGGCAGCCAGGGCTGGGGTGGCATCTGTGGTGACACCAGGACTGGGGTGGCATCCTTGGTGACACCAGGGTGGGATGACATCCATGGTGACACCGTGCTGGGACCTGCTGCTGGGCTCAGGATGTTTTCCCTTTTTTCAAATTTGTCTCACTCATGAGCAGGGGTTGATGTGATGGATGACAATCCATGTGTGACCTGTTCCCAGAGCGGGTGTCACTGGTGTCCCTCTCCTGGGGCTGGTGTCCCTTTCTTGGGGTTTGTCCCTTCCCTGAGGTTGGTGTCCTTTTGGAACAAACATTGCCAAGCCTCTGGGTGCTGGTTCTGTGTGCAAACCCTACCGTGGTGCTTGTCCCAGCTGGAAGTGGAAACGATTTCCACTGGAAAATCCACTGGATTCCACAAACTCCACTGGAGTTTGTCCTGTGCCCCCTGTGCAGCAGCTCCTGCTGCTCTGCAGAATCACAGAGTCAGCTCAGGGCTCCTGTTGGTGTCACTTTGGCCAGTGTCACCCAGGGACCTTGTCCCCTGTCTTGTGGTGTCTGGGCAGCTCAGGTCAGCACTGGGGTTCTTCATTGGCTGCTGGGAGGACACAAGGTGTGGGTGCTGTGGAGCGTGAGTGGATAAATCCAGCTGGGGTGGTCATGTCCTGGCTCCTGCTGGAAATGTTTTATGGTGTTTTACAGCTCCTTAAATCCTCCCTCCTCCCCTCTTCCCACCTTTCCATCTTGTGCTGGAGAAAAGACTCAGATTTTTTTAGCCCACAGTGGTTTGAGATGAAGCTGCTGCCTGTGGCACCGTGCTGGTGGCTCAGAGCTCCTCTCCATTCCTGGGGTCTATCCTGGTCCAAAAACTGTCCATCCCAGTATCCCATCCTGTATCCCATCCCAGTATCCCATCCCAGTATCCCATCCCAGTATCCCATCCCAGTATCCCATCCCCCTGCTTGCCTCTGGGCCTTGTCCATGAAGCACCATCCCAGTGCCATTCCCACACCATTCCCAGTGCTCCCAGTGCCATTCCCACACCATTCCCAGTGCTCCCAGTATCCCGTTGGCAGCAGGAATGGGTGGCTCTGGGCCCAGCCCAGCCTCGAGGAGCAGCTCCCTGGCTGGGGCACAGCCTGGGGGGGCAGCACCAGCTGGGGCAGGAGCAGGGCTGGATTTTCCAGCTTTTCAGGCTGTTCCTGCCATTGGGTCCCACTGGGCTGAGAACATCTCTGGGAGTGCTGGGATGAGCCCCTGAGCCAGTGCCAGTCCATACTGGGATTAACCCTCCAGCAGTGCCAGTCTATACTGGGATTAACCCTCCAGCAGTGCCAGTCCATACTGGGATTAACCCTCCAGCAGTGCCAATCCATACTGGGATTAACCTTCCAGCCAGTGCCAGTCTATACTGGGATTTTCTCACTGGGAGTGCTGGGATTAACCCTCCAGCCAGTGCCAGTCTATACTGGGATTTTCTCACTGGGAGTGCTGGGATGAGCCCTCATCCAGTGCCAGTCCATGCTGGGATTTTCTCACCTGGGTTCCTCCTGGTTGTCCCAGTGCCCAGGAATTCCTGCCCTCCCACACAGCGTGGCTGGGGTCAGCCCCTCTGGAGCTGGGCCTGGCAGAGCTGGAGCCCAGCAGAGGAGCAGGGCTGGGCTGTGCAAGGAGCTGGGGGTTGGTTTTTGGAGTTTTGTTTATGAGCATTTTTCTCGGAAGAACATTTGGAGAGATGAACTTCCCACCTCAGCTGCTCCATCCTGTGTTTATTTTCCATCTGTGCTTTTAGCAGCTTGCAGGGATCACCTGGCAGGATCAGCCATCCAAAAGCAACACTGGAAAAGCAGCACTGCACAAAAGCAGCACGGCACTGGCAGGGGAAGCTGGGGCAGGAACACAGAGCCAGACTAAAAAGCACAAAATTCCCCGGGGCTGGGTTGTTTTCCACCCTGTGCTTCCCCTGCTGGGTAGGTGAGCTTCCTCCTGGCCCAGCTGCCTCAGCTGCAGGCTCAGGGAATTGTCCCAGTGCTGGGCCCTCAGAGGGGCTGTGCCAAGAGGAGCTGACCTCTGTTTTCCCTGCCTTGGCTTCTCCGTGCCCTGCCCTGCTGTGTCACTGTGGCAGCCCAAGGGAGCCTTGATTTAAGGCTTGGGGCTCTCGTGTCCTTGTTGCAGGGATGAATCAGCAGAACGTGCCAGGCTGGAGCACTTTGGGAAGAGCCTCTGTCTGTGTCTGGCACTGCTCTGAGCTGTGAAAGCTCAGAATTCCTGCTCTCTTTGAGGTGAGCCCCACACTGGGGGCTGGGGAGCCGTGGCTGCTCCCAATCCCAATCCCTGTGCCAGCCCAGCAATGGGACCTGCACATCCCTCGGGAGCCTCCCCAGCCCTGCAGCAGCTTCTCCTTTCCGGGCAGTTCTCACTTTGAGGTTTCCTCTCTGCCCAGCTGGGCTGAGGCACTGCTTCCTTCCCCCTCTGTCTCCCCAGGCTGCTCCCCAGAGCCTTCCCTGTGCGTGGATAACACACCCTGGGCTCCCTCCCTCTGGGCATGCACACCCAGCAAGGCTGGGTCTGTGGTGTGACAGGGCAGAGAGCACATTTGTTACAAAATGTGTGTTTTCTGTTTGTATTCTCTGTTTGTATTGTCTCTATTACAAATGTTACACAGTTGTTTGCAAAAGCAAATTTCTGTGGCTTGTGCCTTGCCTCTGGCTGGAGCTGCATCCCCTGGAGGTGTCACCCTGGAGGTGTCCTATGGATGTACCACCCTGGGGTGTCCCTGGGCTCTCCATTCCCTGGATGTGCCACCCCAGAGGTGTCCCCAAGCTCTCAGGATGTCACCTGGCAGGGCAGGGGGCAGAGGAGCAGCTCCCCATGGAGCAGAGGGTGCTGACCCATGGGTGCTGACCCGTGGGTGCTGATCCCATCCTCTGGAAGAACATTCCAGCTGCAGAGAGCCAGGCAAGGAGCACAGGCTGGGCCACACCCCAGTCCTGATCCACCAGCTCTGGCTCTGGGATGGAGTTTAACTGAATTTTAATTCCAATTTTGTAACCAGCACAGGCTGTGTGGGGCTGGGACCCCTCCAGACCTTGGTAGGATCCCTCAGAGTGGGTGGCTGGAGGTGAGTGGCTTGTCCTGGGTGTCCAGGAGCTGGATCCCAGCTGTGGCCTCCAGAACAACCCCAGAAACAAATCCATGTGCATCCCTGGGGCTGGATGTGCTTGGCACAGCTCCCTCCATCCCCTGCATCATCCAGAGTCTGACTGATGTCACCCAGTTCTGCTCCTTCACACCTGCAAACGGGATTTTATGTTTGTTTTCCAGATTTGTTGTCTATTCCCATTAAAAATGTCTTGTCCTTCTCCAAGGTGTGACCTTGGGTGGTCCCAATCCAGAACCCCCCTCCCAGGATCCCCCCAAGGGCAGCTCCTGGGAGAAATTTGGGGAAGCTGAGGGCTGTGGGATGGGGTTCCTGGTGAAAAGCTGCTCTGGGAGTTTGTGTGTTGCTGTCTGGGATTTGATCCCTCCCCAATCCCAGGAGTTTGCAGCTCCTGTTTCCACTGGGGTTGATTCATAAAAATCCCAGGCACAGGACATGGAACAGCTGAATCCTCCCAAACCCTCATCCTGTGCCATAAACTCAGAGCTCAGCCTAAAAATAACCCTGCTGCCTGTTGGAGGTGCAGCCCTGAGTGTTGATGAGGTCTTGGGAACCAAAAATAGCTCCTGAATCCCAGCACAGCAGAGGTTTTGCTGCTTTTTGGGGCAGCTCAGGCTCAGCACCCAAATTCCCTTTGGTCTCCCAGGGTTGGCAGTGATGGGCTGGGAGATGCTGGGGCCATGTCCAGGCTGTTCCATTCCTCCAGGCACCTCCTGCCTTGCTTTCTCCCTGTTGTTTTTGGGGTTTTTTTGGTTTTTTTTTTTTCCATGGGATGATGTAAGGTGCAAAAACTCCTTTCAAGAGTTTCTTTCTTTTTCCTGTGCAATGATCCAGTGTCAGTCTCTCCTTGCCCCTGCAGCTGCCAGGCTGCTGCAGCCCTTCCCTCCTGAGCTGCTTCCAGCTCCTGCATTCGAGTGAACAAGGCACTGTGGGATGTTCCAGGCAGCCTTTTCCCCTCCAATCCTTTGGGAATTGTCCTCCTGATGCACCTGCTCCTGCTCCCTGCCACCTCTTCTGGGCTGTTTTTGTTGATGTGACTTGCTCTAAAGGGTTAATGCTGCCTTTCCCCCTTTTTCTTTTTTTCTTTTTTTTTTTTTTTTGTGGCTGGATATTTTCAAGCTTGCAGCCTGGGCACTGAAAACTTTGCAGTGGGCAATGGATGGGATGGGATAAGGGAGTGGTGGGAATTGGAGTGGATTTATTGGGATTTAATTCTGTGTCTGTGCCCAGCAAAGTCCCAGGTGCTGCCCCTCGTGCCCTTTGTGTGGTGAAGGACCTGGGTGATTCCAGCTGGAATGTTGGAATATTGGAATGCTGGAATGTTGGAATGTTGAATGTTGGAATGTTGGAATATTGGAATGCTGGAATGTTGGAATGCTGGAATGTTGGAATGTTGGAATATTGGAATGTTGGAATGCTGGAATATTGGAATATTGGAATGCTGGAATGTTGGAATGTTGGAATATTGATCAGGGAATGATGGGGTTCCGTGCCCCCTTCATAGGATCCCAGACTGATTTGGGTTGGAAGGGACCTTCAAACCCATCCAGTCCCGTGGGCAGGGACACCTCCCACTGTCCCAGTTCCTCCAAAGCCTGGCCTGGGACACTTCCAGGGTGTGGGGCAGCATTCCCAGGCTTCCCAGCTTCTCCCTTCATCCAGCCTGTGATACCTTTCCTGGCAGAAATGCAGGAACTCCTGAAGGACACAATTCCAGTCCTTTCTTCACCCTAGTGATTCCAGCATGGTCACACCCACCCCCATCCCATCCCATTATCCCATTATCCCATTATCCCATCCCACCCCATCCCAGAGGCTGCTCCATGCCCTGAGGAAACACCAGGACCTAAAGGGAGGTTGGGGGAGTTTTTTCTTTGTGCATTGAATGCTTTGGAGGCTTTTCCAATGTTTTCCATTTCCACGGGCACAGCTTTGGGGCAACGTCTGTGTTATGGGTTTTGTGTGGGGTGGGACAGCAGGAAGCATTCCCAGTAATCCTCTGGAAGCAGTGGGAGCTTTGTGCTCCCCAGCAGCTCCTTCTGGAGCTGTCACCATGAACCTGCTGTGGGAATGTGGGAATTGGCCCCAAATCATAACTGGGAAGGGGGGGCTTGTGTTGGGTGGAGCTGGAGCTGCTGCTCCCCCCAGAGAACTCCTGGGATCCTTTAAAGGATGATCCAAGGACACTTCCAAAAAACCTGAGCATCTTTATTGGAGTGAGACACAGCAGGGCTGGCAGAAAGTTGATTTAATGGATGCTGCTGAGCTCCTTTGCCATTCTGGGTCAGTCTGTGCTGAAAGGATCCCTGAGTCACCAGCTCTGGGATATTTAAATCACGAGCACAAAACACCCGTGGCTTTGTCTCTTCCCAAACACAGCTCCCAGCTTCCCCTGGAAAATCCCAGTGCTGTCTGACAGGCCTGAGTGGTGTTTTCCAGGTTATTTGGTGGAAGGGAAGGTTTGGGGGAAGGACAGGGCTGGAGATGGAGCTGAAGGTGCATCAGGGAGGGGTCAGGTCCCATGTGCCATCTCCCTGTGTGGTGTTTGTGTCTCTGATTTGAGGTTCAGGTGATACCTGGGGCATTTGGGTTAGAATCCCAGCACCACTGAGCTTGGAAAAGTCATTGGATCATGGGATCTGTGTCCAATCTCCACCCTGTCCTCAGCCCAGAGCACCGAGTGTCACATCCATGTGTGGTTTTTGTGTCTCTAATTTGGGGTTCAGGTGATACCTGGGACACTTGGGTTAGAATCCCAGCACCACTTGAGCTTGGAAAAACCCTCCTGAGTCCAACCTGTGCCAATCCCCACCTTGTCCCCAGCACTGAGTGCCACCTCCAGTCACTCCTTGGACCTCTCCAGGGATGGGCACTTCCAACATTTTCCATTTCCCTTTCCCTGGACAAACTCATGCTGCTGCTTTCTCCCAGCCGCCAGCATCTCCTCCAAATTTCTCCTGGAGATGACAGAAGGACCCTTTGTTTTTCTGTCCCTTCTGGCTGCAGGTGGCACAAGCTGCACTCCAAGGCTGGGAAGAAGGAGAAGGAGCGTGGTGAGATCCTGGTGAGCATCCAGTTCACACGGAACAACCTGACTGCCAGCATGTTCGACCTGTCCATGAAGGACAAGCCACGCTCACCCTTTGGGAAACTGAAGGACAAAGTGACAGGCAAAAAGAAATACGAGCTGGAGTCAGCCTCTGCCATCATCCCCAGCAGCATGGGAGCCCTGGATGTGGAGGATGACTTCGAGCTCGGGGGCAAAAAGTCCAAGGTCAAGGGTTTCTTCCTGAAGAGCAAACTGCGTAAATCATCCCTGAGCCAGTCCAACACCTCGCTGGGCTCTGACAGCACCATCTCCTCTGCCAGCCTGAGCCTGGCAGCCCCTGAGGCCACCAAATCCCCCAGCAGACATGGCAGTCTGTCCACTGAGCGTTCTGGTAAGAGGATCAGGGATAATCCCCCCTCCCTGGTTTTCCCCCTTTGCTTTCTTTGCAAGGGATTCTTGAGAGTTCCTTGCAGCTCTGTTAACTGATTGTGTACCCAGGCACAGCATCAGGGAGTTTTGGGTTTGGTTAGGTTGGAAAAGCCCTCCGGGGTCATGGAATCCCCCAGCACTGCCACCACTGAGTGTTACATCCCCAGAGCTCTGAAATCCCCCCAGGGATGGGCACTCCAAACCTCCCTGGGCGATTCCAATCCCTGACCCCCCTTTCCATGGAGAAATTCCCAAATTTCCACCCTGAGCCTCCTCCTGTCCCTGTTCCCAGACCCCAAATCCCCCCGGCTGTCCCCTCCTGTCAGGGAGTTGTGCAGAGCCACAAGGTCCCCCCTGAGCCTCCTTTTCTCCAGGATGTCACTAAGAGGTGACATCCTGCACAAACCCCCGAGACCTCCTGTGTGCTGGCACTGAGGTGTTTGCCAGAATGGCAGGAACATCCCACATTTTGCTTTAAATTCCTGCAGCACGAACTCCCAGGACCTGAGGGATCTTCAGGGCTGCTCCTTCTCGGTCCCTGCCAGGAAGGGCCTGGCTGGGCTGGGCCTGGCCGGGCTGGGCTGGGCTCAGCAGCTGCTGGCCCTGCCCTGGGTCACTGCTGTCCCTAATGAGCAGCCTCCGGCTCACAGGCAGAGATTAAAACAATCTGAGCTCTTGGCACACCCAAGGCAGTGATTTCCGAACAAAAAAGGCCCTTGTAGGGAATTAATTCTCCCTTGGAAACAAATCTATGATTTAATGGTTGAGTTGGCTGCAGACAGCACACTGCCAGGTGGGGTGGTAGTCCCCAGGGAGGCCGTGTGGCTTCTGCTGGGTCACATTCCTGTGCTGCTTCCATCAGCCTTGGGATCAGCCTTGCAGCTACTGCGAGCTTCCCTTCCCATAGCAGGGGGTTGGAACTGGGTGATCTCTCAGGTCACTCTCAGCCCAAACAATTCCAGGGTTCTGTGGAGGGAGCAGCATCCCCAGCTGGGAGCAGGGAGCAGCTGTGCCAGTTGTTTTCCTGTTTTACCCCCCCCCAAATTGGCAGTAACAACAAGGTCGTGGAATCACGGGATTGTTAAGGTTGGAAAAGATTTTTGAGATGATCAAAATCCAGGGAGATGGAGGCACTGGAAACAGTGCCTGGGGCTCATGGCCCCATCATCTCCTGCTCAGTGCAAACTCGTGAGTCACATGGAAGCTTTAAAACCCTTTAAGGAGCTTCTGGGGAGTTCCTTGCATTTATTATCAACCCCAGATCCTGTCAGACAATGGGTTTGCCATCTTGCAGAGCCTCCTCTGGGGTCCTCCCCTGCCGTGCTCAGGGACAATGTTGTGTCTCCTTCGAGCCGTGCTTTGCATTTCCAGGAATTTGCAAAGCCCGGCAGGGAGAAGGCTGTGAAGGAGAGATCTGGGGTGATTTCCCAGATCTCTTGGAACATTTTACAGGTGGAAGACAAGGATGCTGTGCCCACGGCCTCACGTGTTCTGTGTTTGCTTTCCCCAGTGAAAGACCTGCTGGCCTCGCCGAAGCTGAGCCACAAGAGAGCCTTCAGTGACGACGTGTCCCAGCTGAGCCCGGAGCCCAGAGCCCCCCAGAGCCCCAGGGCCAAGCAGGACCCCGTGTCCCGCTCCTCACTGTGCATCAACGGCAGCCACGTGTACGGGGAGGATGCAGCCCCGAGGGGCGGCCCTGCCTCTGCCCCCCTGGCCCTGCCCCGCAGGCAGGACGAGCCTTTGGGCTTCACCCCCCTGCACTCCGAGCCCCAGGACGTGCCCTGGGGGCTGGGCAGCCTGGAGAGGGCTCAGCAGAGGGATGAGCCCAGGTTCATCCCATCCCCTCCCAGCCTGGCCCTGCAGGAAGAGCTCAAGGTGTCCACCAAGGCCGTGACCCTCAGCAACCACCTGGGCAGGGCCAGGATGGAGGAGAGCAAAGCCAGCCAGGCCGCAGCTCCTCTGGGCTTCCCCACGGAGCCGGCCAAGGACAGAGCAGCTGAGGACGGCAGGAAGGAGGACAAGAAAGCCAAGGGAGGCTTCTTCCACCACGGGGGCAGCAGGAGCGACGTGGGGAGCAAAGGCCAGGGGGACAGAGGGACCCCCGTCCACAGCTCGGCCGCAGGGGAGGACAGGAGTAAGAGCAGCGGCTGGTTTGGGTCCAAGGAGCCCAAAGAGTCCCCTCAGAAACCCAGGTCAGTGCAAGGGGCTGTGGAGCTCCAGGCTGGTGATTCCTGCCCCAAATTCCCAATTCCTGGATGCTCCCGGGAGTGCCCAGGCAAGGTCAGAGCAGGGGCGATGCTTCTTTGCTCTCAAAGGGAGGAGGAATTTCCTGGATCCTCTCCTGGTTTCCACCTCTGCTGGATGTGGGGTGTGTTTTCCTCTCAGGGAAGGGAGGGATGCCCTCCATGCAGAGGATTCCCTCAGCAGAGGTGAGGCTCACTGTGGTCACACCGAGTGGTTCTGTGGCCTCCAAAGGAAGGATGGTTATCCTCTAATGAGCTGAAAAAGCCTCCCTGGCGGTCAGGCTGGGCTGTGGGATATTGGGATGTGTGGTCACATTGTTGTCACGAGCCCCACACCCCCCTACAGGGTCTGGGCAGGGTGCAGCACTTTGGTTACATGAGATATCACCAATATTCCCAAAATCACCAATCCCACCCCTGCTCTTTCCTCTTCCCATCCCATCCCAGCCTTCCCTTCTCCCAGTTACAAATCTCTAACAGTTCTTGCTTCGTGTGATGATTCATCCCTCCAAATCCTCGGGTTTTGTGGTGTTTGTGCTGTTCCTTGAGGAATTTATCACTCCTGGAGCTGAGCTGGCAGTGCAGAGGTCGAGGTTGTTGTGAGTGAGAGGCAGGAAATGGGGTTAAAATGAGCCAGAGCAAACAAGCAGCACTCAGAGCTGCTTCACTCTGCAGGTTTGGTTTATTAGAGGGGTTTTCTAATTTATTCAGCAGAAGGATTTGAGTTCAGTCTGAGCCTCCTTTAACGATGAGGGCACTCCTGGTTTATTCCACATAACCTGGCTCCCACATGGCTAAAACCTGCAAAGGGATGAGCACAACCCTCAGAGCCAGCCCCAAAATTCCTCCTGTCCTCAGGAAGGTGTCATGCTCCTCCTGAAGCTGCACAGGCAGAGCTGGGGACACTGGGACAGGCAGGAGCTGCTCCCCTGGGTCAGGAACATCAGGAACATCAGGAATATCAGGAATATCCCATCCCACAGGCCCAGAGCTCTGTCCCACAAAGTCCATCCTTGGGAAGGACCAGGCAGGATGTGGGAGCTCTGTCCCATTCCAGCAGCAGGAGACACTGGGGGCTGCAGAGGTGAATCCCTGTGGATGCTCTGGCATTCCCTGTCCCTGGAGATGTCCCAGGCCAGGCTGGATGGGGCTTGGAGCAGCCTGAGATGCTGGAAGGTCCCTGTCCATGGCAGATGGGCTTTGAAGGTCCCTTCCCACCCAAACCATGCTGTGATTCCAGGATTCCCAGCACGCTCAAGCCCCTGGCAGTGCTTTGGTGTCACCTCCCAGGGCAGGATTTGTGGATAAGCCTGAAGGATTCTGGTCTCTGCACCCTGTCCTTGAGGAAGGACAGAGTATTCCCACTCAAGATCGTTCTTTTAATTTTTCTTTCTAATTTTGGGAGAAGAAACCTGCTGATTAGGGCCTAGGATAAAAAATCAAGGCTTGAAAATCCTGCTGTATTCAGGCAGTGACTCCAAGAGTGCCTGAGGCAGCCAGGAAAGCACGGATGGGATGGGATGGGATGGGATGGGATGGGATGGGATGGGATGGGATGGGATGGGATGGGATGGGATGGGATGGAGCTGCCCTCAGCATCTCTCTCTGGGCCCTTTTCTTTGGGAAATGGGGGAGAAACCAGCAGGTTTTCCCCTCTTGGCAGCCCTGGGAAGGAGGCAGGGAGGGCCATGCCTGCCCACATCCTCATGGATGCTGATTTTGAGGCAGGGATGTGTGATCCTGCTGGAATTCAGTTCCTTGTCCATCCAACCAGTGGATAATCACCAGGAGTGTCCCTCCACACTGCTGGCTTCTGACAGCTCCCTGCTTTCCTGGACTCATTCCCAGCATTGCTCCTTTCCCAGAGGGTTTCCACTCCAGGAGTTTTTTTTAAATGCACTTCAATGGTCACAGTTTAATCTTAAGCTCAGGCAGAGCTGAGCTTTGTGTGCCTCGTGAGGAGAGACTTGGATGAGCTGTGTGGCTGCAGCTCCTCTGGCTGGGATTTTCTCTCCCAAAACAGGAATGGGTTGCAAGCAGCACGAGCTGCAGGGAAGGAATTCACAGAATCCCCTCTTTTGGGGGGGTTTAGGAACATCTCAGTGGGATTTAAGTGCAGTTTGCACCTGAGAATGGGAAATCATGAGCTTAAAGTGCAGCAGGGGTGGGTTGAGAGTAGGAGCAGGGAGAAAGTGGCTCCTGCAGGGTGGGGAAATGCTGGAGCTGCCTGGCTGGGAAGGGATTTCACCCTCCCAGTGTCCAGGGTTTGGCACTGGGATAGCTGAGAACCTTTGGGGGGCATGACAGGAATCATTTGGTGTCTGAGTGTGATTTCCTGCAGAAAGGCCCTGTCCATCCTCACAGGGACAGGGTTTGGCTCTGCCTTGGTTTTCCTGGCCACTCATTAGGACTTCATTATTCATTTTAATTACACAGAACTGATTTTATTTTGCTTCCTCACACTGAACAACTCGTGGACCAAGCTGGTGATTCAGGTCAAAGCTGTGGAAGAGATTTTAGAGCTTCAAAGTGCCAGAGGGCAGAGTCAGATGGGATCTTGGGAAGGAATTCCTGCCTGGGCTGCAATTCCCAGATTTGCTGTGGCTGCCCCTGGATCCCTGGCAGTGCCCAAGGCCAGGTTGGATCCCCCTGGGACAGTTGAGGTGTCCCTGAACATGGAACTGGATGAGATTTAGGGTCCCTTCCAACCCAACCCATTCCAGATTCTCTGATCTCTGGGGGTTCTCTGATGTCCCTCTGTGGCTGTTCTGTCACCTCTAGACCTGGATTAACCTTTGCTCTGGAGAGAAGCAGCCCCTGAATGGAGCAGTTTAAATCTTGACTTATTTGCAGAAAGGATTTTTTTTTCCCTCCTGCTCTCCTGGCTCTGGAAAATTCAGCTTTGTGGCTCCTGCCAGCAGCACCTTCTCACCTGTTTGTCCACCTTGGATAAACCAAGTTTAACCCAGAGCTGAACGTGGTGAGAAAGCATCAAAATCAGTCACTTTGCAAGCCCAGAAACCTCAGCTGTAATTAGTGACAAGGTCTGTAATTAGGAGGGTGGTTTGAGTTTGCCTGCAGCAAAGCCCAGCCTGGCCCAGCTGATCTTCACCCACTTGCTCTGCCAAAAATGAGGAGCTGCTGCCTTTGGGCTGGGTTTCACTGGAGCTGGATGAAAAGGGTTTTGTTGTGTGCTGGGTGGGTTTTGCTGAGCCCTCGGTGTGGGAGCTGGCTCTGCAAACCTCACTGGGGACACAACTGGGAATTTCTGCCTTATTTACACCCTGTTTTCCCTGATTCTTCTCAGGGAAGCGGGTCCCAAAGGCTCTGCTCATCATCCCTGGCTTTGCTAATCCCTGGGAGCTGCCGGCTTTGATTCTGGAGGGGATGGGAGCAGGAGGAAGGTGGTGTTTGCTCTGTGGAGGCTCAATAAAAGCCTGGTTGGGGGTTGTTGTTTTGAAGGTCAGTGCTGAAGGGTTGTATGTAAGGAAGAAACTCAGCAGGTTTATTTGAGGCAAAGCCCGGGGCTAAAACAATCCTTTAAATGTTTCCAGGGTTTCCTCCAATGTTATCAGAGCTCTGCAGCTCCTGCTTCCTGTGGAGAATCCTGATGATAAAATGGGGCTGCATCCCAGGCCTGGCAACAGGAGAAAAAGGAAATTGTGCTCTGTCCTATAAAAACAGGGGCATCAGTTCCATGTTCAGGTTCAAACCCCTTCCACAGCCTCGGATCCAGCACCGAGGCCAAATATTGACTCAGTTCCTCCCTGTTCCTCGTGTGCTCCCCAAAAATGCCTTTGCTGAATTCTGGGGAGGGGAGGAAGGTTTGGAATGGCTGGAGCAGAGTCCTTGGCCAGGCTGGCAGAGCTGGGATGGAGCGTGGATGTTGTGGCAGCCCCACTCCTGCTCCTAAAAATGAGAATTGAAGTTTGCATCTCCCTGGGTTCCTACTGCCCAGGTTTCTCCTATTTTTAAAAATTCCCGTGGTTTTGAGGGCAAATGTCTGTAAAGGAAGATTTGTCTGTTTGAATGGGGGTGATGGACAGGTGAGGCCCAAGGGAAGAGCAAAGTGGTTATTGCACAGATAATTATCCTAGATAATTTATAGGTTATTATAGGTGATTTATTATTGAGAAATCCAGTCCTTCCACCTCTGGAATTCCTATTTAAAATACATTCCCTCTGCTGCTCCCACCCTGTACAAAAACGTTCCCATTTTTGGCTGCAGTTCCAACCCCTTCCTGCACAATTCCTGCTGTGCCAGCCCTGCTCCTGTGACTGGGATGAAATTCCTGATCCCTGCCAGGTCTGAAGCTGCTGCAGGATGCTCCAGCACCTCAATCCTGCTGCTTTTCCACCCCCATTTCCCTGCCGGTGGGAAAATGTGGCCAGGAGCAGGTTGGGAGTGGCAGCACTGGGCACATCCCTGCATCCAGCCCTCCTGGGAGGGATTTTCCACTTGAGTTTCAGCACAGCTCTTCCCCTCAGCACACCAGGGCTGGCTTCATCCCTGCCCTTGCCAAACTCCTGCTTTTGCAGTGCCTGTGCTGTTTTCTCCTGGTGGTGCAGAGTCCCCCCCCACCCTCCTGCAGCCAGGCTGGCACTGCAGAGCTCTGCCCTGAAATCCAGGTTGGGATCCGTAGGGAAAAAGACTTTTTCCATCAGGGGATTGCTCAGCAATATTTTATTTCTTTTTTTTTTTTTTTTTTTTAAAAAAAAAAAGACTCAAAGTCGTCTGTGAAGCGCTGCCAAACAAATAAATGAGGGCAGGAAGGTACCCGAGATTTATTTTGGCTGGCGGAGCCGTGTGCTGGGAATGGGAGGGGAAGGAGGAGGAGGAGGAGGAGGAGGAGGAGGAGGAGGAGGAGGAGGAGGAGGGTGAGGGTGAGGGTGAGTCAGCGTTTCAGTGCTGCAAAGAGCTGCTCCCATCAAGCTGCTGCAAGTGTAGGTTTCCCTCTAGAGGAATCTGCAGCACTTCCAGCATCCTCCCTCAGGCAGGGTGGGAAAAAGGGGCATTTTTGGGGGGCAGAGCAAAGCTGCTGCCAGCCCCAGGCTGGTGCCAAAGCAGGGATGTTCATCTGGCCTTGAACTGTGATGCTGCAATTTGAAATCTCAGTGCAAAGTCACAGATTCTCAAACAGCCTCAGTTTGTGCCAGGGGAAGGTCAGGTTGGAAATTGGGAAAATTTCTTCATCCCTTGAGCTGCCCAGGGCAGGGGTGGAGTTCCCATCCCTGGGGGGATTTAGAAGCCATGGGGATGTGACATTTGGGGACATGGGTCAGTGGTGGCACTGACAGTGCTGGGGATGGTTGGACTCGATGGGCTCAGGGGGCTTTTCCAGCCTCAACATTCCATGATTGCTCTGCCTGGAATTTGCAGCCAAGAGCCCCTGAACAAACCCCAGTGGGTCCCAGCAGGAATGGGGGTGAGAAGCAGAAAGGAAATTTCCACAGAGGAGTTGAGGGAAGGAGGAAACAAGAATCCAACAAAGATGGATTCAAGTTCTGCCTGTAAATATTTATATATATATATATATTTATATATATATCTATGTATATATGTATATGGGGTCCAGCACCCCATGAGCCCCATCAGGACTTTAGAAGGGATGGAGGGACAGGACACAGGGAATGGCTCCCAGTGCCAGAGGACAGGGCTGGGTGGGATTTTGGGCAGGAATTGTTCCCTGGCAGGGTGGGCAGGGCTGGCACAGGGTGGATGGCCAGGCTGGACACTGGCACAGTGGGAGGTGTCACACCATGGCAGGGGTGGCTGGGATGATCTTTATGGTCCCTCCCAACCCAAACCATTCCATGTTGACCTGGGGAATGAAGGCAGGATCATGTCAGGGGGTTGAGGAGGCCTTGAAGCTGCTCCTGCCCCTGTGCAGGTGGGGATTGGTGCCATTCCAGGTGCCTGGGCAAGGGGCTGCTCTGGCACCAGCCACCCCCGAGGGTGAACATCACCCACTCAGCTTGTGGGAGGGTCATTAGCAGCCAGTGCTCATTAGGAGCCTGCAGCTCATTAATGCCCTGCAGCCTTTTAGAGCCAGAGCCCAGCAGAGCCGGGTCAGGCCCTGGATGCTCTTACTCAGCACAAAGGATGCTCAGGATGGGTCTTGGTGTGGAGCAAAGCACGGGAGCAGTGCCAGCAGGACAGGCAGAGGTGGGGCAGGGCCCTGTGCCCCTTGCAGCCACCCTGAGATTGTGGTGGTTGGACCTTGTCCCCTTCCCTTGTCCCCTTCCCTTGTCCCCTTCCCTTTCCAGCTGGGCAGGAACCTTTGCCATGGTTTGCCCTGTTAAAATCTGTTTGTGGGTGTTGTGAACTCATCCAGCTGAGTGGTCACAGTGAGCAGCTCTTCTCCTCTTGTGGGGAGCTGAAATTTGAGGGGGATTAGGGAAAATTAGGGAAAAAAACCCAACTCTCTGCTGATCTCCAGGCTGGGAATACCAGGGGAGAGAATTCCCTCCATGCTGCCAGTCTGGAGTGCTTTGTGCCTCAGGGTCCATCAGCTTCTCCCAAAACTCCTGGAGACTTGCAGTGCTCACCCAGAGCTCAGAGCCCCTGGGAGGGGCTGGGTGCAGCTCTGGGGTGAGTTCCTGGCTGTTCCTCGCTGTGCCAAGCACAGGAGCACACGGAGCAGGTGGGGACCAGGCTGGGCACGGCCACCACGGCAGCAGGAGAGGGCACCCACGAGCTGTGTGTGCCCCAAAAGGAGCTAAGGTCGAGGTTTTTCTTTGTCCCCTGGGCTGCCAGGTCCCTTCAGTGGTGTCTGGGTGCTGTCCCATGGGTGCTGGAGCAGAGCTGGTTGTGCTCAGCTGCTCTCCAGGGGTGTTCCCTGTCCCCACACTGGCATGGGGCACTTGGGTGGCATGGATGGCTTCAATGGGCACCTTCCCGAGGAGAGGAGGATGTGGGAAGGGGCTGTGGAGAGGGGCCGTGGTGCTGCCAGCCCAACGCCCTCCCTGCTTTGGGACCAGCTGCACCATCACCAGTGTCAGCTTTTGCCTCAAGATGGCATTTTGTGCTTTAAAATGAGTCTGAGGCGTTTGCTGGGTGCACAATAACATGGAAATAGTTGTCCAAGCAGCTTTGTGATCTTGCAGTGCCACCTGCAATCCCTGCTGGCAGCTGGGGAGGGAAATCCCAGGGTGTAACCCCAGGGCTGGACATAGCCTGGGTAGCAAAGCAATTAATTTATTCCTCCCTCTTCAACCTCGCTGTGCCCAGAGCTGGCTGATCCGTGCCCACATTTCTGCCCAGCCAGGAGGGGATCTCTGGAGCCCAGCAGTCCTGGCTGGTGCAGGAGGCACCAAATCCCATGGGATCTGTTGTGGGGCAGGACCCCCGTGCTGGGGATGGGATTGCTCCTCCCAAGGGTGAGCTGAGGGGATGGGCTCAGGAGGATGGACATGGGGTGTCCACACCACACCCCCCCTTTGGGATGTGAAAACCTCTGAGCCTGGTGAGCCTGCTCAGGGTGGTGACTCCACATTGCTGGAGCTGTTCCCAAAGGAAGATAATCAATGAAATGCCAAAGAAAGGTCCCTCAGTCCCGCCTGAACAGGCAGCAGGGCACTGTCAGCCTCACTTGGGGTGAGGTTCCGAGTTCCAGATGTGCCAAATCCCTTCCACCTTGGGATCCCCCGGGGGTTTCAGGGATCTCGGGCAGAGCTGATGTGACAAGGGGCATGTGAGAGGCAGGGCAGAGTCCAGAGCGGGGACAGGGCCCTGTCCTGGCCCCGTGCTCCTTCCTGCTGGGCTCCTGTTCCTCAGCCTCCCTCACCCTGCCCCGAGCTCCGTGTGTGCTCCCACCCTGGCCATGCTGGCAAACCAGTGAGGAGGCGCTGGGGTGAACTGGGAAAGTTCTTCTGTGTGCCTGGACTGGCTCAAGTAACCGTGATCCCAGAGCCTGGGTGGCTCCACCTGCCCTGGGTGCCACCAGCAGCGGGACAAACCCACCGAGCACATCTTCGGGCTGCAGGAGGTGGGGAAGCCCCTCTGGCTCCTGGGGCTTGCTGAGGCCGAGAGGGGAGTGTGGAGGAGTGTCCCGGGGGCAGGGCTGTCCCTTGCTGTGTGTCGTGCATGTCCTTTCCACGCCTTGACTCCATTCTCATTGCTCTGCCTAACAAGAGCCGGGCATGGACGTGGTCGTTGTGCTGCTTGTGGTGTGTGTGGTGTGTGCTTCCAGCTCTGTCACAGCATTAACCAGGAGGACTGTTCTGTCTTCCCTCCACAGCCTGGAAGTGTCTCCTCAGGTAGAAACCAGCTCAGATGCTCCTTGTCATTCTGCTCCCTGCTCCCCTGCCCCGTGCCCTGCTGCCCTCCCCGCTGGCATGCCGAGCTCTAACCTCCCTCCTGCTCCTGGAGACAGACAGGCCGGATGCTTGTCCCCCACCAACCCATTCCTCAACTCCCTGCAGAGCAATCCCTTCTTTGAGGAGCTCCTCGCTGACCAGGTACTAAATTCTCCTTCACCTACTCACTTTCTCTCTAGTTTCCCGCCTGGGCCACGTGCTGCACCAGAGGTCGCTGGGAGCTTTTATTCCTCTGAGGATTGCAGTCCCTCTGCCTCCCCAAGGCAGGCAGAGCCCGAGAGGGAACCTCCAGCCCAAAGCATTGGTGTCCCCGTGCCAGAAACCGGTCCCCCAGCACCGGGAGAGCTCCCTCCTGCCAGCAGCACCAGCGGCACCGAGCCCGCCGTCCCCCCGCTGCCCTCGGAGTGGGACGACACCTTCGATGCCTTTGCCACCAGCAGGCTCCAACCAGACAGGAAGAAGGAGAATTTCTTTGCCTCGGTGGCAGCAGAGGGCATGGCTTTCATCGACGACCCCGACAGAGCAAGCCCGACGGAGAGCTCGGCCCAGCCACCCTGCCAGAAGGGCTCCAAAGCGTTTGAAAAGCCTGAGTCACCCATGGGTGCTGAAATCCCCACGGCTCTCCGCTCTTGGACAAATTTCTCCGGTTTAGACGTGGGCGCCAACCTGGTGAGCACCACCCAGGAGGCCACGGTGATCGAGGATGTGCTGAGCCCCGTGTCAGCCGGCTCCATGGCCAGGAGGAGGAAAAGCAGCACGCCCATGGTCTGGGCAGCCGCCTTGGCCTCGGGCAACCCCGGGGACAAAGAGGCATCGACGGCACTGAGCGCTGAGAAGAGCGCCAGGGAGGAAGGGGACAGCGGCGAGGAGGAGTCCCGCGGTGCGGGGACAAACGGCTGGATGACCATAGCCACGGAAAGCGCTGCTGAGCCCTCGGAGAGCGCCCCGAGCGCTGCCCAGGAGCGCGGGGCTGCCCCGGGCACCTTCAGCCCGCCCTTCGTGCCCGAGGGCACCTTGGAAGCGCAGGGCTCGTCCCGTGGTGCCACCAGCTGTGTGTTACCCAGGAGCTCGTTCCCCGCCGAGGCCGTGGCTGGCAGCACGGTGGTGGCCGTGCCCCCGCGGGTGGCACAGAGGTTCGCCGAGCCGGGCACGGAGCGCGGGGCTGGTGGCCAGGAGGGCACCTTTGACATCCGCAGCTCGGTGTTCCGGCTGCAGGCCAGCATGAAGCTCGAGGCCAGCGATGGGCTCCTGAAGCTCAGCTCTGACATCCGTGAGAGGCACGTGGTGCTGTCCCCATGGGCGACTCCCCAGGGCCACCAGGAGCCCGTGCCCGGCCCGCCGGTGCCACCCCCCAAACCCCCCAGGTGGTTCGCGGCCGCGGGTGCTGTGGGGGACAGCGAGGAGGGGGAGCTCGGGGACACCCAGCGAGGCAAACAGGAGCCATGGGAAGACTCAGAGGGCTCAGGAGCAGGGATGGAGTCGCCAAGGAGCCGTGGGAGCGGCCAGCCCTCCATGGCAGCGCCTCCCACAGCAGGAGCAGACGCTGCTGAAGCCGAGAGCGAGTTCCAGGCTGCCAGAGCTGCCACTGTGGACTCAGCAGCTGGCCTGGGGACAGGGGACACCTCTGTGGGGGAACACCCACCGGAGATGAACGAGACTGATGTGGCCGAGCAGTTTGAGACTTGCACATCCAAGCTGTCCCTGGATGGACTGGAGCAGTCGGGTGCTGAGGAGAGCTGGAGCCAGCCCCGTTTATCCCCTCAGACACAGGAGGCCGCAGACGGCGCCAAGTGGGAAATGGCCCCCAAGCAGGAGCTGTTCCCTGAGGAGCTCAGTATTCCGGGACTAAAGCCACCTCCCAAGCTAGAGCTGGGTCAGCCAGGCAGCTGGACGGCTCTGGAAGAGCAGGAGGCAGCTGGGCAGCCACAGCCACAGCCCCACAGGTCAGAACGTGGGCAGAGTCCATCCCAGCTGGAGCTGCCATGTGAGGATGGTGAGGGGCGAGCAGCAGAGCGGCCCCAGCCCCGTGCCCCTCCCGAGGAGGCAGAGGAGCCCGAGGGGCACTGGGCAGAGAGCAGGATAGACTTCAAAAAAGCCGATTTCTGGAAGCCAGATAGGGCAGAGGAGAGGCACACAGCCCTGAGAAACCCCTTCACCCTGGCACTGAGCCCCATTTCCCCCAGCAATCCCTTCACGGAGAAGCCCCCAGCCCCTGTCCCTATCCAAGCTGTGCTGCCCGCAAAGCTTGAGCGGGGCGACTCCGGCTTCCACTGCAGCCTGCAGGAGGAAGCCCCCGGGCACGGCTTGCAGCCCACTAACGCTTCCCCCCTGCATGCCAGCCAGCCCTTGGCCTTCTCCACCCCTTTCCTCGTGGCTGCCACTAACCCCGAGCCGTGTGGCCCCTCCCGGGAGCCCGCGGGGGTCCGTGCCAGCCGCGCCGCCGCCCGGCCCTGCCCGTGCCCGCAGCCCCGGGACGCACAAGCTTCAGCGCTCCTGGTTGTGCCCAGGGAGACACGGCCGGCTGAGGAGCCCCTTGGGCAGCACACAACCAGGTGAGCACTGCGGGGGAAGGTGAAGGGTGTGTCTGTGTGGGAAAGGTGAGCCCTGGGTGCTTCTGCTCTTCGCAGGGCTCCACACCCAGCTGGGCTCGCTCCAAGGATGCTGCAGCTCCTCTTCCCTCGGCTCTTCCCTGGTCCCAGAGAGCCCAGCCGGAGCTGCTGGGTGCCTTGGCGCTCTCTGGGATGTTGTGGGGGGATGGCCATTGGTGTCCTGGTGTGTCCCAAAGGGTTCCGTGCACCCACGAGCTGGAAATTCAGAGCTGCACCCACATTTCACTCAGCGCTGATTTTGGTTCCATCATCTTGCCCGTGCTTGCAGAATAAATAATGCCTTTCCCGTGGCTGCCAGGAGAGCTTGTGGCTGTTCCTGCTCTCCTGAGCTCCCTCATGGCATGTGCACAGCTGCTGCCCCTGCCCTTGCCATCCATTCAGCTTTGGCTGCTTTCCTTTCAAGTGCCCGTTGGGTACTGAAAATCTCCTTCTCTCCAGAGCCAAAAAAATGAGAGTTTTTTTCCCCGGGGGCAGAATGCCCTTCTCCCCTCCCTCCTGTCGAGATGCCCTTGGTGATGAAGCAAGTGGGGATTTAGCCTTGGGGCTGGTGGGAATGGGAAGGGTGCAAAGAAGGGGCTGCTCCTCCTCCCAGCTCAGTTGTGGGTCTGTACAAATGCCATGAGGCAAAGCTGCTGAGTTCAGGGCACGGAGTCTTGCTCTGTGTCCTTCAGTTCATCTCATTTTCCTGGTGCTCCTTCCCCTGGCTCTGCCTGGGCTCTGCCAGCCCGAGGACCAAGCTCCAGCAGGGATTTATTGCTCAGCCTCACTGGTCGTGAGGCAAATGGAGCTTCCTGGGGGCACCGAAGTGCTGAAATCCCACCTGCCCCACAGCAAGATTGGTTGTGGCCCTGGGGAGAGGAGGGGAGGGAGGATGGGGCCAGCAGAACTCACGGAGCTCCTTCCACAAGGGGATCCCTCCTTGGGTGGAGCACGAGGTGCAAAGTGATGTTGGGAGCAAAGACCAGCATCTGGCTGCCTCTGGCAGGTGAAATTTCTTCTTCTTATTTAGGCCAGATCCTCCAATCATTTTTAATTGGATTATTCATCCTTCAGCAGGTAGCCTTCTTCAAAATTTGCAGAGATGCTGCGGAGAAACAGGAATTTTGTTCTGTTTCATGGAAAGAGAAGTGTCCTGTGATCCCAAAGGGACAATTGAGGCAGTGAGGGAAGTGCAGGAATCTCTGTGTTGGTGGTACCTGCTCGTGGTCATCCCCAGCCTTGCCTGTGCATCCATCCAGGCCTGGCTGGCTCCTGGGATGGAATGGGCTCAGATCCAGGAGCTGGATAATCCTGGATATCAGTGCTGGCTTTTGTGACACATGGCCAGGAGGGCCTGGAACTCCCCTGCTCGGGTTCCTGTGCACATTTTGGATATTTGCTGTGACTGAAGGCCTCTGAACTGCTCTGCAGGGCTGGGGAGATGTGATAGCTGTCCTAGGCTGAAGGAGGAAGGCTGGAAAGGATCTTTTCCCAATCCCCACGGTGATGCTTCCCAGGATCATCTCCTGTTGGAATGGCCAGAGGCAAATAGATGGAAAGATGGTAGAAAAGAGGTGGAAGGAGAAAGGAAAAAGTTCAAATTTGGAATGGACATTAAAACCCTGGCTGGGACAAGAGTGTCTGCAGGTGAAGGGGAGTGGGTACCTGGTGTGGGATGCTCAGAGTTTGGGGTCAGGGGGTTCAGTGCCTCCTCAGGAGAGCTGGAACCTGGGAGTGGGTTTGGGCCCTTCCCAAGTGGCCAGAGGCTCTTTGGTCACCTTGTGTGGCTGCTGGGACAAGGGAGCATCAGCCCTTTGGGCACATTCTGGACTTTGAGATTAGTTCTTGCTGGTTTAGGGTTTTGGATTTCTCACTTATCACTGGTAGCCTTGCCCTCACCCTGATTGCAAGTTCTGGCTCCATTTATCACAAAGCAGTTTGCCTTTCCTCTCGATTTTTGCAAGCATGGTAAATGTTAAATTCAATTCCTCATTGTTTTGGTTTTTGATGAGCTATTCCTTACTCTTCAATTCCTTGCCTCACTTGGGATCACCAGTGGGAGCTGGGACAGGGCAAGGCTGGCTCAGAGAGCCAGTGTCACCCTGAGATGTTCCCCCTTGGCCTTAAGCTCATCATAGCTCAGATCCACTTGGGATGCAGCTCTGGTCTGGGATCCTGTGAGCAGCTGATTCCACACTCGAGCTGATGTTCGTGGACCAGGAGAGGAAACTGGTCCAGCTTCTTCTGGCAGGTCCATCAGGACTTCAGGCCTGGCTGTGAGGTGTGGAGCTCCCCTGGAAGGACCTGGTGCCACCATCCCAGGACAAGCCCAGCTCCAGGAATGTCCTGCAGCCCTTGGATCCTCCCAGAGACAAAGAGAGGAGGCAGAGCCCTGCATGCACCCCCCTCAGTGGGAAGCAGCAGGATGATGATGATGAGGAGGATTTCTTTTCAGAAATTCCTTTTCCAGCCCTGCAGCAGTGGCTGTTCCCACTGGCCATGGGGCCAGCAGCTGCCTGTGACCACACCTGGCTGGGAACATCCCCCTGCTTTCAAACACATCCAGACATTCCCATTTCAGGAAGGCTTCCCAGGCCAGCTTGGTCCCAGGGAGGTTCCCAGCCATGCTGTGCACTGGCTGTGGGGATGCACGAGGTGACAGTGACATTTGGGGCTCAGGCCTGGCTGTGATGGGCAGCCCTGGTGGCTCCAGCTGTCCCCTCACCCCTGTCCTGCAGTGTCCTGGTCAGGGTTTAGTCCCAGTGGGCAGAGCTGGAGCCTCATGAGCAGAGCAGCAGCTCCTGCAGCCCCTGGCACTGTCAGTGACTGCACCTCAGGGCTCTGGGATCCTCTCCATCCTTTCCAGCTGCCCAGGAATCCTGGGCTCTATCCCTGGGCTTGGGCAGCCAAGGGATCAGAGAATCACAGAGTGTCCTGAGCTGGGAGAGACCCTCAGGATCATCCATCCAACCCCAGACCCTGCACAGACCCCCCAAAATCCCTGGTGTCCAAACTCTCCTGGAGCTCTGTGGGGCTGTTCCCATTCCCTGGGGAGCCTGGGCAGTGCCCAAACCCTCTGGGGGAGGGAAGAACCTTTCCCTAAAATCCAAACTAACCATGCCCTGGCACAGCTCCAGCATTCCCTTGGGCACCAGAGGGAAGAGATGAGAGCTGCCCCTGTGCTGCCCCTCGGAGGGGCTGATCCTTTGGCTGCTTGGAGCAGGTTGGTGGCTGCCAGCACTGTCCCCTCCCAGCACAGGGACAGCAGGAGGCATCATCGTGCTTGGAGAGGATTTGCACACCCCTGCCATGTCCTGATGCCACCACCATGGACGAGGAACGAGGACACAGCACAGCTGGAACACAGCTGGTGGGGTTGTCATCCTTGAGAGGGTCTGCAGAGCTCTCAGGTGGAAGTTTGGATGTTTCCACCCAATGGATCAATGTTTGGATGTTTCCATCCCAAGGATGGAGGTTTGGATGTTTCCATCCCCATGGATGGTCCCAGCTCCTTGCAGGGAGGGAGCATCAGGTCACTTCTCTTTCCATCATGTCCAGAAGGAACTGGACTTTGTTCAATCCCATAAAGAACCTTTTGGGTGAAAAGTGAGGCAAAAACAAATGAAAATGTAATTCCTCCCTTTTGGAGGGAGGACAAATCCTGTGGTGGCTTTCAGGCAGGTGACATTCAACTCTTGGGCTGGAGCTGGTGACCCCAGACTCATCTGGGGATTCTTGTGCAGCAAAAAGCTGCTCTGGGCAGTGGCTGCAGCAGCCTCTGCTCAGCCTGGAGCTGTGTTTGAGCCCCTGGCAGGCAGGAGCTGTTCCCCACAGCGTTCCCAGTCAGGATGGGCCGTGTGGGCACCTCTATCTCAGCCCAACACCCGTGCTGGGGCTCCTTATCTCCCGTGGGGGTGTGAGCAGCTCCCAGGGCTCTGCCCTGCCCTGCTGGCAGCAGCTCGGACACGGGGGCTCAGTCTCCAGGTTGGTGCCGTGACAGGAGGGACACTGGGGGTGCTGATCGTGCCCCCCTTGTTGCCCACAGCCCCCACCCCGTGAAGCCCCTGAGTGCAGTGCAGGAGGGCTCCAGCGACAGGAAGCAGCAGCAGCCCAGGGCCAGCCTGGGCTCAGCCCTCACCAATGGCCTGGAGAGGCTGAAGACAGCGACCACGAGCAGCGTCCAGCCCCTGCTCCCGGCCTCCCACCTGGACAAAAGCGAGCCCAAGGTAAAGGCTTGTGAGGCTGTGCCACACCTGCCCCAGGTGTGCTGGGGGGGAGGCAGAGCAGGGTCCTGCCATGGGGGTGTGTGTGTGTGTGTGGGTGCAGGCCTGTGGTTGCTGTGCCTCCCTCCTGCCATGAGCCCCTGGGCTCTGCACCGTTCTCCCATCACCTGCTTGGGTTTGGGGCTGCTGCTGGGCAGTGTGTGAGTGAATCCCTGCTGGTAGAAACGTGGAATGGCTTGGCTTGGGTTGGGAGGGACCTCAAAGCCCACCCTGTGCCACCCCTGGACGCCTCCCACTGTCCCAGGCTGCTCCAAGCCCCAGTGTCCAGCCTGGTCCCCACGGGGCAGGGAGGGTGGGAGCTGCCTGACTGATGCCCTGAAGGGTTCCTAGGCCTGCCAGGGGGAAGCTCCTTCCTGAGCTGGGTGTACTCCAAACACTGCTGTGTTGGGGCCAGCACAGCACCTGTGACACCTCTGAGGACACACAGGGTGTTCTGAGCGTGGCTCCTCCATCCCTTTGTCCGCTCCCATTGCATTTCCCTCCCCGGTGTCACATGGAAGACACTGCTGGGGCTCAGCTGGGTGAGGGACCAGCACAGCCCTGCAGCTCTCAGAGGCCCTGGGGGTGCTCAGGCAGTTCAGTGGTGCTGTGTGAGCACACCAGCTCTCTGTGGTTCCCCTGTGCTGCTCCTGCCTCTCCACATGGGAAGCAGGAGTTGCTCTGGCTGTTGCTGCATCCTGCAGACATTACCAGCAGCAGGGGTTTTAATTCCAGTGCCTGTTTTCCCTCTTGGTTCCCAGCAGGAGCCTGCCCAGCCTGACCAGGCAGCCAGGTATTACCACCTGACCCACGACGAGCTGATCCAGCTGCTGCTGCAGAAGGAGGGCGAGCTGAGCAAGAAGGAGGAGCACATCCAGGAGCTGGAGAACTACATCGACCAGCTGCTGGTGCGCATCATGGAGCAGTCCCCCACGCTGCTGCAGATCCCTCTGGGAGGGGGCCAGGCCCCCTGAGCCTGCCCAGGCCCCCTGAGAATCGTGAGCAGCAGAGCTGTGCCCCAGTAACCACGCTGCCAACACCCCTGCACCCCCTGCTCTCACCCCAGGCTCCAGTGGCTCCTCCTGTTGCCAGAGTTAGCACGAAGGGCTCCTAACTCTGCTCACCCCAGCCCAAGCTTAGCCCAGCTCGGGGCAGCTGCAGGGTGAAGGGCTGCCAGCACCCTCTGGGGAGGAGCAGAGCCCTCCCCACCAGGCAGTGCCACCCTAGGCTCCCGTGCTGTGACCAAGTGCCACCCCCTGGGCCATCACTCCTGCCAGAGCTTTAATGACCCATGGACATGTGAGAGCTGGAAACCATCTCCCCGTGAGTGACTTCATCCTGCTGCTGCTGCTGCTCTGCCCACACTCCTCCTCCTCTGTCCCCTGGCTGCTGGATGGTGTTGCACTGGTGGGTGACACTGGGGACACTCAGACTCCTCCTCCCCTGGTGCCCCAGTTCCCCCAGGGAAGGGTGAAGGGGCAGCTGCAGTTGGTGCCACTCCCTGAGCACAGGGACACGCTGCACAAAGGGACAGCACCAGAGTCTGGGGGCCTGGGGGGTGTCAGAGCCTGCCTGGGCCACGCTGGCCCTGTCACAGCACCAGTGCCAGGGGGACACTGCCATGGCCGGGCTGGGAATGTGGGAAAGGGAACACGGGATCGTGGCCCAGGAGATCCTCTGCATCCCCCCCCACCCAGCACAGCAGAGAGGAATCCACACGGAATTTCCACCCAGTATTCCCAGGAATGGCTGCCCCGCCCTGCCTCTGCTTCACCCGTCCCAGCACAGCAGGAAAACACCCCCAGAGCCGGGCCTGGGGGCTCTGACCCCTCTGCAGGGCCCCTGTGGGCTCAGGCACCCCAAACATTCCTGGCCCAGCCCACAATTCCCAAATCCTCACAGGGTTCTCCTGGGCAGGGCAGTGCCCACCCTGCTGCCCTGGGCACATCCAGGGCTGGGATCAGATCTCCAGGGCTGGGATCAGCTCTCCAGGGCTGGGATCAGCTCTCCAGGGCTGGGACCCAGCCTCAGGGACAGCTCTGGCCACTGCTGACCCCGGAGTGACCACCCAAAGGGCTCTGATTTACCTGGAATGATTGATCTGGAGGTGCTGGGGAAGGGGATAGGAAGGATGTTGTTCCCTCCCTCATCCTGCCAGGATTTTGGCTGGAGAAGGTGCCTGTGCAGGCAGAGGGGCAGCTGGAGTGGGATTTCAACATGAAAGTTATCTTCTCCCTCTTCTCCATCTCCCAAAGTTTCTGGGTTCTTTTAAAACCTCCCTGCTCTTCTCTTGCCTTGTTTCAGTACAGACCATGACTTTGAAGAATGGTGCCTTTTGCCACAGGCCAGTAGCAGTTCCCTACCCCAAAAAGGCTCTGAAATCCAACTCTCAGTCCCACACAACCTGCCTGGGGCAGGTTCCTCCTCTGTTTTCCTTCTCATCCAAGAAAAGGGAGTTAATTGTTACCCAGAGGCAGCAGAGCCTCCCCCGACCTGTGGCTCTCCCGGGAGTTGTGCAGAGCAGCTCAGGAGGAGTGGAGGCAGAGATCAGGAGCTGACACAGCAGGGAAGGGCAGGCTGAGTATCCTGAAATAAAATAGAGCTGGAGACAGACAGGGTGAGGAGAAAAGGAGCTCTGGTCCTGTCCAAGCTCTGCAGGAGGAGGAGGATTCGTTCCCTGGGAGAGCACCAGCCATGAACCTCTCACTGCTCCCTGCACTCCCCTCGTGGGAAATACCTGAGGCTTTGCACTGCCCCAGCTGCTCCTCCTGCACCTTCTGCTCCTCCTGCACTTCTGGGGTGGGCTGGGAGTGGCCAAGGGAAGGAGTTTGTGCCATTTCAGCAAATGCCAGGAATGTGTGGGATCAGGTGCCATGGCCTGGCAGCTCTGTGGGTGCCCAGTGAGCAGGCAGGGAGGAGCTGTGGCCACTGGGAATGCAAAACTGAGAATGCAGCACTGGGAATGCAGCCCTGGGAATGCAGCAGGGCAGGGAATGGCTGCTGGGAAAAGGGAGAGGAATTCCTCAGGAGGGCAGAGCCGACATCTCCCCCGGGGGACCAGGGCCCCTCTCTGTCCCCCAGTGCACACCAACATCCTGTTCCTGGCCCTGTGCCCCTGCCGGGCTGGGTGCTGGTGCTCCCCACACAAGTGCCAATGTTTATATGGATCCCACGGCACCTCCCTCCCACCTCTCCCTCCTCTCCCGTCGTGTCTCACCGCCTCCCTCAGCCCCCTCTGCCTTAGTCAGCTCTGCCTTGTTTTGCTCCGAAAGCCTCAATGTTTTGCACTTGAATATCAAAAGTTACTCTCAGAGCTCAGCAGGTTGTGCCAGGTGTGCAGCCCTGCCAGCAATAGGTGCTTCCACATCTGTTTTCAGCAATAGGTGCTTCCACATCTCCTGTTTTCAGCAATACCTGTTCTATTCCCTCATCTCCTTTTCCAGCAATACCTGTTCCACCTTTTCCTGCCTTTTCCAGCAATAGGTGCTTCCACATCTCTTGCCTTGCCAGCAGTACCTGTTCTCTCTTTTCCTGCCTTTCAGCAGTAGGTGCCTCGACATTTCCTTCCTTTCCAGAAATTCCTGTTCTATTCCCTCATCTCTTGTCTTTCCAGCAATTTCTGTTCTATCATCTCCTGCCTTTCCAAGAATTCCTGTTCCCTCATCTCCAGCCTTTCCAGCAATTCCTGTTCTCTCATCTCCAGCCTTTCCAGCAGTAAATGTTTCCATATCTCCTGGCTTTCCAGCAATTCCTGATTGCTCTTCTCCAGTTTTTACAACAGTACCTGTTCCCTCATCTCCAGCCTTTCCAGCAATTCCTATTCCTTCATCTCCTGCCTTTCCAAGAATTCCTGTTCCTTCATCTCCTGCCTTTCCAGCAATTCCTGTTCTATTCCCTCATCTCTTGCCTTTCCAGCAATTTCTGTTCCATCGTCTCCTGCCTTTCCAAGAATTCCTGTTCTATTCCCTCATCTCCTGCCTTTCCAGCAATTCCTGTTCTCTCCAGCCTTTCCAGCAGTACCTGCTCCTTCCATCTCCTGTTTGCAGCATTCCCTGTCCCTCCCACCTCCAGGATCCGAGGTGTGCCCTTGGTGCTGGAGCTGCAGGAGAGTGGAGCAGTGATGGATGTTCACGTCTGTCCCCGATTGTTCAGCAGCCCAGAGCTCCCTCCTCGTGTTTGGGAAAGGTTTCTTACAGATGTTCCTGTCTCTGTTCTCTGTTCCCCTCCCTGGGGATCCCCCTCTCACCGCAGGTTTTGTTCTGTGCACAAGAGCAGCGCAGCAGCCCTGGGGTGGAGTCCGTAGTGTTGGTGTTGAACCTCTCGTTCCCAGGGCAATGCTTTTGAGGGCCCAAAGGCTTCCTCAGAGAGGGAGGGGATGAGGAGGAGAACTGGGGAAATGTTCTCAAGTTGCCCATGTGGGATTTATCTCCGTGTTTAGTGACTGAATCTCCTATTGAGTGATTTCTTTGGGATGCTCCGTGTCCTGGCTGTGCTCTCAGCTCTGCCCCTCTCTGCTGAGCCCCAAAGATTCCCTGGGCCAGCAGCAGCTTCTCCCTGTTCTGTTTTCAACACAGCCATGACAATTCCCCGTGGTTTTGCCTTTCTCCTGGAGTTTATTTTTCCACGAGGCTGCAGCAGGGTGCTGTGTTCTGCCTTTGCTGTCAGCCCACAGTTGAGGTTTTTGCTTCTCAAGTCTTTTGGCCAATGATTTCTTTTCCCCTTGCCTGGTCCTCCTGGCCACCCGTGGGCCAGAAGAACCACCAGGGTTTATCCTCAAACTGGAACAAAGCCGAAGGGATCTGGATTCTCCGGTGTGACGTAGACTCAGCCGTGTTTGGGGTTAAAAACCTGGAAAAACATCCCCAGGTGGGAGAAGTGTCAGGGTTTTTGGAGTTGTTGGTTTCCCTGTTCTTCACGTCCGCAGGAAGTGGGTTCTGTGTGTCTCATGTTTTAAGAGTTGCGACTAATGTTTATAAAGAGCTTGTTATTTACGTTTTAAGCACTTTAAAAAAAAAAAAAAAATAAAAGTTGTTCAAGCTGTTCCTAGACACTTCTGATTCATTGACAACAGCGTCTGTGCTGACGGCGCCTGGACACTGAGTGACATTTCTGTTTATTTGCTGCAGGGGGAGGAGGAGGAGGAGGAGGAGGAGGAGGAGGAGGAGGAGGGTGTCCAACTCCTCCAGCAGCTTTTCCACCTGCCCTGACAGTCCCCGAGTGCTGTGCAGTGGGAATGCTGCACGAACCTCGAGTTCCTCCCCAAATGCTGCTCCCGGCTCTGCTGTGGGGCACGTGAGGGGTTTAGGATCCTTCCAGGTTTCTTGTGCTGTGTCCCGAGCATCCCTGGAGCCTGGTGGGACTGGGGGGAGCTGGAGCTGGGCTGGGTCAGGGTGGAGATTGGGGAAATTCCTTCCTGGAAATTCCTGGCCTGGCTCAGCTGCCCAAGGAGGTTTGGAGTCCCCATCCCTGGGGGGATTTCAAAGCCCTGTGGATGTGACACTTGGGGACAGGGACAGTGGTGGGGATGGGATGGGATGGGATGGGATGGGAGGAAAGGGAAAAGGAAAGGAAAGGAAAGGGAAAAGGAAAGGGAAAAGGAGAAAGGAAAGGAAAGGAAAGGGAAAAGGAAAGGAAAGGAAAGGGAAAAGGAAAGGGAAAAGGAGAAAGGAAAGGAAAGGAAAGGAAAGGAAAGGAAAGGAAAGGAAAGGAAAGGAAAGGAAAGGAAAGGAAAGGAAAGGAAAGGAAAGGAAAGGAAAGGAAAGGAAAGGAAAGGAAAGGAAAGGAAAGGAAAGGAAAGGAAAGGAAAGGAAAGGAAAGGAAAGGGAAAGCTCTATCAGTGCTCCTGGGAATTCTGCTGTTCCTCCCTGCCCAGACCTGCTCCTGTTCCCCTCCCTCCCACCTTTCACCACTCTGCTCTTTTTCCTTCCCAGCTCCCTCCTCTCTCCATTCAAGCCTTTTCCTTCAAGAAAATGAGCTCCCCTTAAGCCCCTGTAGATGACTCTGCTGCTCCCACAGAGGAGCTTCCCTCGTTCCAATCCCGGGTTATTTTCCAGGGATGGAGCCCCTGTGGCCTCAGGACCGGTCTGGGGACTCACATTAACCCTGTGTGGCCCAGCAGGGAAATGTTGGGTGTGCTGTGGGCTCGGGGGGCTGAGCTGTGACCCCGGGAAAGGGGATCCACCCCAGGAAAGGCAGCCTGGACCAGCTGGGGCAGTGCCTGGGAAAACGGGGGGTCTGGAATTTGGGAAAACAGAAATTCAAAGCCTTTATTCTGCTGAATCCCTGTGCCTGACTCCATGGGGTCTGGAATTTGGGAATTTAGATATTTAATAGATTTAATAGATTTAATAGAGATTTTTCAGCCTTTCCTCCTGCTGAATCCTCATTCCTGACTACATGGGGTCTGGAATTTGGGAAATCAGAGATTTAATAGATTTAATAGATTTAATGGAGATTTTTCAGCCTTTCCTCCTGCTGAATGCCCATTCCTGACTCCGTGGGCTCTGGGCCTGTCTCAGCACAGCAGAATTCCCGTCCCTGCAGGAGGAGCTGGCTGGGATTTGCTGCTCCAGGCTGGAGTTTTGCTGCCCAAAGCGAATTTTCTCCAAATGTGCCTTTACAGATGGAAGCTGACAAGGAGAGTGGCTGTGACTGTCCCCGAGCCAGCCCAGCCCAAACCCAGCTGGCCCTGGGGGAGGGGCCCTGGCCCCCCAAAAATCCCTCATGGGGTGGGGGTGGGGGTGGGGGGACCCTGAATGGGCACCAGGGGCCCCCAAAGCTGCTCCCAGTCCCCTCTGAGCCGGGCAGGCAGAGAAAATACAACAAAAAAATCTCATTTTGGGATGAGGGAGGGAGAGAAAATACCAAAAAATCACATTTTGGGATAAAGGAGGGAGAGATCAGTCACCAGTGACTGTCATGGGCAAAAGAGATTGAGTTTATTAATAATATATTCTATTATGAATGTAATATGTTTTTATAAATAATAATATATAATAATTAATAAACAGGTTATAGTATATAATAATTATATAACATATGATACATTATATATAATATACAATATATAATAGATGATAGATAATAGATAACATATAATATATAACATATATAACGTAATATATAACATATAATATATAAAATATATAATATATAAATCTATTAATATAATGTAATATAATGTAATAGATCATATAAATTACTAAATTAGTTATATAATATAATAATACATGATTTGTATATAATACAGAATATAGTATATATAGAAATATATTATATTATATTATATTATATTATATTATATTATATTATATTATATTATATTATATTATATTATATTATATTATATTATATTATATTATATTATATTATATTATATTATAAAATCTACATGTATATAATAATATATACTAACATCATAATAATTAATAAATCAGGGCTGGGAATTGTCACACTGCCCCTGCCCCACAGGGACACAAATCCTGCAGGAATTTCTCCCTTTGGATCCTTCCCTTGGGGTCAGACCTCCTCCAGGGGCTTTTCTTGGGGTCACATCTCCTTCAGGGGCTTCCCCTGAGGTCACAGCCTCCAGGATTTCCCCACAGGAGCCACCCCTGGAGCCCCCTCCCTCAACCCAAACCCAGTTTTTGGATGAGCTCACACCATTGCTGGGGAATTGTGCCCCCCACCCCACCAAAAAAAAAAAAAAATTGTAAAAAAAATCATTTTTGAGAGAGGAAGGAACCCCCCCCTCCTTCCCCAAACCAGGGAAACACAAGTTGTCAGTCAGGATGGATCTGGTGGGTTTGATATCAGCCAAAGAATTGATATTCTTTCTGGTATTTAACCAAAAAAGTGATAGTCTTATGTCACTCCAAATGTGGTTTGGGATAAACAGATTCTCTCCCCTCTGTTGTTACCAAACATTTCGTGTGTCAACACTGGGGACTGCAGCGATTGTCTGGCTCAGGCTGCGGGAGGGAGGGAGGGGAGGGAGGGAGGGGATCCCTGCGAGGCAGGAATTTGGGGCAGAATCCCAAATTCATGGGGATCTCCGGGATGGAGCCTCTGGGGAACGGGATGGAGCCTTTGGGCCTCCCAAAGATTTTGGCAGAGCTGGTTTTGGGTTTATTTTATTGTTTTATTTTTCCTTCGGAGACAGAGCTGAGGAGAAGCAAAGGAGGCTGAGTGAAGGCTGAGCTTGGGGTCGGGGCTGCGTTTGGGGTATCCAAAAAACAAAGTTTGGGGTGCAGAGCTGTGGGGTGGGGGCAGCTTGGGGCCACCTCGAGCCGGCAGAAAAAAAAAAATCCCAGGAATCCCGAAATGCCAGGAATGGCAGGGCCGTGGCTCCTCAGCCCTGCCCTGTCCCCAGACGGGAATTCCAGCACGGGAGGCAGCAGCCACAGCTCGATTTTAGCAATAGCTCAGAGGAAAAACAAACGAAAGTTATAAAATACCATTTCCCTGCTCTTTCCTACTCCACTTTTCACCCTTTAGCCTCTTTTCCATCCCTTTCCCAGCCGGAGCTGCAGGAGATTCGGGATTCACTGAAGGGGATCGGTGCTGAATTAGCCCAAAATCGGGAATTGTTTTTGCAGGTGGGAGGAAAACAAGGAACGATCGGCTCTGCACCACAATGGGATGATCACGGTTGTCCCTGGGTAGCAAAACCGAGGGATTTTATTTTTTTTAATTCCTCCTCAGATGGAAATCCTGCTCCTGACCTGCTCTGTCTCTCGCTGCCTTTGCTTCTCCTCCACCAGCCCTTCCCTTCCCTTCGCTCTGTTTGCTGTCCCCGTGCTCTTCCTCCGACAATTGATCCTAATCCTCCAAACAATTTCGCCGGCATTTGAAGGTCCGGACATTCTTATCCCTCTAATCTGGGCAAGAGAATTCCGAGGAGGGCTCCGGGTGCCCCCGGTGCCCCCAGCCCCGCGCGACCTTGGCTTTATCTCCCCGGATCGTTATCAGCGCCAGGTCCCCGTGCTGGGTTTGAGATCGGCGGCTCCAAAGGTCAGAGCTGAGCCTGGGGCTCCCATCCAACGGGAATCCGCAATTCCACCAGGGAACAGAGCCCTGGAATTGGTGGGGTTGGGAAAGAGCTTTGAGATCACCCAGTCCAACCATCCCCAGCACCGAGCGTGTCCCCAAATGTCACATCCACAGGGCTCTGAAATCCCCCCGGGATGGGCACTCCAAACCTCCCTGGGCAATTCCAATCCCTGAGCACCCTTTCCATGGAGAAATTCCCGAATTTCCACCCTGAGGCCGTTCCCTCTTTTCCTGTTATTCCCTGGGATCAGATCCCAAATCCCACCTGGCTCCAACCCATCAGGGAGTTGTGCAGAGCCACAAGGTCCCCCCTGAGCCTCCTTTTCTCCAGGCTGAGCCCCTTCCCAGCCCCCTCAGGAATTCTCCATTCCCTTCCCATCTCCCTCAGGAATTCTCCAGCTCCGTTCCCTTCCCTGGACACGCTCCAGCCCTTCTTGTCACAGATGTCGTAGGGATGAAAATTTAATAATATTTGGGGCAGTTTCTCAGAAGTGTTTGTGCTTTCACCTTTCCGTGTTTTATTATTTGCTCAGTCCATTGCACAATTAAGGCAAAACCCTTTTTCCCATGTCCCGTTCGCCAGGACCCCTCCTCGTTCTGGATTCCCCCCTTTCCCCGCTCG
The DNA here is from genome assembly GCF_052056855.1 of Sturnus vulgaris. Lineage (NCBI taxonomy): Eukaryota > Metazoa > Chordata > Aves > Passeriformes > Sturnidae > Sturnus > Sturnus vulgaris. Next base: position 665,629 of record NC_142246.1, read on the forward strand.
CTCCCGGGCGTCCCCACGGCCGTGGCGGGACTACATTTCCCATAGTGCCCCGCGGGCAGCGCGCTCCCCATTGGCTGGAGGTTCGGGCAGGGCCCCGCCCCCGGCAGTGCCCGGCGGACTCCATGTCCCGGCGTGCCCCGCGGCAGCTGCGGTTGGCCGCAGCCAATCAGCGCGGGGCCGGCCGGGGGGCGTGGCCTAGCGGCGGGGGAGGCTGTTTAAAGTGGCGCTTGCGGGATGGCGGAGCCGGCGGACTATCCCCCGTTCCAGCTGGGGAAGCCCCGCTTCGAGCAGGTACGGCCGGCGGCGGGAGGCGGCGGGGGGGACACCGGGAGAGGCGGCGGGAGCCGCCCCCGCCCCGCGCGCGGCATCGCCCCCCCATGCCGGGAACGGAGCCCCCCGCTCCCCGCTCGGCTTCGCCCCGCCCCTCCCGCAGTACCGCGCGCTGATTGGCCCGCGGCTCCCTCGCCATTGGTCGGCCGAGCTGTCACTCAGAGCCGCCGCCCCCTGCCCGCGGCGGGCGGGCCCTGGCGCGTCCCCTGTGGCGCGGGGCGCAGCGCGGCGGGCGGGGGGCAGGAGGGTCACGGGTTCGAGCCCCGCGGGGCACCCCGGGGCAGCGGGGAGGGTCCTGGTGTCGCTCCCGGTGGCGCGTGGCGCGGGGTACCCCTTCCCCCGGGGGGGCTGATGGGAATGGGCTCTGTCCATGGTGCCTGGGAGGGGAAGAGCAGCGCTGCCTTGGAGCGGGGCTCCTGGCAGCCAGGGATGCTCCAGGTGGGCGCTTTGCCAACCTCACCAGGCAGGGTCCAGATTTGGTGTCGATGGGTTGAGGGTTGGGTTGGGACCCCCAGGATGATGTATGGGTCAACAGATTGTGTCTCCTCCGCACCTGACATCTGGGGATGGCGAGAGCAGCCCGTGGTCAGGTCACTCACCTGTCCCCAGGTGAGCAGGGCAGGTGCAGGGGCACAGCACGTCCCGGCTGCCACCACCCTGTGTGGATGACCAGAGAACACTTGTTGTGCTTGTGGAACCATTGAGGCTGATAAAAATGCTCATAAAAGCTCCTTCAGTCCCTCCTGAGCTGGGCAGGACTCCCTGGGTGTGTGAGCGTGTCCCCCATGGGGACAATGCCCAGGGTGACCATTCCCACTCTCCACAACAATCCAGAGCCCCTGTTTAGGAACCCAGACCCCCCATCTGACCCCAGCCCAGACCTGCTCTTGGCTTGACCCAACCAGGCTTTGGGATGAGGATTTCCCCATGGTGGATCTCATTTTTCCAGGGAAATCCCAGCCCCTCCATCCCTGCCTCAGACTCTTCCAGTTCTTTATTTCCCCCATCTTGACCTTGGTGTTTCCTTCCAAACTCGGGTGCTGGGGAGGATCCCCAGCTCATTCCCAAGGGATCAGCCATTCCCAAACCTTCCCTGCCAGGTGTTCTGTGCTTTCCCCACACCTGCCTGCCTTTGCTTGTTCTTCCCAGGCCCTTTCCAGGTTTTTATCAGTTTTGGGATCTCAGCTTTAGCTGACAGAGATGTCTGGTGGTTTTGGGCAGGATCAGCGAGCTGGGGTGGTTGAAATTCCAGCTGTGTCCCTGTGGGATCCCAGGACTCCTTTCTCAGCCCTGGGACTGTGCAGACAGACCGGGGGGGGGGCTGGGACAGACCCGGGGGGGGTTAGGACAGACCCAGGGCAGTCTTATCCCTGCAGGGACAACAAGGACAAGCCCTGTGCTGGCAATAAAATAAATCCTCAGGAGCAGAGCCAGGCCCTGGGGATCGGGAATTCCCTTCCCAGTGTGAGCAGAGCTCGGGGCAGGATTTGGGGCAGGGGCAGCCCCAGCCCAGAGCCCCTGTGGGTGTGAAATTCCCTTTCCCTGCTCTCCTCTCCGGGCCCTGCTGTGTCGAGTCACCTTTTGCAGCTCCCTGCTGGAAGGGCTCTGGCTCCTGCTGGAAACGGGGCTATTTTTAGGTGAAAGAAGAAATGAGGACGTTGGGCTCGAGAATGTGTGAGAAGGACTTAATTTTCTGACAAGTAGCGCTAATTTGTTAGAAATACTTTTTTTTTTTTTTTTTTTTTTTTCCCTTCTTTATTTCCTTATTTTATTCCTTTTCCTCGGAGGATTTGCTGAGTGCTCCCTCTCCCAAAGGCTGCTGTGTGTTCCCAGTGCTCCAGGCTCGGTGCCTGGAGCCCAGACCTTTATCCTGGGCAAAATCCAGTGGGAGGTGTCCCTGCCCCTGGCAGGGGTGGGGCTGGAGGAGCTTTGAGGTCCCTTCCCACCCAAACCATCCCAGGATTCCATGTCCAAGCAGTGAGGAAAAGCTGCAGGAGATGCCTCGGCTGCTGCTCAGTGTCAGGTTTTTGTTCACTTCAATAAATGGCACCAAACTCCTCTCTCCTGAAGGGAGGTCACTGTGCCTGAAAAAGGGAGGAGAAGGATCCTGGAATCCTGGGAAGGATCCAAATCCCATCCCATCCATTTCTCAACTGTCCCCAGTGCCCAGCCTGGCCTTGGGCACTGCCAGGGATCCAGGGGCAGCCCCAGCAAATCTGGGAATTGCAGCCCAGGCAGGAATTCCTTCCCAAGATCCCAGCCCAATCTCCCCTTTCCCAGTGGGAGCCATTCCCTGGGTCCTGTCCCTCCAGGCCTTGTCCCCAATTCCAGCTCTCCTGGAGCCCCTGCAGGGACTCTGAGCATTCCCTGGAATTTTCCCTTCTCCAGGGGAACATTCCCAGCTCCTCCTGCTCTTGCCTTGGCTTTTTCACGTCTCCATCACCCAGAGCTGCATTTAAAGGGGGAATTTTTTTTTCATTTGTGTCTCTGTTATGAATTTCCAGCTCCTGAGAGGTTCCTGTGTCCTGTCCTGGCCCTGCCCATGGTGGTGGCTCTGAGCTGCAGGAGCTCCTCCCATGGGAATCTCAGCTCCTCAGCTTTGGAAAACCAAATTAAAGACAAATTAGAGACACCCAAGAGGCGTCAGGGTTTGAGGCCAAGCTTGCAGTGAGCTGGCCAAGCCCACGAATGACAAAACCTGGCTGTGCCCGTGCCTCAATGGCTTCATTGGCTTAATTTCCTTTGCTTTAGCTTAAACCCCTCCTAATTAATTTAAACCTGACATGAGCCCAGCTTTGAGCTCAACCCCACCCCAAGCCTGGCTTAATGAAACCCTGTTTAAAATCGGGCTGTAATTCAAGTGCTGAAGTTGTCCATGCCTCTTGCTCTTCCCAGCACGGCCTCCTTGGAATTCTTTTCCTGCTGAAGGTGATTAACACCTCACTAATGACCTCTTGGCCTCTCTCAGATCCCTGGAGCCTTCCAGGGGTTGTTTCCTCGTGGTTCTTGGGATCCCTGAGCTGCTGTGCCCTGGCAGGGAATTAACATTCCCAAGCACTTCACTGTTGCTCACAGGCTGCTGAGAAATGCTCCCAAAATAGCCCCGATTAATCACAGGAAATTGGTGAATATTCAGTTTGCTCCCAGTTTACTCCAGCAGCTGTTCCAGGAATTGGAGGGGGAAGGAGCCCAGGGATGGAGATTTGGGAAGGGAAAGTCAAACCCATGGGAATGTCACAGGGGAACCATCCCCAGCTCCCAGGGAAATTTGGGCTGGGGTGGCAGTGAGGGCACTGAGCTCTTCCTGTGTCCAGGAGCTGCATCCTCTCATCCCATTTCCATCTCCTGACAGATTGGGGTTTGCTGGAACACGGAATTCCAGACTGGATTGGGTTGGGAAGGACCCAAATCCCATCCAGAGTCACCCCATCCATGGCAGGGACAATTCCCACTGTCCCAGGGGGATCCAACCTGACCTTGGGCACTGCCAGGGATCCAGGGACAGCCACAGCAAATCTGGGAATTGCAGCCCAGCCCCTCCCCACCCTCCCAGGCAAGAATTTCCCCCAAATTTCTGAATTATTTGGGATTGCTGGGGTTTTTTTTCTTTTTTTGGTTGGCTTTTTGTTCTTTCTCCTTGTGTTTTGTATGCAGCTCTGTGCAAACCAATCTCGAATTGAAAAAATCTGGCTCCTGGTCAGGAGAGCAAGCAGGGAATGTCCTGGATGTGGAAGCCAAGCAGTGAAGCTGATCTGCACATCCTGGCAAGGGGGCAGGGAATGGGATGGGCTTGGGACAGGCCTGGCAGGGAGGGGGTGCTGAGCCCAAGGAGCCCCCGTGGCTCTGGGTTAAGCCTGGCTCTGTTTGAGATGGAGCCTTCTTGGTTCTGGATTTGAGCCTGGCTCTGAGCTGAAGCTCAAGGAGCTCTCCTGGCTCTGGGTTTAAGCCTGGCTCTATTTGAGATGGAGCTCAAGGAGCCCCTGTAGCTCTGGGTTTAAGCCTGGCCCAGAGCTGGAGCCCAATGGACCCCTGTGGCTCTGGGTTTAAGCCTGGCTCTATTTGAGATGGTGCCCCCATGGCTCTGGGTTTAAGCCTGGCTCTATTTGAGATGGAGCCCAAAGAGCTCTCCTGGCTCTGGGTTTAAGCCTGGCTTTGCTGAGCTGGTTCTCAGAGGGCTCTGGGTGTGGGAAATGAAGCCCTGACTCATCAGAGTTTAACAGATCCAGGGAAAAGCTGCTCAGCCTCCGAGTCCCTGCTGCTTTTGGTGTTGTCTGAGCACAGGATGGACAAGTTCAGGCAGCACCAATCCCAAAACCAGTCCCAAAACCAGTCCCAAAACCAGTCCCAAAACCAGTCCCAGAACCAATCCCAGAACCAGTCCCAAAACCAATCCCAAAACCAGTCCCAAAACCAGTCCCAGAACCAATCCCAGAACCAATCCCAGAACCAGTCCCAGAACCAATCCCAGAACCATCCCTCCCTGCCCTGGCACAGATGGGGCTGCCCCTGGATCCCTGCAATGTCCAAGGTTAGGCTGGACATTGGGCTTGGATTAAGCTGGGGCAGTGAAGGTGTCCCTGCCATGGATGGGGTTTATCCCAACCATTCCCAATTTGGGGATTTTAGGATTTGGGCTCTCTGTGAGGCAGCAGGGAATGTGAGGCTGGGGTGACACCAGTGTGGGGCTGGGCTGTTTAAACCTGCCCTTAAGCTGGGCCTGGCTGAGCTCAGTGCCAGCCAAACCCCGAGCCTGGGATATGGCAGCAGCTTCCCCAGAGCCTGGGAAATGGGGATTGATAATTAATTGATGATTAATTGATAATTGATAATTCCAAATGGCATTTCTGTGCTGCCCCTTTGAACCTGAGCTCTCCTTCCCCCTCCCTTTTTTACTCAGGTCAGGTGAGTGTAAAACGCTGATATTCTATTTAATTCTATTTATTTCTATTTAATTCTATGTAATTATATTCATTTCTAATTATTTCTATTCAATTCTATACAATGATACTTATTTCTATTTCATTTCATGCAATTCTGGTTCTTTCTGTTTCATTCTATTTATTTATATTTCTATTTCTATCTATTTCTATCTATTTCTATTTAATTCTATTTAATTCCGTTTATTTCTATTTAACTCTATTTAATTCAGTTTATTGCCATTTAATTCTATTTAATTCCATTTATTTCCGTTTATTTCTAGTTAATTCCATTTACTTCTATTTCATTCTGTCTATTTCGATTTATTCCTGTTGAATTCTGTTTACTCCCATTTATTTCTATTCGATTTCTATTTCATTCCATACACTTCCCTTTATTTCTGTGTATTTCTGTTTTAATTCCATTTCCTGTTGTTTTTCTCAGCGTGTCCCAGAGCCCAAGGCAGGTTTGGGATGCCCCAGGTGCTGCTGTTGTTTGGGGCAGAGGGAATTCAGTGGGATTGCTGGGCAGGGACCCTCCAACCCAACAGAAAAGGCAGGCAGAAAAATGTCCCAGAATTATTGTTAATTATTGTTAATTAGATCCGTGCTAATTAAAAACCGTTGTGCTCTTGCCCTGGAATTGTGTGGAGATGTTTTGTTCCGTTGGGTTTGGGTTTTGTTTTTTTTTTTTTTTTTCCTGGTGCAGGAGGTGGAGGAATAAAAGAGATTTGTGAGGAGAGGGACAGTGAGGGGTCAGCAGTGCCCTGGACTGGGATTTCTGAGGGATCAGAATTCCTGAACTGGGATTTCTGTGGGATCAATCAGGGATGAGAATCCCTGAACTGGGATTTCTGTGGGATGAGAATCCCTGGACTGGGATTTCTGTGGGATGAGAATCCCTGGACTGGGATTTCTGTGGGATCAGTCAGGATCAGAATCTCTGAACTGGGATTTCTGTGGGATCAAGGAGGAGAATTCCTGAACTGGGATTTCTGTGGGATCAGGGACAAGAATCCCTGAACTGGGATTTCTGCTGGAATTAGGGAGCAGAATCCCTGGTCAGGGATTTCTGTGGCATCAAGGAGGAGAATTCCTGAACTGGGATTTCTGTGGGATCAGTCAGGGAGCAGAATCCCTGGACTGGGATTTCTGTGGAATCAATCAGGACCAGAATTCCTGCTCAGGGATTTCTGTGGGATCAATCAGGAGCAGAATTCCTGAACTGGGATTTCTCTGGAATCAGTCAGGGATGAGGATTCCTGCTCAGGGATTTCTGTGGGATCAATCAGGGATCAGAATTCCTGCTCAGGGATTTCTGTGGGATCAATCAGGGATCAGAATTCCTGCTCAGGGATTTCTGTGGGATCAATCAGGAATGAGAATCCCTGGAATCCTGGAAGCAGCAGCTCGTTGTGGAAGCGCTGCCAGCAGGGATTAAACGCCGTTCCCGCTGCTCCATCCTTTATTTATAGCCCAACCCTGCAGAACAAACCCAGCAGGAGCCGGGCACTGGGGATGGAGAATTCCCAACATCCCGGAGTGGGCTCTGGGTTCTGTGGAGGGGCTGCCCTGTGTCCCCTGGTCCTGGGGCTCTGGAATTTTCTGCCTCTGGCTCATGGAACCCGGCTGATGTTGGGGTGATGATGCCCAGGTACCCCAAGGGCTCCTAATCCCTCAATATTTCACAGCCTGGTGCCTGGAGCTGCTACAAATCCCACTGATATTTGGATTTTCGCTGTCTGGAATACTGAGTGTGCTGCCCACGCCCTTCCCCTCCTGCCTCACAGATCCTTTCCCTTCCTCCCAGACTTTTCCTGCTCCTGGAGGTGCTCAGGGTGGAGCTCTGGGCAGCCTGGGCTGGTTCTTGGTGGCACATTGGGAAAAAAAAAAATCATCCAGGCTGGGCGTGTTTGTGTTGGGATAATAACAAAAACTGCAGGAGAGGCTTTTGCTGGGAGCAAAAGGAGCAATCCTGGAGTGGTTTGGGTTTCCTCTCCCAAATCACCTCCTCTATTCTTCATTCTCACTTGATGCTTCATCCTGCAAAGGAAATAAACCCTGAAAGGCAATTTCTCACTGAACACGGGTTTTTTATTTTTTTTTTATTTTTTTTTTTTTTATTTTTTTTATTTTTTTTGTGTCTTCTATTTTCCAGACTTCATTTTATGGCAGATTCAGGCACTTCTTGGACATCATCGACCCTCGCACTCTCTTTGTGACTGAGGTAATGTGTGCACTCACCTCTGTTTGGGGCAGGACTGGTTATTAGACAGCTGGAGATGAAAACCAATCTGTGCTGTGAGCAGCAGCAGTAACGAGCCCGAGTTTCCAGTGGCTTTGTGTCTCACAGCTCATCGATTGCCCCGAGGAGCTCTGTTAAATCTGGAGCAGGGATTTGTCTTTGCCTCAGGCACCTCTGAACCCACAGCCCCAGCTCCCTCAAATGGTTTTTGTTTTTGTTTTTGTTTTTTTTTTTGGCAAAATCGCCACCGAGTTTTATTTCTCAGGAAGAAAATTCCTGCAGGTCTTCATGGCAAAAATGCAGGGAGCAAATTTTTAATTCCATGGGTGGGTTGTGCTGCAGTTCTGCAGGGGCTGCACTCCACAAGATCTTTACTGGGGTTTTTTTTAATTATTATTTTTTTTTAGTTTCTCCTCAGTTGTTGCCCTGTTTGTGACAGGATTTGGGGATCCTGCCCCTTTATTTCCATTTAGTGCTGTCCAGATTTACTGCAGCTCTTGGCTTCCATCAGATGATGACTGAGGGTGATGGGGAACCCTGGAGAAGGAAAAGTTCTGCTCCTGGAATTCTGCCCTTTGGCCAGAAAAGTTTGGATTTTCAGTGAAGGGCAGCTGCTTTTTCCTTTTTATTTTCTCTTTTTCCCCAATTTCCACCCTCAGCCCATCCCTCTTTTCCTGTTATTCCCTGGGATCAGATCCCAAATCCCACCTGGCTCCGAATTTTCAGGCAGAGCCACAAGGTCCCCCCTGAGCCTCCTTTTCTCCAGGCTGAGCCCCTTCCCAGCTCCCTCAGGAATTCTCCATCTCCTTTCCCATTTCCCCCAGGAATTCTCCAGTTCCTCTCCCAGCATTTTTTCAGGGCTGAATCTCTCCTGGCCCTGGAGGGAATTCTCCTACTCCAAATTTCAGAGGGATTTTGGGCTCCTGGCTGAGCTCTGAGCTCAGTTCCTGCTCTGACCCCCATGGGGTGACCTCAGGCTCACCCACACTCTTCTCCACCTTCCCACGGTCACCTTTTGCAACTTTTCCACATTTTTGGGAGGCTGGGAATGCTGTGGATTCAGAGGGATCAGCTGGTGCAACTTCATTTTTTTTCCAGACAGCTTTTGATGAGGTTCTTTCAAGCAGGTGAAACCCAGGGGATAAAAAAAGCAAAGTGTGAGTGGTTTGGTTTTATCCTGGGTCAAAATGGAGCAGTTTTGGGTTCCAGAGTGAACCTCAACAGAGCAGGGAGGTTTGGTGTCCATCCCTGGGGCTGGGAAGGACAGGGCTGAACTTCAGGAATGGTTTGGGGACTTTCCAGGGAGGGAAATGCCCTCTGGGCACTGAAATTCCAGGGAATCTGCCAAATTCCGTGCTGGAGTCCTGCAGCATCTCTGGTGATGTCCCCACAAATTCCTTTATCCTGGAGGAGCCTCTTGGCCAAATAATCACCTTTTTTTGGGGCACAAAAATCTGCTTTTTGCCTTTTTGTCCTGCTCGCCCTGCTCTGCGTGTTTGCAGTGATTGGGGTGTGCAGACCTGGAGCTCCAGGTTGTTTTGTTTTCCTTTGATAACTGGGCAGGTTTTTTACTGAGCCCCAGGGTGTGCAGGGAGCTCCTTCCCCTGACAGATGGCTGCATCTCCCAGGCCCAGGGCTCCCAGGGAACAAACAAATCCCTGCTCGCCTTGGAGGAGCTTCTTGGCCAAAAAAAAAAAAAAAAAAAAAAAAAAAAAGAAAAAAAAATGGATTAATGAGTGTCTAATGGGAATGGAGGTTAATCCCGTGGAAAATGCTGGGAAGTGGGGTAATGTTTGATTTTTCTCCATCCTCTTTTTTTGCTGGCTGTGTGTTCCATCATCACATCCTCCTGGGGAGGGATCTCTCCACGTGGGCGATTGAGTGATGCTGGGGATAATCAGTTCAGTGACACTCGGCCCTTCCTCGTTTATTTTTCGATAAAGCAGATTTTTAGCACAATTAGAAACTGGAGGAGGGAACCCTGAGCCCTGGGGTCTCTTGTACCTGTGCTTGTATTTTTTTTTGGTGGGGGGACAATGACCCCCCCATCCCACTCAGCACCAGCTCCTGGTGCCTTTTTGGGGAGCACAGAGGGGCCCTGGCCTCGTGTCAGCCACCCCTGCCAATTAATCTCATTACTACCTCTCCAATGAAATCCTCTCTTGGCAGCTGCAGGTCTGCAAAGTGTCCCCAACAAGTGGGAAATGTCATTGTAGGGTCACCCCGAGATGCCCCTCAGGGGGTGCAGGGCCTGCCCTGGAGACTTGGGAGGGGAAAATGATGGGAATAATACTTTTAATTGCTCTGTAATTAAAGTCCAGCAGATATTTGGATGAGGTGGACTCGGTCCCATGTGACACGAGGCTGGACACACTGTTAGCACTCTGTGGGAAGCTGTTATTACCTGATCATCACTCCCGGTGGAACAGGACTGGGGGCTGCCCGTGCTTTATCTCATTGTTCAGAGCCTGGATCTGCAGAGCATCTTGCATTCCCATATTTGGGTTTAAAATGGAAGCAGGATTAGATGTATGTTATTTATATGAACGATACCTTCTTACTCAGCAGATTGACTGTCTGTGTTTATTCAGTGTCACATCTGCTGGCTCCACTCGAACAAAAAGTTTCTGGCTCCTGTTGTCTGTCACTGTGGATCCAATACAATGGGGCCAGCTGGAGTCAAGTCTGCTCCGTGTGTGTCATCCCGGGGAGCAGGGAGACCAAAGCCTCGGTTGGGCTGTGCCTGCTGGCCGGGCACAGCTGGATCTGCACAGCTGGAGGCAGCTGGTGCTGCCACGGGACCCTTGGCTTGGGGCTTGTCCCCCTGAGCCGTGGCTGGGCTGAAGGTGGGACCTGTGGAGCTCAGGGCGCTCAGAGCCCATCCCCAAAATGCCAATGTGAGGCCAGAGCGAGAGCCACGCTGTCCCCCGTGCCCCCGGGGCCATCGTGGGTGCCCTCCCCTGTGCCACCGTGGGCGGGTCGTGTGACAGGAACGCTCCTGGCACGGGGGTCGCCTGTGCTCTGTGTGTCACAGATGGGGCTCTGCGGGGACGTGCCAGGGGGACACTCGGGGCAAGGGCTCAGGGCTCGGGGGTAGCCAGCTCGGCTGGGCTTGGAGCCGTGGCCGTCAGCCCCAGGGATGGGGCTCATCCCCTCTGGGGCTCTTCTTCCTCCTCCTGAGCTCAGCCCGGACAAAAGGAGGCTCAGGGGGGACCTTGTGGCTCTGACAGGAGGGGACAGCCCGGGGGAATTTGGGATCTGGGAGCAGGAACAGGAGCAGAGGAACGGCCTCGGGCTGGAACCAGCAGGAATTTCTCCATGGAAAGGGGGGTCAGGGGCTGGGATTGCCCGGTCCCCATCCCTGGGGGGATTTCAGAGCCCTGTGGATGTGACACCTGGGGACAGGGGGCAGTGGTGGCCCTGGCAGTGCTGGGGATGGCTGGGATGGATTTTCCATCCTGAGCAGCTCTGGGATTGTGTGGTTCTGTCGCTCACACCGATGGGGCTGGGGGTGGTGCAGGGTTTGTTCCCTGCAGCCCCGTCCTGGCCCCTGGTGGCCCCGGTCTGTGCCCAGGAGCCCTTGGCACGGGGCTGGAGGCTTTGGATCCAAACCATGCCGGAGATGTCATGGGTGGAGACTCATCCCGGCTCATCCCAGCTCATCCCAGCTCATCCCGGCTCATCCCAGCTCATCCCAGCTCATCCCAGCTCATCCCAGCTCATCCCAGCTCATCCACACCCCACAGCCAGGCTGAGGGACCGGCCCTGGTCCCTCCCTGCTCCTTCCCGAGCTGCAATTCCAGCCTGGCGAGTTCCAGCTGTGCCCAGCCCGGCCCAGGCTGTCCCCAGGTGCAGGGACCGTCCCCAGGCTGTGCAGGAACTGTCCCAGGTGTCGGGGCTGTCCCAGGTGTCGGGGCTGTCCCCAGGTGCAGGGACTGTCCCCAGGTTGTCCCCAGGTGTCCGGGCTGTCCCAGGTGTCGGGGCTGTCCCAGGTTGTCCCCAGGTGTCGGGGCTGTCCCAGGTGCCGGGGCTGTCCCCAGGTGTCAGGGCTGTCCCCAGGTGTCGGGGCTGTCCCCAGGTTGTCCCCAGGTGTCGGGGCTGTCCCCAGGCTGTCCCCAGGTTGTCCCCAGGTTGTCCCCAGGCTGTCCCAGGTGCAGGGGCTGTCCCAGGTTGTCCCCAGGTTGTCCCCAGGCTGTCCCAGGTGTCGGGGCTGTCCCCAGGGTGTCCCCAGGTGCCGAGGCTGTCTCAGGTGCCGGAGCTGTCCCAGGTGTTGGGGCTGTCCCAGGCTGTCCCAGGTGTCGGGGCTGTCCCCAGGTGCAGGGGCTGTCCCAGGTTGTCCCCAGGCTGTCCCAGGTGTCGGGGCTGTCCCCAGGTGTCGGGGCTGTCCCCAGGCTGTCCCAGGTGCCGGGGCTGTCCCAGGCTGTCCCCAGGTTGTCCCCAGGCTGTCCCCAGGTGCCGGGGCTGTCCCCAGGCTGTCCCAGGTGCAGGGGCTGTCCCCAGGTTGTCCCCAGGTTGTCCCCAGGCTGTCCCAGGTGCAGGGGCTGTCCCCAGGTTGTCCCCAGGTTGTCCCCAGGCTGTCCCAGGTGCCGGGGCTGGGCTGTGCTGCTGCAGCCCCGGCTGGAGCTCGGTGGGTGCTGGCAGGGCTGAGCTCTGTGACATCAGATGCAGATGGTCCGTCTGGCACCCCATTGTGAGAGCTCAGACCCCAGCAGCCACCACTAGAAGTGCTCGAGGTTTTTTCTGAGGGAAGGGGGTATGCAAGCAATGAGACACACTCCGGAAAAAAAAAAAAAAAAAAAAAAAAAAGAAACCTTAAAAAAAAAAATCAAAAAACGTGGTTGTGGTGTTTTTTTTTTTTTTTTAAATCAGGGATGCTGTAAAAATCTCGAGTGACACTTCATCCCACAGACAGCAGCAGAGAAACCAAGCAACAATAAATATTGAAACAGTAGCACAACCTTGCAGACAGACCCCGTTCTCGCTGTTAAAAAGGAGGGAAGTGTAATCTCAGCCATCAGCAGCTACCGAGTGGAGCTGCTTGGCATTTGGAGCTGTTGCATGTGGTGAAGTTTGCTCCTGGCTTTTTTTTTTTTTTTTTTTGGAGGTTCTGCTCTAAAGAACGTGCTTGACTGTTCCAGAAAGAATAAGAAACGACCGAATTTTTTTTTTTTTTTTCGCCTAAATTTGGAGGTTGAGGGGTGCTGGTTGGAAGTATCTGAGCAGCTCAGAGTGGTGTGAACTCTGCAGAATATTTTTTTTTTATTCTTTTTTCTGTGCCCCTCTTTTATCCCCCCCCAGCCAGGTCCCACTGGCAATGCTCCTTTCTCTGTCCCCAGGGAGCTGAGAGAGGGAATTTGTGCGATTTTCCAAAGCCTAGCCCGAGCTTTTTTTTTTTCTTTTTTTTTTGTTTGCTGTTTGTTCCCGTTCTAAACAAGATGGGATCTGGCCAGGGTTGTTATAGTAACTACTGAGATTTCCTCAAGAGAAGGGGGAAAAAATAGAATTGGAGCCATTCATGCCTTGCTGCTGCTCTCCATTCAGAGCTGTGCTGGGAGCGTGGAGGGGATGGCAGTGACTGCAGTAATTTCAATTATTTCAGTGGTGATTGCAGTGACTGCAGTAATTTCAATTATTTCAGTGGTGATTGCAGTGACTGCAGTAATTTCAATTATTTCAGTGGTGATTGCAGTGACTGCAGTGATTTCAATTATTTCAGTGATGATTGCAGTAATTCCAGTAATTTCAATTATTTCAGTGGTGATTGCAGTGACTGCAGTAATTCCAGTAATTTCAATTATTTCAGTGGTGATTGCAGTGATTGCAGTGATTTCAATTATTTCAGTGATGATTGCAGTGATTTCAGTGATTGCAGTGATTCCAGTTATTTCAATGATTTCAGGAATTTCAGTGATTTCAGTGATGATTTCAGTGATTCCAGTGATTTCAGTAATTTCAGTCATTTCAATTATTTCAGTGATTTCAGTAATTATTTCAGTAATTCCAGTGATTCCAATGATTTCAATGATTTCAGTGATTTCAGTAATTTCAGTGGTTTCAGTGAGTTCAGTAATTTCAGTATTTTCAATGATTTCAGTAATGTCAATGATTTCAGTGATTTCAGCAATTTCAGTAATTCCAGTAATTCCAATTATTTCAGTGATGATTGCAGTGACTGCAGTGATTGCAGTGATTGCAGTGATTTCAGTAATTTCAATTATTTCAATGATTTCAGTAATGTCAATGATTTCAGGAATTTCAATTATTTCAGTGATTTCAGTAATTCCAGTGATTCCAATGATTTCAATTATTTCAGTAATTTCAGTGATTCCAATGATTTCAATGATTTCAGAAATTTTGGTAATTTCAGTGATTTCAATGTTTTCAGTAATTCCAGTAATTTCAATTATTTCAATTATTTCAATGATTTCAGTGATTTCAGTAATTTAAAGCATTTCAATAATTTCTGTAATTTCAGTGATGTCAATGATTTCAGTGATTTCAGTAATTCCAGGGATTCCAGTGATTTCAGTTATTTCAATAATTTCAGTGATTTCAATAATTTCAGTGATGTCAATGATTTCAGTGATTTCAGTAATGTCATTAATTTCAATGATTTCAGAAATTTCATTAATTCCAGAGATTTCAGTGATGATTTCAGTGACAAAAACAAGCAATGAGCACAAATGGCTCTCCAGGATGTGCTGCTGGCATTCCCCTGGCACAGCCTGATCCTGTGACAAATAATTGTCACTGATCACTGTCCTGATGGGGATCAGAGGAATTTGGGGGAAAAAATTCCTAAAGTGCCTGAAGCACAAAGCTCTGAGGAGCAGCTCCAAGAGGTCCTGGTGAGACCTTGTGGGTATTTATTATAATATTGTGGTCATATATTATAAAATAATTTAATATATTGGCATTCAGTCATGGTGGGGTGGCTTCTCCTCGCAGGATGGGAATAGGAACAGCCTAAAACTGGGAATAGGACCACCCTAAAAACTGGGAATAGGAACAGCCTGAAACTGGGAATAGGAACAGCCTGAAAACTGGGAATAGGAACATTCTAAAAACTGGGAATAGGAAGACCCAAGGTGGGATTTTTTGGGAATCACCATTCCTGTGTATTTTTAATTGCTGGTTAATTAATGGAGTTCTGTTGTTTCCCTGCAGAGCCGTCTGAAGGAAGCAGTGCAGCTGCTGGAGGATTACAAACATGGCACTCTGCCCCCAGGAGTCACCAACAAAGAGGTCAGAGTCTTCAATTTTATTAAAATTATTTTGTTAAACTTCCCCCTCTTCCTGCAGTTCATTGGGGAGGATGAGGGGAGCTCTGCTGAAGGACATTTTTGGTGTTTCTAGGGTAAAATACAAACTCCTAAACAACTAAAAGCAAAAAAAAGTCTTTTTTTTTTACCTGGATGAAAGCTTTTCGTCAGTGCTGTGAGGCCTCAGCACCTGCCCTGTTCTTATCCTGATAATGTCAATTTTTGTATTAATAATTTCCATAATTTCATAATTTCATAATTTCATAATTTCTATAATTATATAATTTTGGAGCCTTGTTTGGGCTGCAGCAGCCCCTGCAGGAGCAGCACAGGGGATGGAGCAGGAGGGGTAGGAATGTTTGGGGTTCCTGGGAAAAGGAATTTTGGGGGCTCTGGGACAGAGGGATGGGCTGGGTGATCTCCCCAAGACCCCAATTTATGGACAAACCAGAGCCACTGTGTGTGTGACAAACCAGAGCCACTGTGTGTGTGACAAACCAGAGCCTGTGTGTGACAAACCAGAGCCCTGTGTGTGTGTGACAAACCAGAGCCTGTGTGTGTGTGTGTGTGACAAACCAGAGCCTCTGTGTGTGTGTGTGACAAACCAGAGCCTCTGTGTGTGTGTGTGACAAACCAGAGCCTCTGTGTGTGTGTGACAAACCAGAGCCACTGTGTGTGTGTGACAAACCAGACACTGTGTGTGTGACAAACCAGAGCCACTGTGTGTGTGTGTGACAAACCAGAGCCATTGTGTGTGTGACAAACCAGAGCCCTGTGTGTGTGTGACAAACCAGAGCCCTGTGTGTGTGTGACAAACCAGAGCCATTGTGTGTGTGACAAACCAGAGCCACTGTGTGTGTGTGTGACAAACCAGAGCCATTGTGTGTGTGTGACAAACCAGAGCCACTGTGTGTGTGACAAACCAGAGCCCTGTGTGTGTGTGTGACAAACCAGAGCCCTCTGTGTGTGTGTGACAAACCAGAGCCCTGTGTGTGTGTGACAAACCAGAGCCACTGTGTGTGTGTGACAAACCAGAGCCATTATGTGTGTGTGTGACAAACCAGACACTGTGTGTGTGTGTGACAAACCAGAGCCACTGTGTGTGTGTGTGACAAACCAGACACTGTGTGTGTGTGTGACAAACCAGAGCCACTGTGTGTGTGTGACAAACCAGACACTGTGTGTGTGTGTGACAAACCAGAGCCCTGTGTGTGTGTGACAAACCAGACACTGTGTGTGTGTGACAAACCAGACACTGTGTGTGTGTGTGACAAACCAGAGCCACTGTGTGTGTGTGACAAACCAGACACTGTGTGTGTGTGTGACAAACCAGAGCCATTGTGTGTGTGTGACAAACCAGAGCCACTGTGTGTGTGTGTGACAAACCAGAGCCCTGTGTGTGTGTGTGACAAACCAGAGCCTCTGTGTGTGTGTGACAAACCAGAGCCATTGTGTGTGTGTGACAAACCAGAGCCCTGTGTGTGTGTGTGACAAACCAGAGCCCTGTGTGTGTGTGACAAACCAGAGCCTCTGTGTGTGTGTGTGTGACAAACCAGACACTGTGTGTGTGTGACAAACCAGAGCCCTGTGTGTGTGTGTGACAAACCAGAGCCACTGTGTGTGTGTGTGACAAACCAGAGCCTCTGTGTGTGTGTGACAAACCAGAGCCACTGTGTGTGTGTGACAAACCAGAGCCTCTGTGTGTGTGTGACAAACCAGAGCCACTGTGTGTGTGTGACAAACCAGAGCCACTGTGTGTGTGTGACAAACCAGAGCCTCTGTGTGTGTGTGACAAACCAGACACTGTGTGTGTGTGACAAACCAGAGCCACTGTGTGTGTGTGACAAACCAGAGCCCTGTGTGTGTGTGACAAACCAGAGCCTGTGTGTGTGTGACAAACCAGAGCCATTGTGTGTGTGACAAACCAGAGCCATTGTGTGTGTGTGACAAACCAGAGCCTGTGTGTGTGACAAACCAGACACTGTGTGTGTGTGTGACAAACCAGACACTGTGTGTGTGTGTGACAAACCAGAGCCCTGTGTGTGTGTGTGACAAACCAGAGCCACTGTGTGTGTGTGACAAACCAGAGCCTCTGTGTGTGTGTGTGACAAACCAGACACTGTGTGTGTGTGACAAACCAGAGCCCTGTGTGTGTGACAAACCAGAGCCTCTGTGTGTGTGTGACAAACCAGAGCCTCTGTGTGTGTGTGTGACAAACCAGAGCCATTGTGTGTGTGTGTGACAAACCAGAGCCACTGTGTGTGTGTGTGACAAACCAGAGCCCTGTGTGTGTGTGACAAACCAGAGCTCTGTGTGTGTGACAAACCAGAGCCATTGTGTGTGTGTGACAAACCAGAGCCCTGTGTGTGTGTGACAAACCAGAGCCCTGTGTGTGTGTGACAAACCAGAGCCACTGTGTGTGTGTGTGTGACAAACCAGAGCCACTGTGTGTGTGTGACAAACCAGAGCCCTGTGTGTGTGTGACAAACCAGAGCCCTGTGTGTGTGTGACAAACCAGAGCCACTGTGTGTGTGTGTGTGACAAACCAGAGCCACTGTGTGTGTGTGACAAACCAGACACTGTGTGTGTGTGTGACAAACCAGAGCCTCTGTGTGTGTGTGTGACAAACCAGAGCCTCTGTGTGTGTGTGACAAACCAGAGCCACTGTGTGTGTGTGACAAACCAGAGCCTCTGTGTGTGTGTGACAAACCAGACACTGTGTGTGTGTGTGACAAACCAGAGCCCTGTGTGTGTGACAAACCAGAGCCACTGTGTGTGTGTGACAAACCAGAGCCACTGTGTGTGTGTGTGACAAACCAGAGCCTCTGTGTGTGTGTGTGACAAACCAGAGCCCTGTGTGTGTGTGACAAACCAGAGCCCTGTGTGTGTGTGACAAACCAGAGCCACTGTGTGTGTGTGTGTGACAAACCAGAGCCACTGTGTGTGTGTGACAAACCAGACACTGTGTGTGTGTGTGACAAACCAGAGCCTCTGTGTGTGTGTGTGACAAACCAGAGCCTCTGTGTGTGTGTGACAAACCAGAGCCACTGTGTGTGTGTGTGACAAACCAGAGCCTCTGTGTGTGTGTGACAAACCAGACACTGTGTGTGTGTGTGACAAACCAGAGCCCTGTGTGTGTGACAAACCAGAGCCATTGTGTGTGTGTGACAAACCAGAGCCATTGTGTGTGTGTGTGACAAACCAGAGCCACTGTGTGTGTGTGACAAACCAGAGCCACTGTGTGTGTGTGTGACAAACCAGAGCCTCTGTGTGTGTGTGACAAACCAGAGCCACTGTGTGTGTGTGTGACAAACCAGAGCCACTGTGTGTGTGTGTGACAAACCAGAGCCACTGTGTGTGTGTGACAAACCAGAGCCACTGTGTGTGTGTGACAAACCAGAGCCACTGTGTGTGTGTGACAAACCAGACACTGTGTGTGTGTGTGACAAACCAGAGCCACTGTGTGTGTGTGTGTGACAAACCAGAGCCTCTGTGTGTGTGTGACAAACCAGAGCCTCTGTGTGTGTGTGTGACAAACCAGAGCCACTGTGTGTGTGTGTGACAAACCAGAGCCCTGTGTGTGTGTGTGACAAACCAGAGCCACTGTGTGTGTGTGACAAACCAGAGCCTCGTGTGTGTGACAAACCACAGCCACTGTGTGTGTGTGTGACAAACCAGAGCCTCTGTGTGTGTGTGACAAACCAGAGCCTCTGTGTGTGTGACAAACCAGAGCCATTGTGTGTGTGTGACAAACCAGACACTGTGTGTGTGTGTGACAAACCAGACACTGTGTGTGTGTGTGACAAACCAGAGCCCTGTGTGTGTGTGACAAACCAGAGCCTCTGTGTGTGTGTGTGACAAACCAGAGCCACTGTGTGTGTGACAAACCAGAGCCTCTGTGTGTGTGTGTGACAAACCAGAGCCACTGTGTGTGTGTGACAAACCAGAGCCACTGTGTGTGTGACAAACCAGAGCCACTGTGTGTGTGTGTGACAAACCAGAGCCTGTGTGTGTGTGTGACAAACCAGACACTGTGTGTGTGTGACAAACCAGAGCCATTGTGTGTGTGTGTGACAAACCAGAGCCCTGTGTGTGTGTGACAAACCAGAGCCTCTGTGTGTGTGTGACAAACCAGAGCCCTGTGTGTGTGTGACAAACCAGAGCCACTGTGTGTGTGTGACAAACCAGACACTGTGTGTGTGTGTGACAAACCAGACACTGTGTGTGTGACAAACCAGAACCTCTGTGTGTGTGTGTGACAAACCAGAGCCTCTGTGTGTGTGTGACAAACCAGAGCCTGTGTGTGTGTGACAAACCAGACACTGTGTGTGTGTGTGACAAACCAGAGCCCTGTGTGTGTGTGTGACAAACCAGAGCCACTGTGTGTGTGTGTGACAAACCAGAGCCATTGTGTGTGTGTGACAAACCAGACACTGTGTGTGTGTGACAAACCAGAGCCATTGTGTGTGTGACAAACCAGAGCCACTGTGTGTGTGTGTGACAAACCAGAGCCTCTGTGTGTGTGTGACAAACCAGAGCCATTGTGTGTGTGACAAACCAGAGCCACTGTGTGTGTGACAAACCAGAGCCACTGTGTGTGTGTGTGACAAACCAGAGCCATTGTGTGTGTGACAAACCAGAGCCCTGTGTGTGTGTGACAAACCAGAGCCACTGTGTGTGTGTGACAAACCAGAGCCACTGTGTGTGTGTGACAAACCAGAGCCCTGTGTGTGTGTGACAAACCAGACACTGTGTGTGTGACAAACCAGAGCCTCTGTGTGTGTGTGACAAACCAGACACTGTGTGTGTGTGTGACAAACCAGAGCCATTGTGTGTGTGACAAACCAGAGCCTCTGTGTGTGTGACAAACCAGAGCCACTGTGTGTGTGTGACAAACCAGAGCCACTGTGTGTGTGTGACAAACCAGAGCCACTGTGTGTGTGTGACAAACCAGACACTGTGTGTGTGTGACAAACCAGAGCCACTGTGTGTGTGTGACAAACCAGAGCCATTGTTTGTGTGTGTGACAAACCAGACACTGTGTGTGTGTGACAAACCAGAGCCACTGTGTGTGTGTGACAAACCAGAGCCTCTGTGTGTGTGTGACAAACCAGACACTGTGTGTGTGTGACAAACCAGACACTGTGTGTGTGTGTGTGACAAACCAGACACTGTGTGTGTGTGTGACAAACCAGAGCCACTGTGTGTGTGTGACAAACCAGAGCCATTGTTTGTGTGTGTGACAAACCAGACACTGTGTGTGTGTGACAAACCAGAGCCCTGTGTGTGTGTGACAAACCAGACACTGTGTGTGTGTGACAAACCAGAGCCTCTGTGTGTGTGTGACAAACCAGACACTGTGTGTGTGTGACAAACCAGAGCCACTGTGTGTGTGTGACAAACCAGACACTGTGTGTGTGTGACAAACCAGACACTGTGTGTGTGTGACAAACCAGAGCCTCTGTGTGTGTGTGACAAACCAGACACTGTGTGTGTGTGACAAACCAGAGCCATTGTGTGTGTGACAAACCAGAGCCTGTGTGTGTGACAAACCAGACACTGTGTGTGTGTGACAAACCAGAGCCTCTGTGTGTGTGACAAACCAGAGCCACTGTGTGTGACAATCCAGGCAGATTTGTCACCTCCCTTTTGCAGAGTGACCAGGCCTGGCTCTTCCCAGGGTTTGTTCCCAGTTCCAGCAGAGCCCTCGTGGTTGTTGTCCCCTGTGCAGGGGTGGGGCTGGGCAGCCCGGGGGGCTCTGGGTGCAATGCAGTGATGGAAAAGCCTGGAAATGTTCTCACGTGGCTGGAATCGTGATGGGGTTTGTGGTGAATTGGTGAAATTGTGCCACAGCTCCCTTTGGCAGTGAAGGGGTTTTTTTTTTGGGTGGAGCCTGGGTGGAATTGCAGCTTGTGTTTAATGAGTGCGTTAATTAAATCAAATTTGAGCCAGCACCTCCATCCCTGGCCGTGCCCCAGGCCGGGCTGGGCAGGGACTGGGGCACCCTGAGGTGTCCCTGCCCATTCTGATCCTTCCAGCCTGGGCCATTCCAGGATTCCCTGGGCAGACCCCAGGCTGTGGGGCTGGGGGTGTTGGCCCTGGGTGCCTCGGGCACTGTGAGGAGGGTGAGGATGGCAGGGACGGGGGGCAGGTGACCCTCAGGAGCCCAGGCTGCCCTGGGACACAAAACAGCCACAATTTTGGGGTGGCTGGAGCTGCCTTGGTGACCTGGGGAAGGATCCCTGGAGCAGCAGGTCCCTGGTTCTGTGGAACAGGAGGGGAAATGGGGCAGCAGGATCAGGGAATTGTTCAGGTTGGAAAAGCCCTCTGGGATCATCCATCCCAGCCATCCCCAGCACTGTCCCCTGTCCCCAAGTGCCACATCCACAGGGCTTTGAAATCCCCCCGGGATGGGCGCTCCACCCCTGCCCTTTCCAAAAAAGAATTTCCCGATTTCCACCCTCTCCTCCTGTCCCTGTTCCCTGGGAGCACATCCCCAAACTCTCACTCCCATCCCCACCACCCCCAATTTCATCCAGAGACAACTGGAAAAATGCATTTTTGCTTTCCTGGAGCTCAGACTGACTGCTGTGGCTTTTCCATGCACCACTGTGTGCAGGATGGGCTCTGGCTGAGAGGCAGGGACAATTTGCAGTTTTCTGGTCGAATTTGGGGAAGGGGAGCTCTGGAGAGGAGAGGAGCTTGTGGCACGCTGTGGGATTGGTGTTGGGATAAGGGATTGAGGCACATCCTGAGTGTGACACTGCTGAGGCTGCCACGTGTGCCAGGACACCAGCACATGGAGGAAATCTGATTTTTTAACTCATTTTAGGCGGTTTACCCCTCTCTGAGTGGGATCTGAGCTGATCCCTTTGTGTCCCCGCGGGCCAGGAGTGGATGTTGGAGCCCTGAGCTGCCAACAGGGAGTCTCAGAGAGGATAAATTGCATTTTTATTGCTCGTCCAAAAGGCTGGGTGGGACTTGAGCGATCTCAGGGCAGAATCGACTTCATCTTCCTTCAAGCTCTGCTCCTCTTTGGTTTCCTGGAGCCCTCAGCAGTGCTGCCCTTGGGGCTGGACGTGGCAAAGAGAGAGAAAAAGAACTGAACCGGCAGAGCAGAGAATCGTGACCACCTCCCAAGATTTCCAAAATAACGCTCCGGGGCAGAGTTTAATGCATTAATTCCGTGAGAAGCCAGCTCTCCCCTCTCTCCCTCCCTTTGAGGAAGCAGCTCTGAGCTGAGAGTTGTTTTGACAGAGCTCTTCAGCAGGCTGAGCCTCCCCGGTGCAGCAGCTCCCGACAGAGCTTCCAATTCCCCATTCAGAAATCCACAGGAGCCTCCCAGCAGCTCCTCACAGTCCCTGGCGCCTGCTGGGATGGTTTCACCACATGAGGGGTGGAAAACACAGAGCCTAAAGCTATGTCACAGCAAGCAGCTCCTCCACACTCAGCTCCTTGACAGGGTTCTGCTGCATCCAGCCTTGCTCTGCTGCATCTCCCAGGCAGCTTTTTCCAAATGAGCTGGAATGGAACAGTTATGGGCTAGCTAAAGATTAACAAAAAAAAAAAAAAAAAAACCCAAAAAGAAACGTCTCAAGAGCCGTAGCTGTGCTGTCAGCACTTCCCCAGGACCATCTCTGAGCTTCCAGAATAAAAGCTGGAGGCTTGGGCAGCAACTCTGCCCCTTCCAAACCTGCCCTGCTCTTCCTCCTGAGCTGGATTTCAGTGCTCAGCAAAGCGCCCATTAACTCAAGGTGGGAAAAACCCATTTCTGGAGCCTCGTTAGCAAAAATGAAGAATTGATCTCTCCCCTGTCGATAGCTGCTGCACTGCTGAGAGCTCCTGAGCGAGGGGGACTCTGGGGGTTTATTCCTACATTAGAAAGATGTTTTTAAAACAGGGGCTACGGCCTGGCTGTATCAATTATGTGGTCAGCAAAACAGAGGAGAGAGAGCTGCTGGATCAGGATTTATTCAATGGAGCAAGAAAACACACTCCATTTCTTCAGCTGAGCTCGTTTCCTCGAGTTTTTATTGAAATATTTAAAAGCCAGGCTTGTTTTTTATGAAATATGAGGCTGAGGGTTTGTTAAATTCCCCCAAACCTCAAATATTCTGTGCAGTGGGAATACCCCACACTGTCCTTAATCCCCCTCTCCAGCAGGATTTCCTAATTTTTCCTGAAATGACAAGTTGTCTTTGGTACTGCACCTGCTCGGGGTGTTTCTGTGCTCTCTTGGTTGTTTGGGTTAAATATTTGAGGAGGATTAGAGAAGATGTTTGGGGGAGAAAACCCCTGATGGCCTTGGGGAGGTTTGGTTTCCTGGGGAGGGGATTTGGGGTGATGGAACTCAGTGGATCCAGAAATGTTTGATGGAAATGACAGTTGTTTCTTAGCAGGGCTCAGAAATTTTGGAGATTTAGAAATTTTTGGCTGTGAAAAGCCCAAGAGAATTGTTGGGTTTGGTGAAATTTCCCTTGCCTGCTTCTGTGTGTCCTGCTGGGGCAGCTGCTGGACCCTGAGTCCCTTTTCATCCCCCCTGGCCCAGGGGAAGGTGGAAAAAAGAATCCTGAGAGGGGAGGTGAAAGAGGGAAAGGAAATGTGGAATTGTCATTTATGTACCACCACTGCAGCGTTCATGGAATCCTGGAATGGTTTGGGAAGAGCTGGAAGGGACCTGGAAGATGATCCAGAGTCACCCCATCCATGTTCAGGGACACCTCAACTGTCCCCAATGTCCAGCCTGGCCTTGGGCACTGCCAGGGATCCAGGGGCAGCCCCAGCAAATCTGGGAATTGCAGCCCAGGCAGGAATTCCTTCCCAAGATCCCAGCCCAATCTCCCCTTTCCCAGTGGGAGCCATTCCCTGGGTCCTGTCCCTCCAGGCCTTGTCCCCAATTCCAGCTCTCCTGGAGCCCCTGCAGGGACTCTGAGCATTCCCTGCAATTTTCCCTTCTCCAGGGGAACATTCCCAGCTCTCCCAGAGCAGAGGGGCTCCACAATCCTGGAGCAGCTCTGGGGCCCTGCCCTGGCTGTCCCTGATTTTGGGTGTCCCTCTTTTTGGCTGTCCCTGTTTTTTACTGTCCCTGTTTTTTGGCTGTTCCCTCCCTGGCTGTCCCTATTTTTGGGTCTCCTGGCTGTCCCTGTTTTTTACTGTCCCTGTTTTTGGTTGTCCCTGGTTTTGGTTGTCCCTGTTTTGGGTATCTCTGTCCTGGGTGTCCCTCTTTTTGGGTGTCCCTGTTTTTTACTGTCCCTGTCTTGGGTGTCCTGGCTGTCCCTGTTTTTGGGTGTCCCTGTTTTTGGGTGTCCCTGTCCTGGGTGTCCCTGTTTTTGAGTGCCCCTGGTTTTGGGTGTCCCTGGTTTTTGCTGTCCCTGTTCTTTACTGTCCCTGTTTTTGGGTGTCCTGGCTGTCCCTGCCCTGGCTGTCCCCATTTTTCACTGTCCCCGTCCTGGCTGTCCCTGGTTTTGGGTGTCCCTGTGTTTTACTGTCCCTGTTTTTGGCTGTCTCTGGTTTTGGGTGTCCCCATTTTTCACTGTCCCTGTCCTGGCTGTCCCCGCCGTGTCCCCGGGGCCGTTTTTCTGTCCCCATCCCCTCTGGGGGCTGCCCGGGTCTGTCCCCCCCGATCCTCGGTGGCTGCTGTGGCCGGGAAGGGCTCGGGGAGCCGATTGACAGCGGAGGGCACGGACAGCGACAGGGACGGGGACAGGGACAGCGACAGGGACGGGGACAGGGACAGGGACGGGGACAGGGACGGGGACAGGGACAGCGACAGCGACAGCGACAGGGACGGGGACAGGGACAGCGACAGGGACGGGGACAGGGACAGGGACAGCGACAGGGACGGGGACAGGGACAGCGACAGCGACAGCGACAGGGACGGGGACAGGGACAGCGACAGGGACGGGGACAGGGACAGCGACAGCGACAGCGACAGCGACAGGGACGGGGACAGGGACAGCGACAGGGACAGCGACAGGGACAGGGACAGCGATAGGGACGGGGACAGGGACAGCGACAGGGACAGCGACAGCGACAGGGACAGGGACAGGGACAGGGACAGGGACAGGGACAGGGACAGCGACAGGGACAGCGACAGGGACAGCGACAGGGACAGGGACAGGGACAGGGACAGGGACAGGGACAGCGACAGGGACAGGGACGGGGACAGGGACAGGGACAGGGACAGGGACGGGGACAGGGACAGGGACAGGGACGGGGACAGGGACAGGGACAGTGACAGTGACAGGGACAGGGACAGGGACGGGGACAGGGACAGGGACAGGGACAGGGACGGGGACAGGGACAGGGACGGGGACGGGGACAGGGACAGGGACAGTGACAGTGACAGGGACAGGGACAGGGACAGGGACAGGGACAGTGACAGCGACAGGGACAGGGACAGGGACGGGGACAGGGACAGGGACAGGGACAGTGACAGTGACAGGGACAGGGACAGCGCCGAGCGCGCCCGCGGGGCCGGCAATTCCCAAAGAGGCTCCCGGGGGAATCTCGGCTGCAGGGAGGAGGTTTCAGTTGGGGAAAAGCAGGGGCTGTGAAATAGCGGCCTGCTAAATGAGGATGGACAGGCAGCTTCTTTAAATCTGGGGGGTTTTTTCCTCTTTTTTTCCTTCTTTCCTTCTTTTTCCCCTTTTTTATTTTTCCCCTCTTTTTTTAAAAAAAAACTTGGATTTTTTTTCCCTCTTTTTTTTCCCCTTCTTTCCCTCTTTTTTCCCTTTTTTTCCCCCCTCTTTTTTTTAAAACTTGGATTTTTTCCCTCTTTTTTCCCCCTCTATTTCCCCCCTTTTTTTCCCTCTTTCCCCCCCCTCTTTCTTTTAAACTTGGCTTTTTTTCCCTCTTTTTTTTCCCCTCTTTTTTCCGTCTTTTTTATCCCCCTCTGTTTTTTTAAACATTAAATTTTTTTCCTGTTTTGGGGATGTTGGTGCTGAGGTTTAGGCTCAAATCACAACTGCAGGGCACAGGGATGTGGCTTCGTCCTTTGTCCTCAGTCCCTCACTCATTTTTTGGGATTGTGTCCATTTTTAGGGTTATATCCCTTTTTGGGGTTCTGTCCATTTTTTGGGATTTTCATGGCTCCTTCTCCTGGGGGATTTTGTGCTCAGCCTTTCCAAGGTTTTTTTTTTTTCTTTGGGTGTGCTCAGGGAGATTTTCACATGGGGATAAAATTCAGGTTTGTTCATGGCTTCTTCCCCCAAAACATTTTAATTTTCTTAGCTGGAATTCCCAGGTTTGAAATGCATTTCCCTCCCCTTGCAGGTTGACTTTTAGAAAAATTCCAAATTTCTACTTTGGGAACTGGGGTAGGAAGAGCTGCTGAGCTGGTTTAATATCAATTTAATCTCAGTTTAATCTCCATTTAATCTCGGTTTAATCTCATCTTAATCTCGGTTTAATCTCGGTTTAATATCGGTTTAATCTCAGTTTAATCTCAGTTTAATCTCAGTTAAATCTCAGTTAAATCTCAGTTAAATCTCAGTTAAATCTCAGTTTAATATCAATTTAATATCGATTTAATATCAGTTTAATATCGGTTTAATATCGGTTTAATATCAGGTTAATCTCAGTCTAATCTCAGTTTAATATCAGTTTAATCCCGGTTTAATCTCAGTTTAATCTCAGTTTAATATCAATTTAATCTCAGCCAGCAGCGAGAGGCAAAGAGCCACAGACACAGCAGGGCTGGGACTTTTAATGCCAGCAAGGAAATTAATGTCACAATTCATTAATAATTGCCCCCATTGGGATTTAATAAATAATAAAAATACCCCATTGGTATTTTAAAGCCAACGAGAGATTTTAAGGCACAGATCATTAATAAATAATCTGCTAATTGGGATTTTTTTCAATGCCAGCAAGGGGTTTAAAAGCATAATTCGTTAATAAAATAAATTTCATCAATCTAAAAGGATAAAATAAATAAATTTCATAAATAAATCTAAAAGGATGAAAGGAGGGAGTGGCGCCTCCGAGGATCCTCCCTGAGCCCGGGTGCTGCTCCTGCTGCTCTCCCTTGTCAGGAAAATGAACCCACAAAAAAAAAAAAAAAAAAAAAAAAAAAAAAAAAAAAGAGGTTTTATATCCAAAAAGGTCCAAAAAGGACACAGAGGAGTTCTGTAACTTTATTGGAATAAAGGGAGAGCCCATGGGGGATTCCCCTGGGGTCTCTCACATTTTGGAGGACTCCCCTCCCTTTTTATCCCAATTCCCCTCTCTCTTTCCCCATTGCTGAGGGACTGGAGAGGCCCAGACTTCCCAACCCCTGATCCCTGAGATTCCCCTCTGATCTACAACCCTCCCTTGGCATTTTTAATTCTTATGGAATTCATCGTTTTTCCCCATTGCTTCTTTCATCTTTCAATATCCAATTCCATTTCTCAGCAGCTCTATAAAGGCAAATCTCTTTATTCCAATTAATCAATCGGTGCAATCCATCCCATTGTTGGTTTTATCTCTCAGAGCTGGTTTTATCCAGCCCCACATCTCGTTTGTAAAGATAAATTCCACATTCCTCTCTCCCCCATCACAAACCCACGAATTTTGTTTCAGGATTTAGGGAATTTATCCGAAATCCCCTCCAGCTTACAGAGATCTCGTTTTTTGAGCTTGGTGTGGTTGAAATGAGATGGAGCAGATCGGATCTGGAGCAGCCTGAGCTGGATTAGTGAGCCTGGCTTAGCTAAGCTGGGTTGGGCATCTCTAAAATTCCCAAACCATTCCCCGATTCCTGTGGGACCCAAATCCTCCCCCCCCAGCCCCAGTGCAGGGATGGATTTCAGTGAATGATTCCCCTTCTGCTGAAGCCTTTCCAGGAGAGTGCTGGGAGCATTAATTAATTAATTAATTAATTAAGTAATTACTGTTGATTGAGAGCTGCGAGGCTGCACCGAGTGATTTCAGAGCTGCCTCCTTTGATCCGTGGGGTTCTGCTCCCACCCTCGCTGGGTTTGGGATGTGGCAGCAGCTCCTGGGACAGCTCTGAGAGCCCTGGAGGGGCTGGAGAATTCCAGGGAATGGAACAGAGCTGGGAAAGGGCTGGAGAATTCCTGGGGGAAATGGGAAAGGACTGGAGAATTCCTGAGGGAGCTGGGAAGGGGCTGGAGAATTCCTGAGGGGGCTGGGAAGGGGCTCAGCCTGGAGAAAAGGAGGCTCAGGGGGGACCTTGTGGCTCTGCCTGAAAATTCGGAGCCGGGTGGGATTTGGGATCTGATCCCAGGGAATAACAGGAAAAGAGGGAACGGCCTCAGGGTGGAAATTTGGGAATTTCTCCATGGAAGGGGGGTCAGGGATTGGGATTGCCCAGGGAGGTTTGGGGTGCCCATCCCGGGGGGATTTCAGAGCTCTCTGGATGTGACATTTGGGGACAGGGGCAGTGGTGGTAGTGCTGGGTGTGACTGTCCTGAATCTTTCCCGACAATTCCCGATCCTCCGATTCCCCTCCATGACTCAGCAATGCCAAAGGATTTTTCCTTTGGCATCCGGGAGGAGCTTCAGGTGCTGACTCACTTCAGTGCCAGGAGGGGCAGACAAGGAATTTGGGATTTTTCCCGTTCCTGGGCTCAGTTCGGCTTTGTGTCCTCTAGAACCAAAACCTTTCTAATGCAGATTTTAGGAGCAGGGCTGTAAAAACTCCGGGCAGGAACAAGAAGAGACATGAGATGGTGTTATTGGAATTATTTTATTTCCCAGGTTTATCAGGAAACAGCAGATTCCTTATTTGTGAGCAGCTGGAGTTGCTCATAGATATGGAATATAAAAATTTAAAAAAATAGCTAAAAAATAAGTTTAAAATAGAAATATAAATAATAAAAAATTAAGATAAATATAAAAATATTTTTAAAAATATTTATTTCAAACTTATTTCAACCGTCTGAACAGCTGGAATAATTGGGGAAGCACATCTGGGTTGGGGGCTCTCCCTCCCCTCCCAGGGGCACGGGGAGGGAGCTCGGGTTGCTCCGGGAGGAATTTTGCTGCATCCCACGTTCTGCACCACCCAATATTTGGAATTCAGCGTGGGCTGGATGATCCGAGCTGTGCTTTAATAAAACCTCAGAGTGTGAAACCCCTGGCGGGTCCTGTGGGGCTGCAAATTCCCGGCTGTTCCCTCCTAAAAATCCGCATTTCCCGGGGGCAGGCGGGGCCGGGCAGGTGAGAAGGTCCCCGGTGGAGCAGCAAGGGAACAGTTTTTGGGATGGAGCTGGGCAGATGAAACAATTGAACAAAAATTCCTCATTTTTCAAGGATTTCCTCTTCAATTTCGTCCTCACCCGGGGGGTTTTGGTGTGGAATGGTGCCAAGTCCAGCCCAGGCTGACCCCACTGTGCACGGCTCAAACCTCTTGGGTTTTCCTTTCCGTGTCACTCCTAATTAATTCTTTGTCCGTAATTGTGCCTTGTCACGATGAACGAGTGATTAACGAGTGATTAATTTTCCCTCCAGGGAGTTATTCCTGGCGTGGCACAGCCAGAGCAGGCACCCGTGGCTTTAGGATCAGTTTTTCAAGGGTGGCTCCAGGTTCTTTTCAGCTGAAGGAGGTTTGGTTTGGATTAGAAAGAAGCAGAAGATTTTTTTTTTTTTTTTCTGCCGGGGTGACAAATGAATTCCCTTGCTTGTCTGTGCAATATTCTGTGTTTAATAAGAGGAGGCTCATCCATTAAGGAGAACTGGAACCCTCTGTGCTGGTTTTATAGTGACAGGTGTTGGTGAAGGGATTGGGGCTGGATGGATTCTTTAAATAAATTCTTTTTTTTTTTTTTTTAAACTATCTCTAAGCCGCAATTCTGCTGCTAAATTAGGATTGCTAATGAATGTCCTGACAAGCAAAGATCACATTTATTCCCAAGATTTATTCTAGTCTCCATCTCCTCACCACAGCTTTGGTTCTCTTCAGATTCTGGTGGTCTTTGAGACCCTGCCTTGAACACCAAAATGATATTTAAGGTGATATTTCTGGATTCAGCTCCTGAGTTCATAAAATTCCAGAATCCTGGATTGGTTTGGGTTGGAATGGATCTTAAATCCCAAATCCAGAGTCACCCCATCCATGGCAGGGACACCCCCAGGGGGATCCAGCCTGGCCTTGGGCACTGCCAGGGATCCAGGGGCAGCCCCAGCAAATCTGGGAATTGCAGCCCAGGCAGGAATTCCTTCCCAAGATCCCAGCCCAATCTCCCCTTTCCCAGTGGGAGCCATTCCCTGGGTCCTGTCCCTCCAGGCCTTGTCCCCAATTCCAGCTCTCCTGGAGCCCCTGCAGGGACTCTGAGCATTCCCTGGAATTTTCCCTTCTCCAGGGGAACATTCCCAGCTCTCCCAGCTGAGCTTTTCCATCCCTCTGCTCATCCTGGAGCCTCCTCTGGATTTTTCCAGCAGCTCCAGGTCCCTCCTGTGCTGAGACCCCCGAGCTCAGAGCTTTAACTCTGCTACAGCCGAGGAGAAAAGTGGTGACTCCTCCTAAAAAAAAAAAAAAAAAATGCAGAAAAATCAGAATCTTGGGAAGGACGGTTGGAAATCTCTTCCATGAATCCTAAAAGGTGAATCTGAGAGAATTTTGGACAGCCTGGAGCTGATTCCAGCCCATCCACGGAGCAGAGGCTGGGCTGAGCCAGGTTGGAGAAAATCCCATTCCTGCCTGCTGGGGAACATTGGGATAACGCTGCTCCAGCCCTCTGCTCCCACCCCAAAACTGAACGGAGCCCCCCGAGGGAAATTCTCCATCCCGGGAGATCCAGGCTGATCCCACCCGGCAATGCTGGCCTGAAATCTGAACCCAGCACGGATCTGGAGACGTTCCACTGAAAATTCCCCAAATTCCCAGCGGGCTGTGAATGAGGTGGGAACGCTGCTGCTCCTCCGGGATGGACGGGATAAAAAAAAAATCCCCAAAAAAACCCGCAGCAATTCCTCTCCCAAAGCATCCCCGGGCTGGCAGGGACTGTCAGGGAGCTGGAGCTGCTGGAAAAAGCTGCAGACAGAAGAGGAATTCGAGGAGAAAGGAGTGAAAATGAGCTGGCAGGATGCTGAGGTGACTCATCAGGTGCATCTTGCGAAGTCTCTTCGGGAGAAGTAATGAAACCGCGTGTTCTAACAATATTTGCACTGCAGCAGGGAAAGGCATAAATATTGGGATCAATTAATGAAATTAGAGAATTTGACCAAAAAAGCCCTCGTGCTGGCTCAGAAACCATCCCTCTTCCTTTTTGCTGGTGTCAGTGCCGTGCAGTTGGAGAGGGAAATCCCTGCACTTGTGTTTCCCGAGCCGGGGAATGGAGATTTGGGCAGCGCTGGGGTCACTGGGATGGGGCACCCGGAGCTCAGGGAATTCCACCTTTCACCCCATGGAAATTCTCCAGGCAGGCAGAGACCTGGCCCTGGAACCTCCTTCCCTTGGGGCTTTTGGGATTTGGAGCCATCCGGTTTTTACCACCCCGAGGATTTGTCCTTTGTGTCCCCCCAGGTTCCGATTTCCACCTGGAAAAGGGGGAGTGGTGATTTTCCTTAGAAAGGGAATTTTTCCTGTGCGTTCTGTGACGTTTCAATCTCCAATTCCTCGTCACCAGCAGTGCACGGAGCGTGACACAAACTGGGAGTGAAATTTGGCGTTGTTGGTACGGATGGATCAATTAATGCAATTTACAGCAGATTAATCACCTCAATTTCAATTTTAATGGATTTCTATTTGGGAATAGCAATAAACCTGGGCTGAGGATTAATTAACAGCTTGGCAATGACGAGCTCAGCGGGGTGAACACCTGATTTGCAAGGTGTACCCCAAATTTTTTGGGGGTGGATAAATCAAAAAAAAAGAGCCATCACCATTCTGGGATTCAGCAGCAGAAACAGGAACAGAACTCCCCAGGTTCCCCTGGCCCAGGGTTGGCTCCAGCACAGCTCTCCTTGGAATAATTCCCCTGGATCCTGGCGCCCTCCCCTCGAGAGGATCGTGATAAATTGGAGAGAAGGAAAAAAAAAAGGAGCCACGAGAGATTGGCAAAGGAGCCTTGCCAGGCTCCTGGCTCGCAGAAAATCTGTTTTTTTTTTTAATTTAAATGGGGGTTAAAGAGTGGATTTACAGCTTCAAATACCTGAGGGGTAAAGCAAACCCAGGCAGAGGTGCTGGGGATGAATTTGAATTTTTACCAGCAAAACCCAAAATGTGCTGGGACGTTGCAGAGTCCTGGCTTTGCACCCAGCCCTGGGATGCTGCAACTGCGGGGTTTGGGGGTCAGAATTTGGGTTTGGGGGTCACAGTTTGGGTTTGGGGGTCAATAATTTGGATTTGGAGGTCACAGTTTGTGTTTGGAGGTCACAGTTCAGGTTTGGGGGTCAGAATTTGGGTTTGGAGGTCCCAGTTTGGGTTTGGGGGTCCCAGTTTGTGTTTGGAGGTCCCAGTTCGGGTTTGGGGGTCCCAGTTTGGGGTTGGAGGTCTCAGTTTGGGTTTGGGGGTCCCAATTCGGGTTTGGGGGTCCCAGTTTGGGGTTGGAGGTCTCAGTTTGGGTTTGGGGGTCCCAGTTCGGGTTTGGGGGTCCCAGTTTGGGTTTGGGGGTCCCAATTTGGGTTTGGGGGTGACAGTTTGGATTTGGAGGTCAATAATTTGGGTTTGGAGGTCAGAATTTGGGTTTGGATGTCACAATTTAGGTTTGGGGGTCCCAGTTTGGGGTTGGGGGTCCCAGTTTGGGTTTGGGGGTCCCAGTTTGGTCTGGGTGGGTCACACCCCTCTGCCTTTGGGGTCGCAGGGAGCTCTGGGGCCGTGCCAGGACATCTCTGGGGTTGCTGTCTCATCCTTGTCTCCCATCACTGGATGTTCCCTCCTCACCATCCCCAGGGTTTGGGGGTTTGGAGGTGCCAGGAGGCAACAGTGAGAGTTTTAAATGAGATTTTTTTTCTCTCCATGAGCATTTCTCAGCCGTTTATTCCATTTTTTGGGAGCCCAGGGTTTATTTGGAGAGCCCCTGCAGGCCTCACCCCACCTTTAATTCCCTGGATTTTTGCAGGGAGCTCATCCTGTGCTAAATTTACCTCGGGTGCAGCACAAAATTTGGGATTTGTAAAACTCTCAGGTCTGGATGTTCTGGTTCTTCCTTCCCATTTAATACAATTTAATATTGGCTCAGGTGTGCAGGACTCCAGGTGTGGAAAGGATCTTTCAATCCATCCTGCAGGGCTGCACAAAATGAGATTTTTTTTTGGTCCCAATCCCTTGTGTTTGTTTAGAACAGCAGCTAAAAGATGAATATTTGGGATAAAACTACACTGGGTTTCTTTTTTTTATTTACATTTCATGTTCTCTTTTTTTTTTTTTTTTCCAGCTGTGGGGAGCTCAAAAAATCAAACAGGTAATACACTTTAAAAAATGTTTTTAATTTTCCTTCTTATTTTCAAGTATTGCTGTTTTTTTTTTCCTGTCCTCCCTCATTCCCTTTGCCAGTTGCTGTTTTGCCTTCCCGTGGAAATGTAAATGCAGAGAACACTCTGCCATCAAAGAGCCTGATTTTTTTTCTTTTTTCTTTTTTTTTTTTTTCTTAAATATGTATTTATATATTTTGATGTCTTCATTTTCTCCTTCCTGTCTAGTCAAGAGCTTTCTTGTCTCCAGTTTTTTTTTTTTTTTTTGCAAATAGTTTGACAGTTCCTTGGGAAGGTTTGTGCCTGTGCTGTACTTTCCTCCCTTGGGAATCGAATTTTCCTTCCCATTTCATTCCAGTGCAGCCTCCTGGGCTTGTCAGAAAACTTGGGGGGGAAAAATGGGCTAAAAATGAGCTAAAAACGAGCTGCTCACCTGTCAAGCAGATTTAGGATTTTTAGGGAGGTTGGGATCTCCAGAGGTTGGGTTTTATGGGAAATCCAGGCCCTGTGTGGGGGTTTTTTGGGTGTCCCTTGTGGTTCCATCCAGGGAGGGCTGGACCTGCTCGTGCTGCAGCACTGGGCAGGAATTCTGGGATGGGATCCACACCTGGAATGGGGAGGAATTCCTGGATTTGAATCCACACCTGGAATGGGATCCACACCTGGAATGGGATCCACACCTGGAATGGGAGAAGGTCCTGGATCTGAATCCACATCTGCAGTGAGGAGCAGTTTTGGGATGGGATCCATCCACACCTGCAGTGAGAAGTTCCTGAACTGAATCCACACCTGGAATGGGGAGAATTTCCTGGATCTGAATCCATTCCTGCACTGGAAGAATTTCCTGGAATGGGATCCACACCTACAGTGGGGAGTTCTGGAATGGGATTCACACCTGGAATGGGGAGAAATTCCTGGATCTACATCCACAGCTGCAGTGGGGAGAAATTCTGGGATGGGATCCTGGATCTGAATCCACATTTGTGGATCTGAATCCACAGCTGCAGTGGAGAGAATTTCTGGAATGGGATCCACACCTGGAATGGGAGAATTTCCTGGATCTGAATCCACAGCTGCATTGAGGAGAAGTTTTGGAATGGGATCCACTCTTACAGTGAGAATTTCCTGGAATGGGATCCACACCTGGAATGGGGAGAAATTCCTGGATCTACATCCACAGCTGCAGAGGGGAGCAGTTTTGGGATGGGATCCATCCACACGTGCAGTGAGAAGTTCCTGAACTGAATCCACACCTGGAATGGGGAGAAATTTCTGGAATGGGATCCACTCCTGCAATGGGGAGAATTTCCTGGATCTGAATCCACTCCTGCATTGAGAAGAATTTTCTGGGATGGGATCCACACCTGGAATGGGAAGTTCTGGGATGGGATCCACACCTGGAATGTGATCCACACCTGGAATGGGATCCACACCTGGAATGGGATCCACACCTGCACTGGGAAGTTCTGGGATGGGATTCACACCTGCAGTGAGAATTTCCTGGATCTGAATCCACAGCTGCATTTGGGAGAAGCTCCTGACCCAAATCCCTGCCTTTGGTCCCGAGGCCTTGGGGATTTTCCCAGTGTCCCCTTTGCTTCCCCAGCAGGATAAAAGGATTTTTATCCTCATTCCCCCAATCCACAGCCCTGCCCTTCCCACCAGGGCTTTTCCCAACTTTCCTACCCAGGACATTTCAACCTCAATGGAGCTGGGACAGAAAAGAATTTCATTTTCCCCTCTTAAATCAAATCTGCTTTTCCTGGGGTTCAGGTACAGCTGGGGGTGACTTTTGGGGACACAGAACTGAGAAAAAAAACCCACTCTCGACATGTGAGAGTCAATCATTCCCTCCGAAATAATTGAAATTAACGTGGGGAGGGGCTGCTGAGCCCAAACCTTTTTGGTGGGAGCTGAGAAACCCCAGGGGCTCAGGGTTTGGGGTGGGGGGGGTTTTGGTGGCTTTGCTGTCCCTGTCCCTCACTGGGTGCCTTTGGTGACATTTTCCAGGCCATCATCCACCCCGACACCAACGAGACCATCTTCATGCCTTTCCGAATGTCAGGTACGCCCGGACCCCGACCTTGCCCCGGGGTTTGTGGAAAATATTGGGGCGGGGGCAGGGGAGGGCAGGGGAGGGGCTTTTCTCCTCGTTTCCAATTGAATTTTGTCACCATTCCGAGCAAAGGAAGGAATTCCCAACACCAAAATCCCTTTGCGGGCGAGGAAAATGGAGATCCTGAATTCCACCGTGAGATTTAGGGCTCAAAAATCTTCCTTTTTCCTCCTTCCCTTTTTTTCCTGCTTCCCTTTTTTTCCTCCTTCCCTTTTTTTCCTTCTTCCTTTTTTTCCTCCTTCCGTTTTTTCCCTTCTTCCCTGTTTTCCCTCCTTCCCTTTTTTCTTCCTTTCCTTTTTTCCTTCTTCCTTTTTTTCCTCCTTTCCATTTTTCCTCCTTCCCCTTTTCCCTTCTTCCCTTTTTTCCTCCTTCCCTATTTTTCCTCCTTCCTTTTTTCCTCCTTTCCTGTTTTTCCTCCTTCCCTTATTTCCCTCCTTTCCTTTTTCCCTCCTTTCCTATTTTTTCTCCTTCCCTATTTTTCCTCCTTCCCTATTTTTCCTCCTTTTCTTTTTTCCTCCTTTCCTATTTTTCCTCCTTTCTTATTTTTCCTTTTTTCCTCCTTCCCTATTTTTCCTCCTTTCCTTTTTTCCTCCTTCCCTATTTTTCTTCCTTCCCTTTTTTCCTTCTTCCCTATTTTCTACTTCCCTTTTTTTCCTCCTTCCCTTTTTCCCTTCCCATTTTCCCTTCCCATTTTCCCTTTTTTCCCTTTTTTCCCCCCATTTTTCCTTTCCCCATGGAGCACACAGACGCTTCCCATTTTACCTGGATCCCACCCAGAGCCTTTTCTGCCATTTTTGATGCCTCTGTCACTATTGGGAAAATTTCAATTTCCCACTAAATGGCAAAATTTGCTGCCCACAACTTCAGGGGTGTGAAATCAAGGTCGATCCACCCTCAGTGATGAAGAGGAGGAGGCTGGGGGGGTTTTATTTCCCAGGAAAGAACGGGATGATTCCTGATTTTCCACTTTTTATGGTGTCTGACAGCCCCAGCACTGGGATTCCAGGAAAGATCATCTTCTCTGTGTTTTATTCATGATTAAAAATTAAAAAATTAAAAAAATTAAAAATTAAAAATTGCCTCCCCAGGTCCCCACCAGCTCCTCTGGCAATGCCAGTGCAGCCCTGGTGCTTTTGAAATTTTTTTTTTTTTTTTTAATTAATAAATGGATTTATTGAAATAATCAGGATATTTCCCACGTTTTTGGGTGGGACATCTTCACCTGATTTGGGCCCAGGGGAAAATTTGAGCTCAGATTTTTTTTTTTTTTTGGGGGGGGGAGGGGGGGGATGATGCAGGACCCTCTGCCTTGTCCTGTGTTTGTCTCCCAAATTTCCCTCCCTCTCATCTCTTTGCCCTTTTTGGTTGTGGATTGGATGCAGGAATTTAATTCGATGATGTTGGGAGGATGCTCTGAGACCTTCCAGTGGGAGGTCAGAGAGAGGAATTATAATGAGCACGGGAATTGGCAGCCACAGCACGGGGAAAATGGGAAGGTTTGGATTTCTGTGGCGCTCAGGAAAAATGGAGGGGAGGATTTTTGGAGAGTTCTGGAAATAAATAAAGGATGGGAAAAGACTTTGGAGAGCTTTAAAAGCAAATAAAGGATTGAAAAAAACAGGAAAGGAAGACTTTGGAGAGCTTGAGAAGCAAATAAAAAATGGGAAAAGCAGGAGGGGAAGACTTTGGAGAGTTCTGGAAAGAAATAAAGGATGGGAAAAGCAGGAGGGGAGGATTTTGGAGAGTTCTAGAATTAAATCAAGAATGGGGGAAGACTTTGGAGAGCTTTAAAAGCAAATAAAAATGAGAAAAGCAGGAGAGGAAGACTTTGAAGAGCTCGAGAAGCAAATAAAAAATGGGAAAAACAGGAGGGGAAGACTTTGGAGAACTCAAAAACCAAATAAAGGTTGGGGGAAGATTTTGGAGAGCTTTAAAAGCAAATAAAAATGTTAAAAACAGGAGGGGAAGACTTTGGAGAGCTCAAAAAACAAATAAAGGATGGGAAAAGATTTTGGAGAGCTTTAAAAGCAAATAAAAGATGGGAAAAACAGGAGGGGAAGACTTTGGAGAATTCTAGAAGCAAATAAAATAAGAAAAACAGGAGGGCAAGGCTTTGGAGAGTTCTAGAAATAAATAAAAGATGGGAAAACAGGAGAGGAAGATTTTAGAGAGTTCTAGAAATAAATAAGGAATGGGGGAAGACTTTGAAGAGCTCGAGAAGCAAATAAAAATGGGAAAACCAGGAGGGGAGGATTTTGGAGAGTTCTAGAAATAAATAAAGGATGGGAAAAGCAGGAGAGGAAGAATTTGGAGAACTCAAAAACCAAATAAAAGATGGGAAAACAGGAAAGGAAGACTTTGGGGAGTTCTAGAAATAAATAAAGGATGGAGGAAGACTTTGGAGAGCTCAAAAACCAAATAAAGGATGGGAAAAGCAGGAGGGGAGGATTTTGGAGAGTTCTAGAAATAAATCAAGAATGGGGGAAGACTTTGGAGAGCTTTAAAAGCAAATAAAAATGAGAAAAGCAGGAAAGGAAGACTTTGAAGAGCTCGAGAAGCAAATAAAAAAATGGGAAAAACAGGAGGGGAAGACTTTGGAGAACTCAAAAACCAAATAAAGGTTGGGGGAAGATTTTGGAGAGCTTTAAAAGCAAATAAAAATGGGAAAAACAGGAAAGGAAGACTTTGGAGAGCTCAAAAAACAAATAAAGGATGGGAAAAGATTTTGGAGAGCTTTAAAAGCAAATAAAAGATGGGAAAAACAGGAGGGGAAGACTTTGGAGAACTCAAAACCCAAATAAAAATGAGAAAATCAGGAAGGTGCTGCAGGTGTTGGTTGGAGCCCCAGGAGGTGCCAGGGTTGTGACTTCTCCCCTCAACTGGGAGAAAAAATAAAATTTAAATTCTTTTAAATCCAAACCCATTAATTTCTATTTTTTTTTCCCCCCACAGGTTACATTCCCTTTGGAACCCCCATTGTGAGTATTTGGTTGTGGGGCCCCCAGCAATGAATTTGTGAGCACAAATCTCAGCATTTTGGGACATTGCCACCATCCCCAGTCCCTGCTGTCCATGGAAAACTCACCCTGTTTGTAGAGGAGTTAATGTTTTATTAAGGGGGGTTTATCTGTTAATATAGTGAGGTGATTTAGCTATTATTTATCAGGTTATTAATTAATTAAACCAACTCCTATTCACAGAAAAATAACTGTTAAGTTATTTATAACTTAAATAGTAAATAACTATTAAGATTATTTGTTTATCTATTAATATATTGATGTTATTTCTCTATTATTTATCAGGTTATTAATTAATTAAACCAACCTCTATTCACAGTTATTTATCTACTATTATTTATTTATCTATTAATATATTGAGGTTATTTCTCTATTATTTATCAGGTTATTAATTAATTAAACCAACCTCTATTCACAGTGATTTATCTATTATTGAGATTATTTATTTATCTATTAATATATTGAGGTTATTTATCTATTATTAAGGTTATTTATCTATTAATATATTGAGGTGATTTATCTATTATTTATCAGGTTATTAATGAATTAAACCAGGCTCTATTTGAGGATATTTCTCTATTATTGAGGTTATTTATTTATCAATATATTGAGGTTATTTCTCTATTATTTATCAGGTTATTAATGAATTAAACCAGCCTCTATTCACAGTTATTTATCTATTATTGAGGTTATTTATCTATTAATATATTGGGGTTATTTCTCTATTATTTATCAGGTTATTAATTAATTAAACCAACCCCTATCCAGTTATTTATCTATTATTGAGATTATTTATTTATCTATTACTATATTAAGGTTATTTCTCTATTATTGAGGTTATTTCTCTATTAATATACTGAGATGATTTATCTATTATTTATCAGGCTATTAATGAATTAATCCAGCCTCTATTTGAGGATATTTCTCTATTATTGAGGTTATTTATTTATCAATATATTGAGGTGATTTATCTATTATTTATCAGGTTATTGATGAATTTAACCAACTCCACAATTATTTATCTACTATTGAGATTATTTATTTATCTATTAATATATTAAGGTTATTTCTCTATTATTGAGGTTATTTCTCTATTAATATACTGAGGTGAATTATCTATTATTTATCAGGCTATTAATGAATTAATCCAGCCTCTATTTGAGGATATTTCTCTATTATTGAGGTTATTTATTTATCAATATATTGAGGTGATTTATCTATTATTTATCAGGTTATTAATGAATTAATCCAGCCTCTATTTGAGGATATTTCTCTATTATTGAGGTTATTTATTTATCAATATATTGTGATTTATCTATTATTTATCAGGTTATTAATTAATTAAACCAACTCCTAGTCACAGTTATTTATCTACTATTATTTATTTATTTATTAATATATTGAGGTTATTTATCTATTAGCTATCAGGTTATTGATTAATTAAACCAGCCTCTATTTGATTATATTTTTCTATTATTGAGGTTATTTTTCTGTCAATATATTCAGATTATTTATTTCCTATTGAGATTATCTATTAATATATTGAGGTGATTTTTCTATTATCTATCAGGATATTGATTAATTAATCCAGCCTCTCTTTGAGGGGATTTATTTATTATTAAGGGTTTTTATCCATGAATATATTGAGATTATTTATCTATTATCTATCAGGTTATTGATGAATTAACCCAGGAGGTTATTTATATATTTATATAGAAAGGTAATTTTTTATTAAATATCAGATTATTATTAAGTAACCCAGCCTCTGGTTGAGGTTATTAATTTATTAATCTATTGAGGTAATTTTTTATAAAATATCAGTTTATAATGGATGAACCCAGCCTCTGGTTGTGGTTATTTATTTATTAATATATTTAGGTTATTTTTTATAAAATATCAGATCATAATGGATGAACCCAGCTGCTGGTTGAGGTTATTAATTTATTAATACATTGAGGTAATTTTATATAAAATATCAGATAATTATGGATGAACCCAGCCTGTGGCTGAGGTTTTGATCCATATAAAATCATCCCCCCCCATCTCCTTTTTCCCTGTGCAAGGCTGAGCTCGTTGCCAGCAGAATTTGACTCCTGCACCTCTCACATTTCGATTTTTTGGCCAAAATTTTTATTTTTGGACCTTTTTTTATTTCGCATTTCCGTGGTTTGGGTTCATTCAAGCAGAGGATGCTCTGCTCGGGATGTGGCTGAGGGTGGGGATTATTTCTCTTTTTTTTTTTTTTTTTTTTATTTTTTGGGGGGGAATTTTGGGATTATTTGGGTTTTTTCCACGACCAAAATCAGCAGGGAGAGAATTTTGCGGGTTCTCCTGCAGGAACATCAGCTCATCCTGCCACCATCATTTCACCCAATTTTGGAAACACCCCCCACCCCCCCAAAAAAAAAAAAAAAAAAATCGGTGTCAATTAATCTCTTGATTCAGTTAATCAAATGAAGGAACAAAATATCGGAATATACGAATTAAAGAATTAAATCTCTGGGCTCAAGGCTATGACATTGTCCCCAAATCCGAGGCTCTGCGTTTGTTGTTGTGGTAATTTTGGGCGTGGGGGGGGACATTTGAAAAGAAAAGGTTCAACAAAAAAAAAAACAAAAAAAAAAAGAAAAAAAAAAAAGCCCCGAGTTAACGATCAAATTGACAATGAAATCGGCCCCCATCCAGAGCTGTCACAGGAGCCGAGAGCTGTCAGATGAGCCCAATTTCAGGAGCTGTAAAGGATAAACTGGAACCTCTTGTCATTTAGGGGGAAAAAAAAAAAAAAAAAAAAAAAAAAGGAAAAAAAAAAGAAAAGGAAAAAAAAAAAAAAAAAACCCCCAAACGTTTCAAATGTTAAAATTAAAATGTAACATTTATGCCAATCGATCTGTGAAATTTAGTGACAAAATTGGCAGCCTGCTCCAGCATAAAAACAGTTTGAGACTTGTGTTCCACAAAGGGGGATGGGATTTCCTCAAGAGAGGCTGAGCTGGGCTGTCCTTGTCCCCAAATGGGGATTTGTCCCTGTCCCCAAAGGGGGATTTGTCCTTGTCCCCAAATGGAAATTTGTCCCTGTCCCCAAGGGGGGATTTGTCCTTGTCCCCAAAAGGGATTTGTCCTTGTCCCCAATGGGGGATTTGTCCTTGTCCCCAGGGGGATTTGTCCTTGTCCCCAATGGGATTTGTCCCTGTCCCCAAAAGGGGATTTGTTCTTGTACCCAAAGGAATTTGTCCTTGTCCCCAATGGGATTTGTCCTTGTCCCCAAGGGGATTTGTCCTTGTCCCCAAGGGGGGATTTGTCCCTGTCCCCAAAAGGGGATTTGTCCCTGTCCCCAAAGGGGATTTTTCCTTGTCCCCAATGGGATTTTTCCTTGTCCCCAAAGGGATTTTTCCTTGTCCCCAAGGGGATTTTTCCTTGTCCCTGGGTGGAATTTGGGCTTTGGAGCCGTGAGTGGCTTTGGGCTGAGCAGTTCAGGGCTGTTTCCCTCCCTGGGGGTTTTTCCCCTGCTGAATAATGGGAATAATCCAGTCTGGGTTAGCTCATCGTGCAGGGGGGGCAGGATTTGGGACAATAATGGGATTTTGGCTGCCCTGACACCTCCAAATCCTGGGAATGTTTGTTCTCCCCTGGCACTGCCCTGGGCTTTGCCTTCCCATCCTCTCCAGGCTGGGTTTGGGGCTGAGCCCAGAGCAGAGAGGGGCTGGGACGTGTCTGAGTGTGCAGGGTTTGGTTTTATCCTTTTTTTCCCAGCTCCAGCCTCTGGAATTGTGTCCCTGCAGGTTTGGGATGTGAGTGTGCAGGGTTTGGTTTTATCCTTTTTTCTTCTGTCCAACCCAGCAGGGAGAGGATCCAGGCTCTGGAATTGTGTCCCTGCAGGTTTGGGATGTGTGTGAGCATGCAGAGTTTGGTTTTGTCATTTTTCCCCACATCCAATCCAGCAGGGAGCAGATCCAGGCTCTGGAATTGTGTCCCTGCAGGTTTGGGATGGCTCTGAGTGTGCAGGGTTTGGTTTTATCCTTTTTTTTTCCCAGCTCCAGGCTCTGGATTTGTGTCCCTGCAGGTTTGGGATGTGCCAAGCAGCTCCTGGGCTGGAGCCTCTTCCCTGGGCTGCTGTTTCAGTGTCTGGGGAGAAGATTTATCCAGGTTTAAAGTTGGCCTTGGGGACAGAGTCCTGCTGTCCCCACACTCCTAACGCCCCCTTTCCCCCAGATATCCAAAATCTGGGCTCTGGATGAGGTTTTAAAGAACCTCTAAGAACCCAGGTGGGAATTTGGGGCTGTCCCACCTTAGGCAGGGTTTGGGGTTTGAGCTGGGGCTGCTCAGAGCTCCCTGATGTCCAAGGGGTGGCTTTGGTGCCACCAAGGTCCCCTCACTCCCCTCACACCAATTAAATTTGAAATTCAGCCGCTGACACTTCGCCAGCGTTTAGGAGCTCTTTTTTTTTTTTTTTTCCTTTCTCCTTTATATATTTTGTTTTCCCTTCTTAGTTATTTTTTTTCCCCCTGCCAGTAATTAAAAGTGAAATTGTACATTTCTTGACAGACTCTCGCACATATGGAGAGTTTGCATTTAAACGTGCCTCTTTCAGTCACACACATTTTGGGTGCTCTTTTCCCTTCTTTTATTTCTTTCCTTTCCCGCCCGAATCTTTTCCCCCACCCCACCCCTCCCCTCCCCTTCTTCCCCATCGTGGCTCATCCCCAGCCTCTGCCTGGCTTTGGGTTCTTCCTCATCTTCCTCACCCCCCTGCTGGCTCTGGGGGAACACGAGGTAGCCAAAGGGGCCACCAAAAGTGGTCGGGTCCCCCCCGCGCCTTCGTTTGGGGCTGCGTTAATTAATGCCGGGGAGAAGGCAGCCGTAAATTAGTGGGAGGTTGGCTCTGAGCCAGGGAACAAAGTCACTGCAACTCCACGAGAGTGGGAGGAAAAGCTGGAGGAGGAAGAGGAGGAGGAGGAGGAGGAAGGAGAGGAGATGGGAAGGGAACGAGGCCGTTTCTCCTTTTTTTCCGACGGAGATTTTCCTCCTCTCCAGATGTGCAGGGATGGCATCCCCAGCTCATCCCTGGCCTCTTCCTTCCCCAAAATTCCTGGGAATAAACTAAAAAAAAATAGGAAAAAAAAAATAAAAAAAAAAAAATTTAAGATAAAACGCTGGGGGATAATCCGAGGGTAAGGATCGAGCTGTTGGATTTCCTGCCGTGGAGACACGAGAGGGAATCAAGGTGTGGGGTCAAGTTCTCGTCTTTGGGGTTTTTTTTTAATCGACCAGAAAACACCTCCAGATATTTGGGTGGGGTGTCCAGGCCTCAGGGAGGGGTGGAAAGGATTCTGTTGGCTTTAAATTCGGGAGAATTCCTTGCCCTGTCTGTGTTTGTTGGGCTGGGCGTTAGGAAAAAATGGTCCTAAAGCAGGAAAAATTCCCTGAGATTAGGAAAAAATGGCCCTAAAGGAGGAAAAATTCCCTGAAATTAGGAAAAAATGGCCCTAAAGGAGGAAAAATTCCCTGAAATTAGGAAAAAATGGCCCTAAAGGAGGAAAAATTCCCTGAAATTAGGAAAAAATGGCCCTAAAGGAGGAAAAATTCTCTGAAATTAGGAAAAAAGGGCCCTAAAGGAGGAAAAATTCCCTGGGATTAGGAAAAAAATGGTCCTAAAGGAGGAAAAATTCCCTGGGATTAGGAAAAATTCCCTGAAATTAGGAAAAAATGGTCCTAAAGCAGGAAAAGTGGCCCTAAATCGAGAAAAATTGCCCTAAACCAGGAAAAAAGACCC
Organism: Sturnus vulgaris; assembly: GCF_052056855.1. NCBI lineage: Eukaryota > Metazoa > Chordata > Aves > Passeriformes > Sturnidae > Sturnus > Sturnus vulgaris. The sequence goes on from NC_142246.1 coordinate 709,645, forward strand.
TAGAACAGGAAATATGACCCTAAATCAAGATAAAACTTCCTTAAACCAGGAAAAATGGCCCTAAAGCAGGAAAAAGTGACCCTGAAGCAGGAAAAATGGCCTCAAACCAGGAGGAAATGGCCCTAAAAGAAGAAAAATTGTCTTAAACCAGGAAAAATGGTCCAAACCAGGAAAAATTGGCCCTAAAACAGGAGCTTGGTGTGTCAGAGGTGGGATTTGCAGAGCTGAGATTAAAATTAATCCCAGGCTCCCAGGTTCCTCACATGTCCCAGTGGGATTTTTTTTTTCCTGCTGCCCCAAACAGGGAATTTTCCAAAGGAAAATGAGAACTGTCCCCACCAGTGACAGCTTTGAACTCTTGTTTTTATGAAATGTTTGTGTTTCACTCCAGAAATTCCTGGGTTAGGGGATTGTTGGGATTTTGGTGGGATCTTTGGGCAATGTCAGCTGCCAGGAGGTTTTTAGGGTGTATCACCAGCAGATAAAACTGGATAATAATTTTAATATTAATTAATAAGAGAATTTAATGAGATCATTAAAAGCTTTCAGGGGCAATGACATCAGCCAGTTTCACCTCTGGAAAACAGGGAGAGACAGGAGGCTGGTAATGAATGGGATGGCAAAAAAAAAAAAAAAAACCAATAAAAAAATAAAAATAAAGGGGATGAAATAAAGCCAGAAATGAGGATAATTTATTCAAATGCCTGGAAATCTCCTCTTGCAGGTTGTTGGACTTCTCCTGCCCAACCAGACCTTGGCCTCCACGGTGTTCTGGCAGGTAAGGAGAAAGGGAAGTGGGCAGGGAAGAGCTGAGTTTGTCCAGAGCACAAATTAATCTTTTAGGGACACTGGAAGGAGCTGGGGGAAAAAAAAAAAAAAAAAAAAAAAAAATCTTGGCTTTTCTTTTCATCCCTCACCTTCTCGTGTGATGGGGAGGAAGAGGCAGAACAGGGCAGCACCAAAAATCAGCTTTTTTTTTTTTTTTTTTTTTTTTTTTTTTTTGGGACAGTTTTGTGGGGCTCTAAATGGTTCTTCCACGTGCACATCATGGAAATGTTGGCCCTAAACTCACACATCTGCCTTGGGAGGACGAGGATTTGGGATTTTCCTTGGGGGACGATGTTGGAAAAGCAACATTTGTGCAGGGCTGGGGGGTCCCTGGAATGGAATGGGAATGATGGGAATCCCTGCTCCCAGGAATTGTGGGAATAGGAGTGCACGGCAAAGCCCAGGATCCCTGCATTCAGCTTTGAGGGGAAATAATCGGTGTGTAGGGAGGTGCTGGTGTGATTTCCCATCCAAAATCTGGGAATTAGGGAGGAAGGGGAGGAAGCAGGCAGGGGAATGAGGGATCCATAGTAAACACACCACGAGTGGGATTCCATCAGCAGCCGAAACCAAGGAACGAGTTATTTTCAGCTCCTTCCCGGTGGCAAATGGCTTTTTATTGTCTGCAGAGGCTCTGAGCACTGCGGGATCTGCCTGGAGCGTGGGGAAGGCGCTGGGGCTGCGAGCACAGCGCGGATTTGGGGAATTATTTGGGAAATTTGGGGAATTTTTTTGGGAATTATTTGGGGATTTATTTGGGGAATTTGGCTGGGTGGCTTCACCTGCTGGGAGAGGAGGAGGGGCTGGCGATGCCCTGAGTCGCTCAGGAGCTTGGAGGGAACTCCCTGCCCAGTTTAGGGACAGCTGGGAGGGAATCTCAGACTGGTTTGGGTGGGAAGGGACCTTCAATCCCATCCCATTGCACCCCAGGAAGGCAGGGACACCTCCCACCATCCCAGGATGCTCCAACCCCAATGTCCAACCTGGCCCTGGGCACTGCCAGGGCTCCGGGGCAGCCCCAGCTGTGCCCGTGTGTCCATGGGCTGGGACATCTCCTCATCTCCTGCTCCTCAGGAGCCTCCTGGCACCCTCCGGGAGCCTCTGGAGCCCAGGAAGGTCCCTCTGGAATGGCAGCTGGGCACCCTGACTGCGGAATTTCTTCACCTGGATGTTGGCAGGGGGTGCCCAGGGCAGCGGACGTGGCACTCGGTGCCCTGGGATGGGGATTTGGCGCAGTTCGGGCTCGGATTCTGCGGTTCTGTGAGATTAAAACCCCGCAGCACTGAGGGAGGTGGGGCCAGGAGAGGAATTTCCCATGGAGCATCCAGGGAAGCAGAGCTGCCCTTGGATACCTCGGGATTCCCGGGACAATGGGAGGTGTCCCTGGCGTGGCAGGGGTGACACTGGCTGGAATTTCAGCTCCATCGGGATCCCTGCATTTAAAGGGCATCAAACCAGACCTAAACCCTGCACCAGCGAGGTGCTGAGCTGCGAGCAGCCCCGAGGCTGATGAGTTTTTCCCTCGGCGGTGCCAGAATTCAGGAATTGGGGTGGCTCGGTGCTGATGCTGTGTCTCCTCTGCCCCGCAGTGGTTGAACCAGAGCCACAACGCGTGTGTGAACTATGCAAACCGCAACGCGAGCAAGGTGAGCTCGGCCACCAATGTCCCCGAGAAACACAAACCCCGGCCCCGGAGCCCCTGCAGTGGCCACTGGCATCGCCAGGTTGGCCACTGGCCCGTGCTGGAGGGTCTGGGAATGGCTCGAGGCACAGCAATGAGGAGCTGTCCCTGGTCCTAACTGGTCTGGAATGGTTAAACTGGGGTCTAAAAGGGCTCAGAGCAGAGCGGTGCAGGAGGGAGATCCAGGATCCCATCACCCAGGATCCCCAGGATCCCATCCCCCAGGATCCCATCCCCCAGGGTCCCATCCCCCAGGGTCCCATCACCCAGGATCCCATCACCCAGGGTCCCATCACCCAGGATCCCATCCCCCAGGATCCCATCCCCCAGGATCCCCAGGATCCCATCCCCCAGGATCCCATCCCCCAGGATCCCATCCCCCAGGATCCCATCCCCCAGGATCCCATCACCCAGGGTCCCTGGGAATGTCCCTGGGATGTCCCTGGGAATTCTCCTGGGATATTCTTGGAATTTTCCTGGAATGTGCTGGAAATGTCCCTGGGAGTGTCCCTGGGAATGTTCCTGGAATGTGCTGGGAATGTTCTTGGGATATTCTGGGAATTTTCCTGGAGTGTGCTGGGAATGTTCCTGAGAAGGTTCCTGGGAATGTTCTTGGGAATGTCCCTGGGAATGTGCTGGGAATGTTCCTGGGATGTGCTGGGAGTGTCCCTGAGAATATCCCTGGGATATTCTGGGAATTTTCCTGGGACGTGCTGGGGCTGTCCTTTGGATTTTCTGGGGCTGTCCCTGCTCCCTTCCTCTCCTCAGCCTCCATTGATCCCGTGCTGGGATGTGGGAAGCCGATCTGGAATCCATCCAGCTCTTTGAGAGAACATTTCCCAGACAAAATATTGACTGTGGCGACTTTGGGGTTCAGCTCTCGAGGGCAGAAATGCTAATTTGCTTCCATTTGCTGAATTTCACTCCCATCCATCCTTTGAGCTGCTATTATGATAATTTTCTGATGCCAATTAATTTTCCATTCCCTGTAACCTTGCTCAGGAGGCCACGATTTCCTCGCTTTTGCCTCTTGGGATGACAGCCCATGTGTCACAGAACAATATGACAAAATTAAACCTGTCTCTGCTTCGAAACAAATACACCAAAACCAAAACAAACAAACAACAACAACAAAAAAAAAAAAAAAAAAAAAAAGGAAGGGAGGAGGGGGAGGGGGGAAGAGAAATGGGTTGAATATTAACAACCAGAAGTTTGTTTATTAAAAATGTGTTTTGTTTTTTCTTTCCAAAGCCTTCTCCAACGTCCAAGTTCATCCAGGGCTACTTGGGAGCTGTCATAAGTGCTGTGTCGATAGCAGTGGGTAACTCTTTATTTCTCTGCATTCCATGCCTCAGGAGATGCCTGGGGGATGAGTTTTTTTGGGGGTTGCCCAGCACTTTTCCAGCTTTTCATTGGCTCAGCTCTGTCGGGATGAGCAGCAAATGGCTTGGGAGCTTGTGCATTAATGGCTGATTGATTAATTCATTCATTCATTCATTAGAGACCTCCAGGCTGCAGGGCCCTGGGGTGGGAGGAGAGGAGAGTTCTGGAATGTTCTCCTGGGGGTGGAATTGCACCCTGTGCATGTGTTTGAAGTTTGGAGTTCAGATCATGGCGTGGAATCCTGGGATGGGTTGGGTGGGAAAGGACCTTAAATCCCATTAAATCCCATGAAATCCCATTAAATCCCATTAAATTCCATGAAATCCCATTAAATTCCATGAAATTCCATGAAATCCCATGAAATTCATGAAATTCCATTAAATCCCATTAAATCCCATTAAATCCCATTAAATTCCATGAAATCCCATGAAATCCCATTAAATTCCATTAAATTCCATTAAATCCCATGAAATCCCATGAAATCCCATGAAATCCCATTAAATTCCATTAAATCCCATGAAATTCCATGAATTCCCAAGAAATTCCATTAAATCCCATTAAATTCCATTAAATCCCATTAATTCCCATTAAATTCCAGGAAATTCCATTAAATTCCATTAAATCCCATGAAATTCCATGAAATCCCAAGAAATCCCATTAAATCCCATGAAATTCCATGAAATCCCAAGAAATCCCATTAAATCCCATGAAATTCCATTAAATCCCATCCAGAGCCACCCCATCCATGGCCAGGGACACCTCCCACTGTCCCAGGCTGCTCCAAATCCCAAAGTCCAACCTGGCCTGGGACACTCCAGGGATCCAGGGGCAGCCACAGCTGCTCTGGGAATTCCATCTCTATTATCTCTATTTCTCCTCCTATGATTGGAATTTATTTTTATCCCACTCTCCCCCCTCCAGCCCCTTCCTTGCCTTTTCTTTTGCTCCCTGATTTTACTGCCGTTCTCAACAGAGTGATAATGTAATTTTTTTTTTTTTTTTTTCCCCCAACAACTGAGTGGATTCCTGGGATTAGGCTCCAATTCCTGATATCTGGCTGCTGTTCATGCTGGTGGTGCATGAAGTGCAATTAATACCAGCTGGTTTTCCTAAACAAGGCAAACAAAGGCAGGGAGAAGGAAAAAGACTTGAGAAAGACCAAACATGTTTTAAATGTTTGGAATTTATTTTATTTTTTTTTCCATTCCCCCAGTATTCCAGTGCCAAGAGCTGCACAGATCAGGGGGGCTGTGATGAGACAGAAACCCTTTCCAGCTGACACACTCACTCTTACTCTGCTATTTTTCACACTTTTAGAAGGCTAAAAAAGCTGCATGGAGCAGATTTGATTGGTAATAGTTGCTTTTTAGATATTTTAATTTTACGTAGATAATCATTATGGGTGACAATGTGATTATTTCTATATGGAAAAAGGTTTTTTTTTTTTTTTACCCAGGGAATTCGGGGCTGCCCCATCCCTGGCAGTGTCCAAGGGCAGCTTGGAGCACCCTGGCACTGGAGGGTGTCCCTGCCATGGGATGAGAGGGGATTTTTCCAGCCCCACCCATTCCAGGATTTCCCAATTCCCAATTTCAGCTCCCATTAGCTGTGACATTGCTGATCCCTTTTGTTTCTGGCTCAGCTCTTCAGGACTTTGGCCTTGGACTCAAAATTCTCCTTGGGGTCACGAGAGACTCTTGGGGCTGTGCTGAAAGGCCTGGAATGAAAAATCAGGAGCAGCCATTCCCTGCTCCCTGCACTGTCCCAGCACTGCTGGCTGGTGGGGTTCACCTGGGGTGGTCTCCTCTGGAGTCACCCTTGGGGTCTCCTCAAAGCCTCTCCCAGTTTTCTGTGGGTCCCTGTTGGGATTGGAGCTCTCCTCCCTCAGCTTTTCAATTTCCCTGGCCACAGCTTGGAGCTCTGCCAAGAGCAGCTCCAAATCCCCAAATCCAAATCCTGCCCCTTGTGCTGCTGGAGACCTCGTGGGGACCCTCCCAGGGGTTCCTTCCCTTTGCAGCAATCCAAAGATTTTCCTTTGCAGCAATCCCAATCCTTCCCATTCCATCAATCCCAATCCTTCCCTTTCCACCAATCCCATTCCTTCCCATTCCATCAATCCAAATCCTTCCCATTCCATCAATCCCATTCCTTCCCATTCCAGCAATCCCATTCCTTCCCTTTGCCTCAATCCCATTCCTTCCCCTCCCCTCCACCCCACCCTTTCCCTTTCCCTCAATCCCATTCCTTCCCATTCCATCAATCCCAATCCTTCCCTTTCCACCAATCCCATTCCTTCCCATTCCACCAATCCCAATCCTTCCCATTCCACCAATCCCAATCCTTCCCTTTCCATCAATCCCAATCCTTCCTATTCCATCAATCCCAATCCTTCCCATTCCATCAATCCAAATCCTTCCCATTCAATCAATCCCAATCCTTCCCTTTCCATCAATCCAAATCCTTCCCTTTCCATCAATCCCACTCTTTTCCTTTCCCTCCATCCCAATCTTTCCCTTTCTCTCCATCCCACCCTTTCCCCTTCCATCAATCCCATTCCTTCTCACATCACCAATCCCATTTCCTCCCTTTCCATCAATCCCATTCCTTCCCTTTGCCTCAATCCCACCCTTTCCCTTTCCTTCCATCCCAATCTTCCCCTTTCCTTCCATCCCAATCTCTCCCTTTCCCTCCATCCCACCCTTTCCCGTGTCCCGGGTTCTCCATGCCGGGGCTGCTCCTCTTTCCCCGCCCCACCCCGAGCTCTCTCTCTCCATTTCTCGCTCTCCTCTCCAGGCTCAGGTGTCCCTGCGGGTTTTTCCAATCCCGTTCCCTGTTCCCGATAATTGTCTGCGAGGCTGCGCTGACAGCCTGCGAATGGGGTGTGATGTCCATAATCAGCCCTCCCTGTGCCTGGCCTCTGCTCCTGGGCCATTCCCAGCCACATCCAGGGGCTGGAGGAGCTGCGGGGAGGGATGGGAGGGGATGGAGCCTGGCCTGGCTCCCCCGTCCATGGGAGCAGGAGGAAAATCCCAGCGGATCCGAGGAGCTGGTGATCAGTTTTTGTTTGAAATGAAGCAATTCCTGTCCTGAATTCGTCATCTCTCTGCTCCCAAGCCCCTGTTCCTGCACGTCCCCTCCCTGTTCATGTCTGGGTTCCAGCAGGGAGGGCTTGGATGTGTCAGACTGGAGCCCCAGCCTGGCACTTCCTCCATGGAATCGCTGGAGCTGCAGCCGTTCCCAAAGGCACGGCCTTGAGCAGTGGGTGGGGGTTCTCTGGGAATGATCCCAGTGCCCAGCATCACCATCACCATCATCATCATCATCATCATCATCATCATCATCATCATCCTGTCCCTCTGGGAATGAACCCACTGTCCCTCTGGGAATGATCCCAGTGCCCAGCAGCATCATCATCATCATCATCATCATCATCATCATCATCATCATCATCATCATCATCATCATCCTCCTGCCCCTTTGGGAATGATCCCAGTGTCTCTCTGGGAATGATCCCCGTGTCCCTTTGGGAATGATCCCAGTGTCTCTCTGGGAATGATCCCCGTGTCCCTTTGGGAATGAACCCAGTGTCCTTCATCATCATCATCATCATCATCATCATCATCCTGTCCCTCTGGGAATGATCCCAGTGTCCTTCATCCTCATCATCATCATCATCATCATCATCATCCTCCTGCCCCTTTGGGAATGATCCCACTGTCCCTCTGGGAATGATCCCAGTGCCCAGCATCATCATCATCATCATCATCATCATCATCATCATCATCATCATCATCGTCATCCTGTCGCTGGGGTTGGGAGCACCTGGCACCTGCTGGGTCCTGCCCAGCGCAGCCCTGCAGTGTCCCAGGCCAGGCTGGAGGGGCTGGAGCAGCCGGGGATGGTGGGAGGTGTCCCCTGCCCTGGCAGGGGCTGGAAGGAGCTGATCCTTCAGGTTCCTGCTCTGGGATTCTGTCCCTGTCCCCTCCCAAACTCCCCGTGCCTCCCTGCAGCATTTTCTCTCCTGTTTCACTGGCCTGTCTCCATTTCCAGCAGTTTTTCCTCATCCCTTCCTTCCCCCCTGCCCCAGCCCATCCCCAGGGGTGGGCTCCTGCCTCTGGGCAGGATCCGGCTGCGTGGAAATCTTGGAATGAGACAAAACCCTCTTGTCCTGGGCATGGCCCCTCGTCCTCCTTTCCCCACCATCTCCCAAATTGAGTTTGTCATGTTCTCAGCACAATTCCCACTTTTCTCCAGTCTCACTCCAGGCTACACCACTGAAGCATCCGATTGTGGGGCTGCTGTGTTCCATCCCTGCTGGAATTGTTGGAATTGTCTTGGGAGTGATGTTTCCTCCTTCCCTCACTCCTGCTCCTCTCTAACTTCCCTCCCAACTCGGATCCTCATTGCTTTCCCTTCCCTTGGCCTCCTCCATTCTGTTCTCCTTGGCTCGGGAATGCTCCAGTTGGGAAAGAGCCCAGTTTTCCATCTCTCTGCCTCCATCTTCACCTCCCAGCCCTAATGAATGAGTTTTTTTTCCTCCCTTCTCCTAATGCTCTTTTCTCCAGCTTGGCTGGATGGGACTCACCAGATCCAATTAGTTCTACTCCAATCTGGTGGCTGGGGGATGAGGGATAACCTCCCTTGGAGCCAGTCCCTCTTTCCAAGTTGATTTTCCAGGTCCCAGCTCCAGCTGCAGATTCAGGGACTGAATCCTTTAAATCACTGGAGATTCCTCCAGCACAGTCCATGAAATCTGGAGAGTGGCTCAGCAACGTTTGGGTGGTGCCATCTACCAGATAATGCTCTCTGGATTCCTGAGATTCCTTTCTTTTATAAAAATTCCCTCTCAGTATAAAGTGAAATAACTCCTCGGATGGATTTACTGCTCTAGACTGGGTTAAAGAGGTGTGGGCTTGGTCATTGCCAGCGTCAGGCTTTCAAAACCTTCTCTCAGGCTTCAAAAATCTTCATTAAAAGGTGGTAAAAAGCAGGGAATTTTTAAAATTCTCACGGTTTTAGAATTGGTGTCTCGGTAAACGTGAGGTCAGAAGTTTTGGAGACAAGGAGGAGAAGAAAAGGAATCAGAAATGTTGGTCCCTGACAGCGTCTGATGGTTCTGCTTTAAAGTGTGGTGATGTCACAAACGTTGCTCTGCTCAGGGAATGTTGTTGGTGCTGAAACAAAACTGGGAGCTAAAGAAATGGCAGGGATTGGAATGGCAGGGATTGGAATGGCAGGGATTGGAATGGCAGGGATTGGAATGGCAGGAACTGGAATGGCAGGGATTGGAATGGCAGAGGAGGAGGAGGAGGAGGAGGAGGGAAGGGAGGGAGGAAGGGCAGAGTGCTGCCAGAGGCACAGGGGAGCCCTGGGGGAGGTTTCTGTCCCACTGAGGGTTTGATCCCGGATTTGTGTTGTGGGATGTCAGCAAGTGTTGGTGTCATGTGTCCCTGTGTCACCCACGTGTCCCTGTGTCACCCACGTGTCCCTGTGTCCACTCTGGTGTCCCTGTGTCACCCACGTGTCCCTGTGTCCACTCTGGTGTCCCTGTGTCACCCACGTGTCCCTGTGTCCAGCTCCCCCTGCCTCCCTCACCCACATCAAGGAGGAAACCTCAGCACACCAGGCATTTGGAAAAGTTGGATTTGACCTTGTCCCAGTGCAGGAATGTGCACCCTGGGCAACTCCCCCGGATCCCTGCAGTGTCCCAGGCCAGGCTGGAGCACCCTGGGACACTGGAAATGTCCCTGCCATGGATGTTCTGTCAGGTCCCTTCCCACTCTGCAATCCCACTCTGCAATCCCACTCTGCAATCCCACCCTGCAATCCCACTCTGCAATCCCACCCTGCAATTCCACCCTGCAATTCCACCCTGCAATTCCACCCTGGAATTGTGTCAGCCCCAGAGAAGCTGAGCTGCAAAAGGAGCCGTGGGATGGGAGGGAGCAGCTTCAGGATGTGCCAGGGAAGTTCCAGGCTGGAGAATTCCTTCACCAAAAGGTCCAGCAGGGCTGGAGTCGCTGTCCCTGCAGGGATTGTGGCCCCTGGGGACCCGGGGCAGTGCTGGCAATGTTTGGCCTCCATCTCACAGGGCTTTTCCAGCCATTTCCATTCCCTCTGAGGATTTTTCCAGATGCTGTGGCTGTGCCAGCTTTGGCGAGGGGGTGAATCCCCCCTGATTTTGTTCCCTGTTTCCATCCCCAGTGCTGCAGATCCCGCTCAGTGACCGAGTGACACAACAACAACAAACCTGGGCTTGGTTTTTAATGATCAATTCCCCTCAACAGCATCCCCATGCCAATCCCGAGTAATTAAACTCATTAGCATCTCCTTGATGACCTTTTTGCTCTGGTGGCCTGAGGTTGAGCAGCTCCTGCCCTGTTTGCCCTCGTGGCCTGTGGGAAGGAGCTCTCAGATCAGCCACAGCAATTTCCAAACTGTGCCAAACAAACCCTCATTAGTTTCCTATACCCAGTCCTCGTGCTGAGGATTTGGGAGATGGGATTTAATCTCCAGCAACAATTTAATTTCGTATTCCCAGCAGGGAGCTTGCTGCAAGTGGGGACTGAGTTCATCACATTAAATCTGCTTTTATTTCCCTGCCCTCACAGTGCTGCCTCTCCCACACTCAGCTTTTCTCTTTCAAAAGCTGCTGCTCTTCCACCTCATTGTCAAATCCTCCCTCAAACCTCCAAGCAGGGGCTGCAAACCCAACAAAATTTGTCATGGGCAAGGATTAACCACATCCAGACTAAATACCCAAATCCATGGGGCAGACCAGCAAAGCCAGGCTTAAAACTGGCTTCTCATAAAGCCACACATTTTAGACTGTGTTACAATTTCTGGAGGAGTTCAGACTTTGAAAAGACTCATCCCAACAGCTGAAAAACATTAAAAAAAATTTCAATTCAGTCATTTCTGAAGGGGTAAAAGTTCAAGAGAAGCCCTCACTGCTGTCCAGACTAAGCTCTAGAACTGCATTTGCTGAGGGCAAACAACACAACCCCAGCCAGTGCCAACATTTGGGCTGTAAAGTTCATTCTAACCACGGGCTTTATTTCTGTTGCCTCATCCAACCCTTGGAGAAGGAATTCATCCTGCTGGGCCACCACCACCACCACCACCACTGAAATTTGGGTTTTTCCCAGCTAGGTGAGGGCTGCCAGTCCCAAGGATTTTGTGGTGGATGGGGAAAATGATGGTGAACTGGGTAAAAATCCAGCCCAGGGCGTTTCCAGAGGGACTGGATGGTTTTGGAGTGAATTCTGGTTTATCCTTTCATGGGAAGGGTTTAAACCCAACAGCTGGGTCCAACCCTCCATATAAACCCAACAGCTGGGTTCAATCCTAAATTGGGTTAAATCCTTGAATGGGTTCAATCAACATTTTGTGTAAACCCAACAGTTGGGTTTGATCCTTAAGCCAGACCCAATGGTTGGGTTCAATCCTTAATTTAAATTTAATTTAAATCCAGTGGGAGGTTTAACCCTTCATTTAAACCCAGTGGTTGGGTTCAGCACTTTGGATAAACCCAACTGTTGGGTTCAACTCTTCATTTAAACCCAAGAGTTGGGTTTAAGCCCAAATGTTGGGTTCAGTCTTTCATATAAACCCTACATTTGGATTCAAGCCTTCTTTTAAGCCCAAAGGTTGGGTTCAGTTGTTCATTTAAACCCAAGAACTGGGTTCAACTCTTTATTTAAACCCAAGAATTGGGTTCAATCCTTCATTTAAACCTGAATTGGGTACAACTCTTCATTTAGAACCAAGAGTTGAGTTCAACACTTCATATAAACCCTACAGCTGGGTTCAACTCTTCAATTTTAAACCCAACTTGGGTTCAGCACCTCAAACAAACCCCAACACCTCAAACAAACCCCCCTCTTCATTTAAACCCAAAGGTTGGGTTCAATCCTTAATTTAAATTCAATCGTTGGGTTCAGCTTTTCATATAAACACAAGAGCTGGGTTTAACTCTTCATTTAAACCCAACTTGGGCTCAACTCTTCATTTAAACCAAAGAGCTGGGTTCAATTGTTCATTTAAACCCAAAGGTTGGGTTCAGTTGTTCATTTAAACCCAAGAACTGGGCTCAACTCTTCATTTAAACCCAAGTTGGGTTCAATTCTTCATTTAAACCCAAGAGTTGGGTTCAACATTTCATTTAAACCCGAATCAGGTTCAACATTTCATTTAGACCCAAGAGTTGGGTTCAACACTTTATTTAAACCAAGTTGGGTTCAACTCTTCATTTAAACCCAAGAGTTGGGTTCAACCCTTCTTTTAAGCCCAAAGTTTGGGTTCAACTCTTTATTTAAACCCAAGAACTGGGTTCAACACTTCATACAAACCCAAACTGGGTTCAACTCTTCATTTAAACCCAAGAGTTGAGTTCAACTCTTAATTTAAACCCGAGAGTTGAGTTCAACTCTTCATTTAAACCCAGAGTTGAGTTCAACACCTCATACAAACCCAAAACACCTCATACAAGGCCCCCTCTTCATTTAATCCCAAAGGTTGGGTTCCACCCTTGTTTTAAGCTCAACAATTGGATTTAACCCTGTGTTGACTGAAGAGTTAAGCCCAGCCCTGGGGGGAGGTTGAGATCTCAGACACCTCATTCCTGGGGACAGACCCTGACCTGTGCCCCCTGTCGTGCCCTGCCCATTAACTCTGTTAATTAACTCTGTTAATTAACTCTGTTAATTAACTCTGCTTGGCTTTTCTCCCTGCCAAGGTCGGCCTTAACGTTCTGATCCAGAGAGCCAACAAGTTCAGCCCGGCCACTCGCCTCCTCATCCAGAGATTTGTGCCATTCCCTGCTGTGGGTAAGGAAAAAAATTTCCTTTTCTTTTGTCTTCCACAAACCCCTGGCATGGACTCAGCTCTTTCCTTCCTGCTCTCAGTGAAAAAAAAAAAAAAAAAAAAAAATAAATCCAAAATTTTGGCAGGAAAACAAAGTTTTTGGTGGAGGATTTTTCAGCTGCTCTGTCCACTCTGCAGCAGCTTCCAAACGTGCTCAGCACTGCCTGCTCCTCCCCATTCCAGTCTGGGGTCGTTTCATTTGTGACATCTGGGCTCTGATCACGAGCATCAAATAAGCATGGTTATTTTGCCATAAAATGCATTGGATATTTTATAATAAAATGATTGGATATTTTATAATAAAATGATTGGATATTTTATAATAAAATGCATTGGATATATTACAATAAAATGCATTGGACATTTTACAATGAAATGCATTGGATATTTTATAATGACATGCATTGGATATTTAATAATAAAATGCATTGGCTATTTTGCAATAAAATGATTGGATATTTTATAATAAAATGCATGGGATATTTTATAATAAAATGATTGGCTATTTTACAATACCATGCATTGGATATTTTACAATGAAATGCATTGGCTATTTTGCAATAAAATGTTTGGATATTTTATAATAAAGTCCATTGGCTATTTTGCAATAATATGATTGGACATTTTGCAATAAAATGATTGGACATTTTATAATAAAATGATTGGATATTTTATAATAAAATGATTGGATATTTTACAATAAAATGCACAGGAAAGCTCCTGCTCTGCAGATTTCTGAGAGCCACTGGGGAAAAGGGCTGGGGCTGCTCCTGGCCTGGTGGAGCATTTTATTGGTGTTTTATTGGTGTTTTATTGGTGTTTTATTGGTGTTTTATTGGTGATTTATTGATCACCAATCAATAAATGTGTTGGAGGGAAGGGCTGGACTCAGGTTCCAGCCTCCAGCACAGGCTGAGTTATTTTAGCCCTGAAGAAATCACCCAAAGTGGCTTTGGGGTAAATTTTTTTTTTTTTTTTTAATGGAAGCTTGTTTATTTATAAAAGTGCTGCAAAAATTGCCTGGGCATGGAGGAAATCACTAAAAAAAATATAAATTAAAAAAAAAAAAAATGGGGTTTGCTCCCTGTTCCAGGCTCCTTTTTCAACCATTTAATGCCAAATTTTCCTTTCAGGTTTTTCCTTTGCTGTGCTCTCAGAGCTTTGCTCTCTGCTCTCACTTTTCTTTTTCTGCTCCTTTTTTAACAGGGAACTTCTTGTGTCCCTCCATCCCTCAATTCCTGAGTTGCTGGATTTTTTTTTTTTCCTCCTCTTTTTTGCCAGAAAAGCAGAAAAAAAAACAAACTTGCAGAGCAGAGGGGAGAGGGATTGTGCTCTGGGGGTTGCACACAAGGGATCTGTGAGAATTGTTGTTGTTTTCCTGGGATTTTTGGGGATTTTTCTTGGATTTTTTTGGGATTTTTCTGGGATTTTTCTGGGATTTTTTGGGGAATTTTCTGGGATTTTTTGGGGATTTTTCTGGGATTTTTCTGGGATTTTTCTGGAAATTTTCTGGGATTTTTCTGGGATTTTCCTGGGATTTTTCTTGGATTTTTCTGGGATTTTTCTGGGATTTTTCTGGGATTTTTTGGGGAATTTTCTGGCATTTTTCTGGGATTTTTGGGGGATTTTCCTGGGATTTTTTGGGGATTTTTCTGGCATTTTCCTGGCATTTTTCCGGGATTTTTGGGGATTTTTCCGGGATTTTTCCAGGGATTCTGCTCTCTTTGGGTTTTTCTAACCAGGGATGAGTTAAGGCAGCTCTGGGGTGAAGTTTGAATTAAAAGCACTCAGGAAATCTTTGCTGCAGGGTTGATTTGTTTTCACACCAAGGTGTTCGTGCTGGCATTGATTGGGGACCTTTAATTAATTAGTTTAGCCCGTAATTAATCCTCCAGCTAATATTTTATTTGCCGTGCTTCCTTATGAGCCAGGACATCATTAATTAAAATGTGTCTCCTAATTACCTTTGAACCTCCAGCCCTCAGCAGAAATTCTCTATTTCTGCATGAAAAGCCAAAAAAAAAACCCCAAAAAAACAAAAAAAAACCCCACAGGTGTGGATTTGTCAAAAAAAAAATCCCAAAACTGTAAAAAAAAAAATCTCAAAAGTGTCCAAAAAGTGGCAAATTGTCCCAAAAAATTACAAACTGTCCAAAAAAACCAAAATTGTAAAAAAAAAAATCCAAAATTGTCCAAAACCTTTTCCCAAAATTGTCCAGAAAAAGCCCAAAATGGTCAAAAAAATCCCAAATTGTTAAAAAAGTCCCCTAATGTCCAAAAAATCCCAAATTGTCCAAAATGTCCCAAAATTGTCCAGAAAGTCCCCTAATGTAAAAAGAATTCCCAAATTTGACCAAAAAAGTCCCAAAATTGTCTAAAAAGTCCCAAATTGTCCAGAAAATCTCAAAATGTAAAAAAAATCCCAAATTGTCAAAAAAACCCCAAAGTGTCCAAAAAATCCCCTAATGTAAAAAAAATCTCAAATTTGACCCAAAAAATCCCCAAGTTGTCAAAAAAGTCCCAAATTGTCCAAAAAATCTCAAAATGTCAAAAAAATCCCAAATTGTTCAAAAAATCCCCTAATATCCAAAAAATCCCAAATTTTCCAAAAAGTCCCAAATTGTCCAAAAAAATCTCAAAATGTCAAAAAAAATCCCAAATTGTCAAAAAAATTCCCAAATTTGACCAAAAAAAATCCCCAAATTATCAAAAAAATCCCAAATTGTCCAAAAATTCTGGGAATTGGAAAAATCCTTGGAAAATCATCTTGGGATCATCAGTCAGGTCTGGGAATTGGAAATTCCTTGGAAAATCATTTTTGGATTTTCAGTCAGGTCTGGGAATTGGAAAATATTTGGAAAATAATTTTTGGATTTTCAGTCAGGTCTGGGAATTGGAAAAAAAATGGAAAATCAATTTGGGATCATCAGTCAGGTCTGGGAATTGGAAAATATTTGGAAATTCATCCTGGGATCATCAGTCAGGTCTGGGAATTGGAAAAAAATTGGAAAATCATTTTTGGATTTTCAGTCAGGTCTGGGAATTGGAAAATATTTGGAAAATCATTCAGGGAACATCAGTCAGGTCTGGGAATTCAAAAATCCTTGGAAAATCATTTTTGGATTTTCAGTCAGGTCTGGGAATTGGAAAAATCCTTGGAAAATCCTTGGAAAATCATCCTGGGGGCATCAGTCAGGTCTGGGAATTGGAAAATCCTTGGAAAATCATCCTGGGATCATCAGTCAGTTCTAGGAATTCAAAAATCCTTGGAAAATCAATTTGGGAGCATCAGTCAGGTCTGGGAATTGGAAAATCCTTGGAAAATCATTTTTGGGATTTTCAGTCAGGTCTGGGAATTGGAAAATCCTTGGAAAATCATCCTGGGATCATCAGTCAGGTCTGAGAATTGGATAAAATTTGGAAATTCATCCTGGGATCAGCAGTCAGGTCTGGGAATTGGATAAAATTTGGAAATTCATCCTGGGATCAGCAGTCAGGTCTGGGTCCATGCTGAGCCTGCCTGGAGCTCTGGGCTCTTGGATCTGCTCTGTCGTGATTGACAGCGAGAAGGACGGGGCACGTGTGCTCAAAAATTAAAAAAAAAAAAAAATTAATTAATTAAAAAAAAAAAAAAATGAAATATCAGGGGGCTCAAGTTCCTTCAGATGAAAGGCCTTGTTTTGTTCTTCATCTGGGCTTGAGGAGCTGAGGAACAGAGATATTTTGATGGATGGGGAGGGCGGTGTGGTGGTTTGGAATATTAAAGAGAGAGACAGAGTGTGCGTGTGTGTGTGTGTGTGTGCTCCTCTCCCTCTCGAGTGGAAGGAGCATTTGTCACCACAAATCATCCTTGATTGCACAGAGCTGCCTTCAGAGAGGGCTCACCCACCCACCACCCTCGGGAAAAAAAAATAAAAAAAAAATTAGACATTTGTTATATGACATGAATTGAGATTAATTAGCGAATATTAACCCGTCAGGCAGAGCACGAACACATTTTTGGAAGCGGCAGCAGCGGGTTTGTCTCAGTTCTGGGTGGAAAGTTTTGCAGGGAAATGTTGGGGAGGGGAAGGAGAGGAGCCGGGGGGGGGGGGAGGAGGGAGATGCTGGAAAATGCCACTTGTTCAGCCCAAAAAGTTCCGGGGGAATTTGCAGATTTGATTTGGGGGAAGCTGAGAGCCCCGGGGTGACCCAAACCTTGATCAGAGCTGAGAGGCCAAAATTTGGGCTCATCTCGAGGCCTCAGGCTGGGTGAGGAGCAGGGGTCAGGAAGGTGCTGGTGCACTGAGCTATTTTTTCCCCCCCCCCAAAAAAAATGGGTAAATAATGTAATTATTTGGGCTGGAAATGACCTAAAGACCATCGAGTTCCAAACAAGGACACCTTGCACTAGACCTTCCTGTTGTGCTGTTTGCCATTAATGTCCCAGAAAAAAAAAATAAAATTAATTTTGTTATTATTCTCCTTGAGAATGCCATCTTTTTTTTGGGGAATCATAACAATTCACCTGAGCTGACTGAGGGAAGGAAACCTGGAGGTTTCAGGGCAAACAGCACTGGTTAATTTGTACCATTGGTGCCTTGGTTTTTTTGTTTTGTGGGTGGCTTTTTTTGTTTTTTTTTTTTTTTTTTTGCTTTCACTCAGAGTCAGAATTAAAGCACGAAAGGGAAGGATTTTTTTTCTGTCGGGGTTTAGTTGTTTATTAAATTTTATCTACAGTACAAAGAGTTGTTGCAGCACTTTCAGCTGACAGCTAAAAGCGAGGGGATATGGAGATGTGTCTAGCTGGTTACAAGGTCTTTTAAAACCAATTAAAAGCTAATATCTCTATTATTTCTATTTTTGGCCCAATAACCAAAGTCCCTCAATGCAGCACTGACCGACCAAAAACCACCTGAGACCATGAAGAGGAAAAGAGACCCCACCCCCAAAATCCTCCATCTTCCCCCACACCCATCTCTCCACTCCAAAAAAACCCCAAAAAACTGCCGAGCCCTCGCCGTGTGAATTCACTCACCTCCGTTCACCTGCCCTCTGATTTAACCCCATCGCTCCATTTTGGAATCCTCCCCGAGGTTTGACTGATGCTCCCCCTGCCCTTGTGCTCCCCAGCCAGCGCCAACATCTGTAACGTGGTGCTGATGCGGCACGCGGAGCTGGAGGAAGGCATCGATGTGCTGGACGACAAAGGCAACGTGGTCGGCTCCTCCAGGGTGGCTGCCAAACACGTGAGTGAGTGTGAGGGGCTGGCAAGGGCTTTGGAGGGCTGGGAATGGAGCACAGCAAAGATTTGGAGCAGAAATTCCGGGGCTGGTCCCGATGGTTTGGACATTGAGGATGGATCCTTGCATAGGAATTCCCTGCGGAGCAAGGATCCCTCACAGCTTTTCCCCAACGAGCTCAGCACCTTTGCACCCCTCCCCTGCCCAACCTGCGGTAAAAAATGTCCCCCCCAAAGCTGGGCTGAGGGCAGCCAGATGTTCCAACAGATGCTCTGCTTTCCCTCCCCGTGCCATCTGCCCCGAATTTTTCCCTTCCCAGCCCCTCGGGGTGGTTCTGCCTCCTGAGCATCCCCGGAGCCGTCGTCGTTTTCCAAGCGGGCTCGGAGCTGAGATGTGGAGCTGAGCACACTCCCAGGCACGGGAATTTAAAATAATAATAATAATAATAATAAAAATAAAATAATAATGCTTGGCATTTCCCTCCCCTCCTTCTGTCCACGGCGCTCCAGAGACAGCAATTAATGCCCAGCCCTGCAATCCTCGGCAGGAACGGGGAGATCTCGAGTGCAGCTCCATATTGTTGGTTAAAAGGGGGATTAAAACAATCTGGTGAAGGGCTCTCAGACATTTCTTGGAGCCAGTTTTCCTCACTTCCATTCGCTGGCTCCAGGACCCGCTGTCCCCTCTCCATCCTGATGGTTGAAAGAGAGAATAAAAGATTGCAAGAGAGAATAAAAGATTAAAAGTGATGAGAGAGATGGAGGTGGAGCTTAAACATAAAATTTGGGGAGTTGTGGGAACTTCTGCTCAGCTGCCATCCAATGCCTGGATAATTAATTCCTGGATAGGTTAATCCTGGGTTTTGTCATGTAAAACGTGGCAGATCCTCAGTGTGACACAGCTGTCCCTGTGGGGGGGCTTCTTCTGGTGTAGATTTCCCTGTGACATAAAATCGTGGGATGGTTTGGGTGGGAAGGGACCTTAAATCCCATCCAGTGTCACCTCCCAGGTGACAAATCCCACTGTGCCAGGTGGATCCAACCTGGCCTTGGATCCAGGGGCAGCCCCAGCAAATCTGGGAATTGCAGCCCAGGCAGGAATTCCTTCCCAAGATCCCAGCCCAATCTCCCCTTTCCCAGTGGGAGCCATTCCCTGGGTCCTGTCCCTCCAGGCCTTGTCCCCAATTCCAGCTCTCCTGGAGCCCCTGCAGGGACTCTGGAAGATTCTTTGGATCTCAATAAATCCCAATCCTGCTTTGGTTGCTCCTTCTGGTGAGTGAGGAAGGAAGAACCAGTGGGGGCACAGCTGCAGCTCCGGGGTTTGGGGTTTGGGGTCTCCAGGGTTTTCCTGGGACAGGAGAGCCCTGAGGGTCCCAAATCCCTGCAAGGAATTCCAGCAGTGACTGGAATTTCTGGAGCAGCAGTGAGGAGCTGCATCCCCAGCACGGGGCTGGAATCAAAACTCAGCTCAGGGAGGGCTGGAAGAGCTGCTCAGCACATGGGGGGATGTTTCTCCACGACATTTCCCTGCAGCATTTCCTACAACATTTCCCCCAACATTTCCCTTACAACATTTCCTACATTTCCCTACAATATTTCCCTGCAATATTTCCCCCAACATTTCCCTACAACATTTCTCACAACATTTCCCTACAACATTTCTCACATTTTCCTACAACATTCCCCTACGTTTCCCTCCTACATTTCCCCTCCAATATTTCCCTACAACATCTCCCCTACAGCATTTCACTGCATTTCCCCTACAACATTTCCCTACAACATTTCCCCATCAGTATCACACCTACATTTCCCCTACAATATTTCCCCACACCATTTCCCCTTCACCATTTCCCTCCAACATCTCCCCTGCATCATTTCCCCTACAACATTTCTCCCACAACATTTCCCCCAATACTTCCCTACAACATTTCCCTACAACATTTCCCCTACATTTCCCCTCCAACATTTCCATACACTTCCCTACATTTCCCTACAATGTTTCCCTCCAACATTTCCCTACATTTCCCCTCCAATATTTCCCTAAAACATCTCCCTCCAACACTTCCCCACACCATTTCCCCCACATTTCCCCCACATTTCCCCTGCACCGTTTCCCCTATAACACCTCCAGGCCCTGGGTCCCTCCCCCCTGGCAGCCCTGTCCTGTCACTGCAGGAATATTTGGGATATTTGGACGCTTCTGCTCACACCAGGTGGAGCCAGGGAAGCTCTCGTGTTTATTCTCTGTTTATTCTCTGTTTATTCTCTGTTTTTTCTGTTCATTCTGCTCAGCCTCTCCTTGCCCTCAGAGCCATTTCTGGGCCTGGCAGGTCCCTCCTGGGCTGTGCTTGGGGTGTCTGGGATGAGTTTGGGGTTGAGTTTGGGATGTCTGGGATTAGTTTGGGGTGTCTGGGATGAGTTTGGGATGTCTGGGATGTGTTTGGGATGTCTGGGCTGTGTTTGGGGCTGTGTTTGGGATGTCTGGGATGAGTTTGGGATGTTTGGGGTGAATTTGGGATGTTTGGGATGAGTTTAGGATGTTTGGGATGTGTTTGGGATGTCTGGATGTGTTTGGGGCTGATTTTGGGATGTCTGGGATGAGTTTGGGGTGTCTGGATGTGTTTGGGATGTCTGGGCTGTTTTTTGGGATGTCTGGGATGAGTTTGGGGTTGAGTTTGGGATGTCTGGGGTGTGTTTGGGGCTGTTTTTGGGATGTCTGGGATGTTTGGAGCTGTTTTTGGGATGTCTGGATGTGTTTGGGATGTCTGGGATGTGTTTGGGGCAGTGTTTGGGATGTCTGGGATGTTTGGAGCTGTTTTTGGGATGTCTGGATGTGTTTGGGATGTCTGGGATGAGTTTGGGGCAGTGTTTGGGATGTCTGGGCTGTTTTTGGGATGTCTGGATATGTTTGGGGCTGTGTTTGGGATGTCTGGGATGTGTTTGGGGCTGTTTTTGGGATGTCTGGGATGTTTGGAGCTGTTTTTGGGATGTCTGGATGTGTTTGGGATGTCTGGGATGAGTTTGGGGCAGTGTTTGGGATGTCTGGGCTGTTTTTGGGATGTCTGGATATGTTTGGGGCTGTTTTGGGGATGTCTGGATATGTTTGGGGCTGTTTTTGGGATGTCTGGGATGTTTGGAGCTGTTTTTGGGATGTCTGGGATGTCTTCATGTGTTTTTTGTTTGTTTTTGCCCCGCAGGCTCTGCTGGAAACAGCCCTGACCAGGGTGGTCCTGCCCATGCCTATACTGGTTCTACCTCCCATCATCATGTCCGTGCTGGAGAAGTGAGTTTGGGATGGGAATTTGGAGAAGTGAGTTTGGGATGGGAATTTGGAGAAGTGAATTTGGGATGGGAATTTGGAGAAATGAGTTTGGGATGGGAATTTGGAGAAGTGAGTTTGGGATGGGAATTTGGAGAAATGAGTTTGGGATGGGAATTTGGAGAAATGAGTTTGGGATGGGAATTTGGAGAACTGAGTTTGGGATGGGAATTTGGAGAAATGAGTTTAGGGTGGGAATTTGGAGAAGTGATTTTGGGATGGGAATTCCCATGGGGAGGGGAGGAAAGCTCCTCAGTGGGTGTGAGGCAAAGAATTAAAGAATAATTCATCAGAACCCAAGGCAATGAAGAATACCTGACATTTATTGTGCTTGCAGAAATCAGGAGATGCAGGCTGGTTTGTCATAAACGAAGCCAAAAGTTAC
This sequence comes from Sturnus vulgaris, assembly GCF_052056855.1. NCBI lineage: Eukaryota > Metazoa > Chordata > Aves > Passeriformes > Sturnidae > Sturnus > Sturnus vulgaris. The sequence continues at coordinate 731,327 of NC_142246.1, forward strand.
ACACAGGGTGAGGGGTGCAAAGTTACCAACAAGAAATAATAAATTCAAAACCTTAAACCAAAAAAAAATTAATTTCAAAGTCTGAAATGTGCCCAAATGGATAAGACTCGTGGGCCAGAGACAAAAGTGAAGAGTTCAGGAATAATGAAAAATTTCAAAGGTTTTGTCAGAGACCCCCAACGACCCTGAAATTAGAAAAGCACAAACACAAAAGAACTTTTCATTTGAATACGAAACGAGGGTGGGCAAAACTGAACAAAACTAAGACATAAAAATATTTATTCTGTGCATTGTGCAATGCTGAGCTTTCAAGGAATAAATCAAACAGCAAAGTTTCGAGGAGCTTTGGGAGGAGCTACCCCCCCATGCACCTCAGCACTAAATAAATAATAAAACCACTTTATAACCCTCATTTCTCACAAGTTATGGAGGTTTTTTTCCACTCTAGTGGAGTTTTTTTTGTTTTTTTTTCCACGGATCAGTTGGAGAGGCAGCCAGGATTCCTGGTGGTGTAGCAGGGCTCAGGCATTGATGTTTCATGGAATCATGGGATGGTTTAAGGTTGGAAAGGTCCTGTCAGCTCACACGAGCCCAACCATCCCCAGCACTGTCCCTGTGTGTCCCCAAATGTCACATCCCAGCACTGGGGACTCCAGCCCTGCCTTTGAATCCTTAACATCCCTTCCCATCAAGGAATTTTCCCCAAATCCAACCTCCAACCCTCCCTGCTGCTGTTCCCTCCCCTCCTGTTCCCAGATCCCAAATCCTGGCTGTCCCCTCCTCCTCCTCCTCAGGGAACACAGAGCCACAGGGTCCCCTCTCAAATTTCATCCACCAAATATATATATATATATTTTTTATTTTATTATTTTTTATTTTATTTTATTTTATTTTATTTTATTTTATTTTATTTTATTTTATTTTATTATTTTATTTTATTTTATTATTTTATTTTATTTTATTTTATTTTATTTTATTTTATTTTATTTTATTTTATTTTATTTTATTTTTTAGGTTTTTTTTTTCTTATTGAATTCCCACCTTCCATTATGTTGGACCAATGGCCAGCTTGTTGAAGTTTTATATTTTATATTGATGTGGTTATTTTAACTCATCCCTGACACCCCAGCAGTTTGAACACCCCATCATGGAAGGGCAGTGGGAGACAAAACTCTCTGAATTCAGTGGAGAACTGTCCATAATTTTTTCATAATTTTCATAATTTTCATAATTCTCCACTCAGCAAACATCAGAGATTAAAAGGTTTTGGCTGGTGGCCAGCCAGAGATTATCATGGAATTGTTTGGGTGGGGAAAAAACCTTAAAGTCCATCAAATCCCATTGAGGAGCAGATTCCAACCCTAATTTTGTGAAAAAAAAAAAAAAATTAAAAATTGAGTTTTATTTCATTCTCCTTCTGGACAAAAAAATCTCTGCAGCCTCTTCCCTGCTCCAAGGATTTACCTGGAATGTTCCTGGCTCTGGCCATGCCTGACTTGGAGTAATTTACTCAGGGTTTACTCCAAGCTGTGTGTAGGAACCCAGGCTTTGCACTGAGGTGGTTTTAACTGGTTCCCATTTAACCATCCCCACAAAAAAAAAAAAAAATTAAAAAAAAATAAAAATCAACACCCAGGACAAATGATTTTATTGCTTCAAAGGATCTTTGCTGAGTATCTGCAGATAAAATCCTTTATGTGCAAAAAAATTCGGTGAAAACTCCTCTCTAAATTAATAAATTAGCTCTCCTCTAAATTTAATAAATAACTCTCCTCTAATTAATAAAGTCTCCTCTAAATTAATAAATTACTGTCTCCAGCAGGACACACTGGGGGCCCATCCAGGGCTGAAATAACCTGACAGTAAAATCTGAGGAAAAATTAAAACTGAGGGTGACATTTGCTCCAGAATTGCAGCAAAACAAAACCAATAAATCATAAATCATAAATCATAAATCATAAATAATAAATCATAAATAATAAATCATAAATCCTTGGGTTGATACGAGTTTTGCTCAGTGCAGGCCTTACTAAAACTGATTTTATCTGTGAACTGACAGGAGAGTGCCCTCAAAAAAAAAAAAAAAAAATCATTATTTTGGGTTATTGAAAGCTTTAATTCACGTTTGTGAGAGAAATTTTTCCTTCTCAATGCCACGAAACTCCGTGGGTATAAAAATATCGAGGCTCAGAATTGTCCCCAGAGCTTTGTGCCTGCTTCCCTTTCCAGCTGGGGCTTGGTCACCTGCTGCAGGTGGTGACACACGGGGAGTGCCCTGAAATCAACTCACACACCTTGAAACTGCTTCCTAAAGGGCTCAGGCACAGCTGAAAACTCATTTTGTGGGAAAAAAAAAATTTAAAAAAAAAATCAAAAAACAACCTTTGGGGCATTTGGGAAAAAGTGTAGCTTTATAAATTTAGAAGGATTTGAGTTCAAGGAGAATATTTTCAATGGGGGTGAGATCTAGGTAGGCATTGATCCTTGATTCTTGATTCTTGATCCTTGATCCTTGATTCTTGATCCTTGATTCTTAATTCTTGATTCTTGATCCTTGATTCTTGATTCTTGATTCTTTATTCTTGATTCTTGATTCTTGATCCTTGATCCTTGATTCTTGATTCTTGATTCTTGATCCTTGATTCTTGATTCTTGATTCTTGATTCTTGATACTTGATTCTTTATTCTTGATTCTTGATCCTTGATTCTTGATTCTTGATTCTTAATTCTTGATTCTTGATTCTTGATCCTTGATTCTTGATTCTTGATCCTTGATTCTTGATTCTTGATTCTTAATCCTTGATTCTTAATCCTTGATTCTTGATCCTTGATTCTTGATTCTTGATTCTTGATCCTTGATTCTTTATTGTTTATTTCTAGAAATCCCTGTGGGGGCTGTAAATGGGAAGGATGAACTCATTCATGAGGTGTCACTCATTATTTGGGGGCTGGAGAGCTGGGATCAGTCACAGCCTGATCCCCCAGGGCATTTTCATTTGGGATATGGGAAGGAGGGGATAATTCTTCCAATGGATTTGAATTTGGGATATGGGGAAGGAAAGGAACAGTTCCTCCAATGGATTTTCATTTGGGATATGGGAAGGAGGGGATTATTCTTCCAATGGATTTATGTTTGGGATTGTGGGGAATGAAGGGAACAGATCCTCCAGTGGATTTTCATCTGGGATATTGGAAGGAGGGGATGATTCTTCAATGGATTTGAATTTAGGATGTGGGGAAAGAAGGAAACAGCTCGTTCCTCCAGTGGATTTGCATTTGGGATAGAGGAAAGTGGGGATAATTCTTCCAATGGATTTATATTTGGGATTGTGGGGAAGGAAAGGAACAGTTCCTCCAGTGGATTTTCATTTGGGATATGGGAAGTAGGGGATTATTTCTCCAATGGGTTTGCATTTGGGATATGGGAAGGAAGGGAGGGATAATTCTTCAACGGATTTGAATTTGGGATATGGGGAAGGAAAGGAACAGTTCCTCCAATGGATTTTCATCTGGGATATAGGAAGGAGGGGATAATTCTGCAATGGATTTTCATTTGGATATGGAAAGGAGGGGATAATTCTCCAATGGATTTCATTTGGATATGGGAAGGAGGGGAAGATTCTCCAGTGGATTTGCCTTTGGGACTGTGGGGAGGGGTTGGAGTTTGGGGACGGTTCCGTGGCCGCTGTGATGCCGGGTACAGGTGAGGTACCTGATGCTGCTCTCTGGCTGGAACTGCCACCCCTGCAGGTTCCAGGTCCCAGGAATTCTCAGTGTCTCTCCTGCACCTCGCTGCTGTCCAGGTTTATTTTAAGTGGCCAGTTCCCTCTCGCCGTCTCTCCAGGTCTTTCCTCTCTCCCAGCCATCTCTCCATCTGCATGTTTTAACTCCCCCAGCTGCCTCTCTCGTCTCTTGTGCCATTTTTTTTTTTTTTTTTTTTTCAGCTCTCTTGGCTCCTCTCTTCTCTTTGCCTGCTGTGTATTTTAACTCCCGGGGCCGCCTTCTCTGCTCTCCAAGTAATTCCCTCCCACTGCTGCTCTCCCATTCTTCCTTCCCCATGTTTCATGCATTTCCTGCTGCTTGGACGCTCTGTTGGAGCAGTGAACATATAGAATCAATGTTTATTTTCAGCCTGCATATGCCACGCAGGGAACACGGTGTCAGTTCTTTTGTGCAGATGTATTTCTCGTGGACGTTTTAGAAATAATTCCCTTTTTTGACGGGGAAAAAAAAAAAATGTTTAGGTTGGTTTGGGGGTGTCTGCGGGGTGAGGGCGACTCTTCCGTGGCTTGGAGCTGGCAGTGGGAATTCTGTGGTGTCTCTGTGTCACCTCCCACTGCAGGAAGTTGGGCTCTTCCTCCTCATTTCCCTTTATTCCCTTTATTCAGACACGTCTGGGAATCCTTGGTTTGGTTGTTAGGATGAAATTTGGGAAGTGGAGCCCTTTGCTCCCAGCCACCATCCAAGGCTTTTCCAGCAGAGCTGCAGCCCATCCTGCAGCTGCTTTGGGTGGGACTGCAGCTCAGAGTCTGAGCTCTGTGCTGGCACAGCCCAAAATTTTGGCTCCTGTGGTCTGGCCAAGAGCTGGAGGAGCTCAGTCCATCACCAGAGTCTGCTGGGGACACTCTGGGGCATCTCTGAGTGGAGAGTGAAGAACCTGAGCTCTTCTTACATCCTTTCCTTTCCTTTCCTTTCCTTTCCTTTCCTTTCCTTTCCTTTCCTTTCCTTTCCTTTCCTTTCCTTTCCTTTCCTTTCCTTTCCTTTCCTTTCCTTTCCTTTCCTTTCCTTTCCTTTCCTTTCCTTTCCTTTCCTTTCCTTTCCTTTTCCTTTCCTTTCCTTTCCTTTCCTTTCCTTTCCTTTCCTTTCCTTTCCTTTCCTTTCCTTTCCTTTCCTTTCCTTTTTTTTCTTTTCATCTTATCCCTTCTCTGTGCCCCTCAGAGAAGATTTTTCTCAGGGCAGGGCTGAGAAGGTTCCAGGAGCTCAGGAATGTCAGGATGCACTGGAGAAGGCCTTGGAGTTGGCTGGGCAGAGTCTGTGGAAGATAAAAAGTTGGAATTGCTGGCCAAGGGCAGGAGCTGAGGGAGAAATGGGAGCAGAGCAGTTGTGTCCATGCAAGAGGAGCATTTTCCTACAAATCCCATAAAATCATGCAGCAGCTCCCAGGGCTGTTTTCCTGCAAATCCCATAAAATCAGGATGCTCCCAGGGCTGTTTTACTGTAAATCCCATAAAATCAGGATGCTCCCAGGCTGGATCAACACTGCAGAGCTTCTCTGGCTGAGCTAAACCAGTGGCACCAAGAAAAATGGATTTTCCTGGGGCCTGGCCAGTTTTTCTTCTGTTTGAACCGTGCTTGTCCCTCACAGGTGGGGTGGGACAGGTGGCCCTGCTGGCCCTGGTGTCCAGGGACTTTTCCTGGGGATATTTCCCTGTCAGTGAGTGCAGGATGTTCCCATTTTTTCTCCAAAGGCCCCGTCCAGCTCAGCTCAGTGAAGTTTGTTTGGGCTCAGCAGCTGCCAGCAGTGACACCTTCGACTGCTGGGGCCCTTCCCAGAGTAAACACGGAAACTGCTCCTTTAATGGTGTCAATCAAGCTCCTAAACCCCCCAGGCTCCCTGGTCTGGCATCTGCTGTGTCCCCTGGAGGGGACAGCAGGGGGAGGACAGCGGTGACCTGGCAAAGGTGGCACAGCAGAGCTGCTGCTAGAGCTCAGATCTCCCCCCCAAAAAAACCCAAAAAAACCACCCCAAAACGAGTGAGAACAGAGCAGAGACACCCGGGAGGGTCTCAACAGCAGGAGGAGGATCTGGGGATCCCAAACCTCCTTGGCACGTCACAAAGGGGGGGGGGGGCTCTGAGGAGTCGGGGGCATCCCCGAGCTCCATCCCCGCGGCGTCTGGCGGAGTCTGCGCCGCCTCTGAACCTGTTTATAACAAAACAGCCCAGAAAGGCCTCGGAATCTGTCAGCTGGGACCCCCGGCCCCGCTCCTGTCATGTTTAGTTTCGCATCTGACACCTCCTCCCCGACAAATAGAGCGCCGGTTCAGCGCACCCGATAACTCCTTCGGAGTGCAGCGCCTGACTTCCATATGGAATAAATTACAGCACCTCCTGAAAAACGCCAGAGGCAGCTGCCAAATTATGCGGAATTTAAAGCACTAATGAAGGCTGCGATGAGAGTTGAAGGAAGGTGTGTGTTTACACGAGCTCCAGCACCGCGTGTCTGCGCAGCAGATGCACTGTCTGTGTCTGCACCTACGGCACGGCCGAGCGTCCCCGCAGCCCTCCTGCCTCTCCTCACAGAAAGTTTTAGGGGGGAAAAAATGTAGGAGGAAGAGGAGATTTGGAGGGTTGGGAGGGGTTGTGGTTACTGGGCTGCAAAGAGGGAGGAAGGACAGCGACACACACGGGGTAAAAAGGGCAATTTATTGTATGGAGAATTTGGATTTAAAGTGTGTTAGTGCAGCCAGGACAGGACAGGAGCTCATGGGACAATTGGGAAAAACATCCTTGGGACAGCACCCACGGGAAAGACACCAGGGGTTAATGTTGGTGATGAATTCCACTCTGTTTGTCACCGTGTTGTCACCCTGGGAGACTCCTCCCTAACTGAAGCTGCAGTCAGCTTGTCAGCCTGGGAATGGAGCTGAGAGTCAGGAGAAATCCAGAATTCCCAAGCTGGAATTCCCCAGCTCTGTGAATGTGTGTGTCCACAAGGGGTGAAGGAGCAAAGCTTGAAGAAAAAAAGAGGAAGAGGAAGAGGAGGAGGGAAGTGTTGTGAGATTTCCTGTTCTCCACCATGCAGAGGTCAGGGGAGAAACGTGGATCAGTTGTGCCAGTGAGGCAGATTAAAAAATGTTGTGTTATAAAATTGGGGACAAGAAAATAAACGTGTTAAAAGTGGAGAGGGACTTTTCCCAAGAGCAGGGAGTGAAAGGACGAGGGGAGATGTTCTCAAACTGAGGGAGGAGAGGTTTGGATCCGATCTGGGGAAGGAATTCCTGCCTGGGAGGGTGAGGGAGGCCCTGGGATGGAATTCCCAGAGAAGAATTCCATTTCTGTGGCTGCCCCTGGATCCCTGGCAGTGTCCCAGGCCAGGTTGGACACTGGGACAGTGGGAGGTGTCCCTGAATGGGTTTTAAGGTCCCTTCCAACCCCAACCATTCCATGATTCCGTGATTCCCTTGTCCTCCTGCAGCCTTCCAGTGTGAGTGCAAACTTTCCAACTCTTTGTCA